>NW_027464591.1:11545000-11857500 GCF_043290135.1 Rhipicephalus microplus | reverse complement strand
TCCGCAAGGATCAATTCTGTCACCGACACTCTTTTCCCTAGCTCTCAATGGTCTGACGCGGGAACTCAAATCTATACAAGACCTTCAGTTTACAATATATGCGGATGACATCACCCTTTGGGCCGGAAGGGGTTCCCCACCAGAAATACAACACACGCTACGATCGGCCATTGACACGACTTCTCGATACCTTAAAGAAAGAGGGTTCACTCTTTCCAGTGCCAAATCTGAGTTTATCGTCGTTACAATTGGGAAGCTTCCAAACGCTCAGGACCGGCAACTCGTTACACTCTCCATGCAGAATAACCCTATTCCCAGGAAGCCCTGCATCAAAGTGCTAGGCTTCTGGTTGCAAGATGATGGCAAGTCAAAGGAGTGGCTCCGACATACAATAAAACAGTTGCCGCAAGTACACCGTCTTTTGAAACGCACAACGCGAAAGTTGAGAGGCATCAAAGAACACCAACTAGGGTCATGCGCCGGTCAGGCGCATGACCCTAGCTTTAGCCATTCCCCGCGTCATGTATCAATATCCATATATTGACATCACCAAGACCCAAAAATCGAAGCTCGAGACCCTGCTTCGTCAGATTTCTCGCACGATACTGGGTACCCCTCATTATGCAAAGTGTGATAGGGTTCAAGGAACTGCGATCCTACCAAACCTCGACGAGTTGGCGCAAATTCACCGTGAAGTACAATTCACGCGCCTCAAACATTCCGCACAAGGATACGCCCTGCTTCGTGAATTAGGCTACAACATATCTGCACCAGTCGCATTTGAAGCAACCCGGCCCCCTTGGGCGACGCTCGACCAGATCACCGTCGAACCAGTTCCGCGGCACATGGATCGAGATAACCAAACAGGACGACGTAAATCACGAGTACAACATCTCCAAGAAACCACTGGAGAGTGGATCTTGTACACGGATGCATCTCCGTCTCATACCGGTGAGGGCTTTCGCACGGGAATAGCTTCCGATGGACTACCACTGTCATGGGACTTCCATTACAACATTAGTACGCAATGCATTGCAGAAATCGAGGCCATAGTAGAAGCAGTTACCATGCCCAATCCAAATGACCGTAATTTACTGATACGCACAGATAGCCAAGCCGCCTGTCGAGCCCTCGCGACAGGTGACATTCCAGACGCGCATAACCACAAACTTACAAAGCACTTAGCTGACCACCCTCCGTTACGTGTTCGTATACAGTGGATACCTGGTCACTCGGGGATCAGAGGGAATGAAGTAGCACACGCCATGTCCTGCGTAAATCTCCCAGGCCCTCCTCTGCGGTGGCCGGATTCACTGAAACGCACCGAATTACTTGCTATGGTACGTTTAGAGAGGCGCGAACGATTAGATGAGATGCGCAACAATCGCAGGGTTTATCCCGATCCTCCTCATTTCATGACGAGACGCGAGGCACATCTGATAAGGCGTGCCCAAACTCACTCTTCAATGACACCACACATTCAACACTACATACAAGGAAAAGACGGGTCTCCTGCTTGCATGGCATGTGGTGGCTTCCCGGATAATGCTCACGTTCTGTGGGATTGTCCGGGTGGTCGCGCAGCCTTGGGCGAGAGCCTCAAGCACATACCTATAAACGTGCGACCCTGGAGGAGTGGCTGGCGGACATCATGAAGACGCTGCTCTAGCATTTGCAACTTCTAGGCCTGTCTGATGGATAGGGTTTTTTTTTTTTTTTTAGTAGACCCGGACTGGGGTTCTTTTATTTTTAAATAAAGTTGTTCTCTCTCTCTTTCGGCTTTGTTTTGAAGGAAAGAACGGACTGTTGTAAACTTCGTGGCTCGATTTGAATTGATCAGCCTAAAAGGTTAAGGTGGTGAAGTGCAACTGCTGAACAATTTGCCGATTGTCATCTGGCCACAAAGCTGCTCTAGACCACGCGAAGCCGAACGGAGCCGATAGAATAAATATTAGACAAACAAATTTGTGTATACTTTCCATCATTCCCGTGATGGCTGAAGCGCCGTGCATTGCACCTCCCATAGACTAGCGCCAGAGTCCCTGATAGTGGATTTATAGGAAACTTCACGCCTTAGACGACTCGAAGCCGAAAGCTATCTTTTTTTTTTTCCTTCTCAATCGATGTATTGATCGATACATTTCTATCGCTTTTACGCCTAACGTGGTCTTGCTCAGCCTCAAAGAAGCGCTGAAAGCTTTCTGCACGTCACCTGGTTTTCAGCACTGCCTCTATGATCGTCCCACTTTTCAGCGAGCGACGATGTCTCGCAGTGACGTCAGCGTATGACCTCACTGTGACGTCTGTATTACATCCTGTGGGGACGTCCTCACAGGATGACTCGCATCACTCGTGTTGACGTCGCCGCCGCCGACGGTCACATTTAGCGTTTGACTAGTCATCTAAGGCTTTTGCCTTAAGTTGAAACTACGTCGAATCAATAGTTCTGGTTGAAGTAATCGACAGTGCTGATCGAACAGTGAGAATTATAGTGTCCCTAACAGCTTTGCTTTTAAACCATACATAAAAGTCACATAATGAGGTATGCGCACAAAGGCCAACTTATCAAGAACCATTAATTGTGTTCATGTGGCGCAAGTAAGATTCATGCGTGATCCGAAATACAATGTTAGATATGCAGGCAGAATTTTATATTGCGTCCTGTATGCAGCCCACGCGTGTTGCTCGGTCGATGATAAATATATCGCATAAATGTGGCGTTGCACGCTCAAATTGCCATTTTGGGCGCGGCTCGGCGCAGCAGACCAGATTGGCGCAGCACTTCCATTCCTGTAATCATATCGTGGTTTCGCGACGTCACACCCCAGTGGTTATCACTATGAACAACGGCCGGTACCTGCACGGCGAAAAATTAGGCCACAGTCACAAACCTCTTCCCTATAGCGAAGAAAAAGGTTCTGCTCAGTAGTTCGCGGAAGTCTACTGGGCGCCCTTTGTCGAAGTAGACAGACAATGCAACCTAATCGCACGAATTGCAGCAACCAGAAAACAGAACGGCGGACACAAAGACCGCCATTCAAGAGATCATTATAGTGGGTGTACTTCCACTTTTCGACATCTAGAATGCACAGATGTAAGTCGGAGAGAAAGATATATGGTGCCTTGCAATCGTGTGATGGTAATAATGGCGGTGATGTCCCAACATTTAGCGGGCTGACACAGATGTGCACCCCCATCATAAGATTACAAACGTAAGATAAAATAAAAGTAACGGTTAAAATGTTGAGCCCAAATTAAAGAAATACTACTGAAAATATCTGCCACAGAGGGGATAGAGCATGACTTCAGAACACTGGGAACATATCGGTACATGTACAGTCGGCCAAAATTTTAGCTTTCCTGCATGAGTGGCAATTTTTCTGTTTATCTCTGCCATACCACTGAATTAAGTTTTTAAAAAAAAAAGTGAGTACAAGTGCATGCCCAAAAAGCACATGTCCGCGAAGCAATTTTCTGAACCTTCGCTCCGTAATACTGCGCACACAAACAAAAAGTAACCACTGCGCGGAGGAGCTAAAGTTTCGGCCGACTTTACCAGTGCGCCAGAATCACATCGTGTGCTAAGCATCCTTCATTCCATCCGTTCGAGCCACTTCAAGCATAGCGAAACGGGTCTTCTGTGTAGAGCTACGCTCTCATCAACTTTGGTGACGTCGCCATACAAGCGTATATACAAAGAGCGAACAGGTATACCGTACACCACACATAGCCCGGTATAGAATGTACCAGAGAGAGAGAGAGAGAGAGAGAGAAAAGGAGCCAGCTTACTGGGCAGGCATGACACACAGTGACACGACGAATCCTTCACCCTGCACTGCCGATGTCCACAATCGTCTCTCCGGAGCACTCCACTGAAAGCGATGCCAGACGCGAAGCATGTTGGGCCATCGGCGGTGAGACACCGAAATGACGACACTCTCCCGTGGTTCAAGCGAGAAGCCACGTCGACCACTCACGTAACGAAAGCGAGAGTCGAAGTAGTAGCATGCACTCTCGACCAGCATAAGTGCGTCGCGCGGCAATTCTAAAAGTCCCGCAATCCGTATAGGTTTTTACGACTATATGGTAAGCACATATCATAGATCGACAGGCACACCTGACTCCATGGGCGACACAACTAGGTTTCCTTGATAGTGTGCAGTGCCACACGTGTACGGTTTTGTCATGTGTGTGGCGTCACGCGAAATGAGCTATATAATGTGTTTTAAGGGTACGCAATAAACAAGAGTCGGAAGTTACCGCTCACACTGTCGTCTGTTGTTTCCCCTTTTGACTGCATGGTATATTTACTTCACGCTCAAGCTGAGCTGCGCTAAAGCAATATAGTTTTATCATAGATCAGCTGTTTACATCACTATGCACTCGACGCAATATGGCTCGAGAATAGTGTTATTGCGACAGCCCAGCATTGCACCTCACTCAAACGTAGCTCTCCGCATACACGCCGCTGCTGACGCCGTAAAAGAAAGTGTACGTAGAGGGGTTGCGAGGAAGCGTATATACATCTTTACAGCCACGCAATACGGTAAACACGCAATCCTCGCGACATTTTGTTTTTGTTTTGTTTTCCTTCTGGGCAATATGCCTTAACTGAAACGGCCCGCACTCCACCATGCCGACTTGCGGCCCATGGTGTATGTGGTCACGTTTTTTTACTGCCGGCATATACGGCGTCAAAACAGGAAATTTCAAAAACACTGCATATAGGCCCATAAAAGGCACAATACCTCTTTCTCTTTTTCTCCTCTCGTTCGCGGTTTGTCCCCTTCCCACAAAGATGCGCGCCGTCTGCGGCGCACGCGAGATGATACAGACTTACGCGCTATACGTGTAGCCCCCTGCTCAGCCTCAAAGATCGGAAGCGTTGTCATCTTTCTCCACATCACCTGGTTTTCAGCACTGCCTCCGTGATCGTCTCACTTTTCACCAAGCAACGATGTCTCCGGTGACGTCAGCGTATGACCTCACTATGACGTCTGTATAACATCATCTGGGGACGTCCTTACAGGATGTATGTAGAACCATCGACCCCGCTATGTGACAGGCGAAGAAATACTGACAATGCGAGCAATCGTCGGGATATCTTGCATGACTATTCTCACTTGTTATTTTGTTCGTTGCGCTACATGAAGGTCGTATCGTCTGCACAATATACAAAAAAAAAAGATGTGCTGGAAAGTGTCAGGGCGCCCTGAACAACTTAACTAAATGTCGACTATATAATTCGGATCTAGCGGGACCACGATATATGATCATATTATATGATATATGATCACATATCACATATGTGATCATACATCGCATAATCACATATATCATATATGATATATGATCACATAATGGCAAGTATCGGCCATTATAACAGACTTAACAAGTAAGCTAGAAGAACTTGCTTTTGGGCGAGTGGATGCCTTAGTTTGCTGAACATTTCGTAACTAGCGCTATACTATAAAGAGGGTAGGACAGAGACAGGTGGCACCCGTCGTGTCTCATCCCCTCTTTTCTGTGTCTATAGTATAAAGCACCAGTTATGAAATGTTCAGCAAGTGAGGCTATCCTCATTCGATCTCAAGACCAAACACTGAGTCATCTCCACAGGCGACAAAGGCTTGGATGCTTGATAAAACGCGAAAATTGCAGAAATGGCGATACAGTGGTTTCCCCATATGGCGTAATACTGACGTTAAAGAACACAAATTTTTATGACGTAATCGTGCCGTGGATATGACGTCATTACTTGGCATCGCAACTTGGTCAGAGGTGGGCCGCCGGTCACAAAGGTAGTACAAACGCTAGGTAAAATGTAGGAAGCTCAGAATGCCTCTGATTTTGGAGGCAATGCAAGACCGCATCAGACGTGCAGAAGGCTGTCAGGGAAGGCGAGATCAGCAATACATCTATACTGAGAAGAGAAAGAAGGTAATAATAATAATAATAATAATAATAATAATAATAATAATAATAATAATAATAATAATAATAATAATAATAATAATAATAATAATAATAATAATAATAATAATAATAATAATAATAATGTCTGGGGTTTAATGTCCCAAAGCTACCGCATTATGAGAGATGCCGTAATGAAGGGCTTCGGAAAGTTCGGCCACCTGTTGTTCTTCAACGTGCGCACAGTACACGGGGGTCTACCATTTTGGCTCCACTGAAATGTGACCGCTGCAGCCGGGATCGAACCGGCGACCTTCGGGTCGGCAGCCGAGCACCGTTGCCACTGTTCCTCCGAGGCGGGCGAAGAAAGATCTTTTGAGCCACTTAAGCAATCGCATAACATACTGGAAAATTTTCGCAGCTCGTTCAACAGAAATGAAACTCCAGCGCTAGTCATTTCTAACAAGAGAGGCGAACGCGTACATATAAATGACACCTTATATGCTTAAAGGAGTCACACGGAACCGGATACGAGTAAGCTAACAGTAACTGCGCACAGGCTTAGGTCTGGCTTTAGACGCGCGCGATGCCAGACAGCATGATGCGCCGTGCCGACTGCGTATGTCTGTACGCGATTCGCGCATCAAGAAAACGGGAGGACGCCCCGATAAAGCCAGCTGCTTGCAAAGCCCCAAATTTTCAGGAACGATCGAAAAAAAGACGGCCTGCAGCACTCAAAACTCCACACCTTCCGCGCGCGCTGTTCGTTAGACTTGCTCCGATGCGAAGGCCTCATTCTCGCGTTCTGGAATGCTTGAGGAGCGATCTACCGGTGGACCGTGAACACGAACTTCGAAGAGGGTGACGACGTCGAAAAAACAAATAGAAATAACGAGAATGCGCGAGACATCTCCGCAGTTCTCAAACAAAGTAAATCCAAGAAGGTAAGCGTCAGCGCTCTTGCGAATCGCCGGCATCGAAAAACGATTACGAAAGCCAGTCTCTCTCTCTCTCGTTTGGAGAGTAATTAATTCGAAAGCGAGGCATCATCAGCGCCAAAAAAACTCCGTCGGAGAAAGAGCGGCGAAAGCAGAAGAAGGGCGCAGGGGGCGGTATAAAGAACGCGTAATTTGTTCAGAACATTCAGCCTCCAGCATTCGCCGCCGACGCACGTCACAGGCGGTACACGGGGTAAACGCGTGCACACAAAGCCAACACGTGCGCCCGCGCACAAACCTGTGGCTCCCTCCGGGAGCCCGGCGGGAGCGCGGGCCACGCGCCCTGGTGGTAATTACCCGAGACCGCTTTCCTTTCCGGAGCCTGCTTTTCTCTCCTTCGCGCCTCTCTCTTTCTCATTCTCTCTCCCTCGCTCTATCTTACATTTCCTTCGTTGCACACCAGTGGCGACGACTGTCGCGGCATTTCCACGGTCACGTGCTTGCGCCGCCGCTCACTGCTGCCGCCCGCTGCACGTCGCTTTCCAACAGCGCGCACTACACACCTGCGCTGCCGGAAAGCCACTGCACGTGACGCGCAAAAGAGAGAATGTAGAAAAGAAGCAAAACGAAACAAAAAAAAAATGAAAGTAAGATAGAGCGCGGCAGAGAATAAACAGCTGGCTCCCGAGCAAAACAGAGATAACGAGGCCATCGTAGGGTCATTAGAGCGGCCACTGTCCTCCCCAAACTTTGGTGTTCGTCGTTTTTTTGCTCTCCGATTTGTCGTTGGCGCGCGAGTCGCCCGACGAGGTGTATAAACAAACGGTGATAAGCGTGCGTGCACTGTGTGCAGCGCGCAGCATTCTCGCCCGCGTGAAACGCGCCGTAGCACTTTACTTAGTTTCGCTTTTTTACGGAAAAACTGTACATTGCTATGTTCTTCAGCTCAACCGCGTCCGCGGTCGAAAGACGCGTAGAAGAAAACATCTTCTGCGAGACGATTAACTGGACTAATCCAGCATTTCTGCGCCGAAACAATGGCCGTATCGTAAAGGCAAATTTAAGGGTGTTTTGCCTACACCTCGAAATGGCGTGGACTGCGTTGCCTCAAAACGCAAAGGCACTTACTTGCGTGAGAAATTAAAGTCATGCCATTTTGGTACTCTCGTATAACGACGGGGTTTCTTGTAAACGACAGTTTAATTCTGAAACAGCTGTTGATGAGATAGCATTAATTAGGCGCAAGAAAAAAAACACCACAATTTCTTTTCGGACGGCTTTACGCTTTCCCATCGTACAGTACTCAGTACTCTAAATCGTTACACCCACTATTTCTAAACACAATCTCTTTTCGTGCATGTTTCTTTAGCCACACAATATCCGGCGCGGTGGTGCAGCGCTGCTCGGCTGCTGACCCAAAGGTCGCCGGTTCGATTCCAGCCACTGGCAGTCGCATTTCGATAGAGGCCAAGTGCCAGAGGCTTGTGCGCTGACTGATGTCCACGCACGTTACAGAACACGGGATGGTCAAAATGTCCCGACCCCTTCACTACTACGTCTCTCATAATCATGTGTTTTGGGGACGTTAGACACCTAGATATTATTACTATTACTAAATACAGCCAATAATGATACGATTCCATTATAGCAATATTCCCTATACCAGGCCCACCGTCGCTGCAGCTTTCCCGGCTTCCACCTTCAGAGTACACAGAAAGGGCTCTGAATATTTATCTTGTTTGCGTTGTGCTTTCTCGATATCCATGTGCGCAGCAGATAAGCGGTTGCTACAATGGGAGAGCGGGAACGACGACTCAGAGGCTCGGAGGCGTCCACAACTTTTACGTATACGTCGAACTCTGCACGACCAACCACATAGACAAATCGCACTGGCAATATTTCAACCAGCTAAAATGTGCAATTAACACTCATCCGAGGCAGGGAACGTAAAAATGTCGAGGAAGGAGATGAATAGAGCGAGTCGTAAGCGCGTAAATGTGCTCGCCGTAAACGCGTACGTGATAGCGTGATGCCTTTTCTATATATACAGGACGAAACAATGAAAGTATAGCGTCAGTAGGCTATAAATAGCATTACGCATACAAAGGCGTTTCGCTAAATGCCAATTATAACTCCTCGCGTTCTTGATTAAAACCTTGTTTTTTGGTAATTAAAAAAGAAATGACGCATTCAAATGAACCTTTGTGAAATGCCGCATAGACGAACAAACATGTTCGCGCGACCGAAACAATTCAGTGTAATCGGTAACCGCAAGTGCTATTTCACCCGCTTTTGCAGAACAGTGTGCACACGGTGAATGGATGAAGGAATGAGTAACGCCGTACACTAACGCGCATGTACTAACGACATCTCACGCCAGTGAACTGCCACTTCTCGAGCAGCGATAATCAAAGATGTATGAGGTTTTCAGTGACGAAGAGCCGTATAACAGTTGGATGAGACCTAAGCTGAGGCGCTCTCTTCCACCAGATTCCTACCATTCACCAGCTGCGGAGAGTACAAAAGAAAGCACGATCTTCAGTACACGGAAGGAGTTTGGGGCCCCGGCACTAAAACTCGATTGAAGTGGGCCTCGAGTCAACGCCCGCGGGTCTGAATCCATCCGACTTCGCGTTCCCCGTTCCAGCGATTGATTGATTGATTGATTGATTTGTGGGGTTTAACGTCCCAAAACCACCATATGATTATGAGAGACGCCGTAGTGGAGGGCTCCGGAAATTTCGACCACCTGGGGTTCTTTAACGTGCACCCAAATCTGAGCACACGGGGCTACGACATTTCCGCCTCCATCGGAGCGTTCCAGCGATACAAGATGCATTGCGATAAGCACAATATGTTCCTTGATTGTTTACATATTTCTCTTTCGTTTCCCAGATACAGTGGCGAGGCAACGTATGCGTGGAGGCTGCAGCAACGAGAGGCGCCAAGGTCATCGCGTGTACGCACGCATATATGGAGCCATCTGCACGCATACTATTCCATATAAGCTGGAATCTGTGCTTCGGGGCCGCGGCGAGCTAAATGGAACGGAATGACTGCGCTCACGAGCTCCACGGTCACGCGCGCATACGAACGACGCATCCACGTCCCTCGACCGAGGCAAGGGGTGCATACATACGATGGGCACGATTTTTGCCACGTAAATGCATGCTTCGGCTACGAAAGTAGCCGGCAACTTGCAGCAGTACACAGATATCGCGGGCATTTTCCGAAACCATTGTGCTTTTTTTTTTTCCCATTCGCGATCGTCATTCGATCTCCATTCCGCACTGAGTCCAGTCCGCGTATAACTTCGCGCATGTGAGGCATAATCAGAAGGCGGGACGTGAAACCTAAAAAAAAACAAACGTGCCCACCTGCTCACGGCGGCGCCTCTAAAAAAACCTATTGTCGCCGGGTCAAGGTACGACAAGAGACGAAGAAAGCAACAGCAGCCACAAGCCAAAAACGAGCCTCGAAAATGAGACAGTTGGGGGCGCGCCGCATACTTATACATAGACGTGGAGGCGACGGGGAGGTACTAGATTGCTCCCCCCCCCCCTTTTTTTTTCTAAATCGAACATTTGTAGACGCACCAGACCGAAGCGGCGGTGGCCGCTTCGGAAATGTTGCCGGGACGTGTGGCGAAAATAGCAGCAGGTGCAAAGAATAGAAAGTTTGACCGAGTCGTGTTCGAAGTCCCGCGTCGCCGGTAGCAATGCCCCACAGAGATGTGAATGCACGCCTGTGAATGGGCTTACTACATACTGCCTAACAACCCTCCTACACCCCCCCCCTTCCCCTTTTTTTTTTGTTCATATTCTTGAAACGCTCATGGAGCTTTCCAGCGGTATAAATGATAAAATTTCAAACGGTCATCGCCCTTATCCGTTTATCAGCCATTTTTGAAGACGACTGCGGCTTTCCACTTCGCAGGTGCTGGTCGAAACGGCCATGCAGTGTCGACACTTTCTTTCCCTGTGGCGCGCACGCGCAACGTATAGGTACTGCGATTCCCACGTTCTTTATTGTGAGGTATGAAAAAAAAACAATCCTCAGCCGGCACCATAAACATTCAGCAGGCTGCGATACACACAACCACTGCCGAGCTCGAAGGCGGAAAGGAATCTGGGACATGCACACAACAAGATATCGGAGATGAATAAATACAAAAAAAGAAAAAAAACAGCGCCAGACACCAGACTCTGCACGTACATGTTCAACTGCTTCCTAGACAAAGAACTGCACCCAGACCCTCGGGCAATTCGTAGGCAACGGACTTCGCAAGGCGGGACAGCCGGTGGAGGCACTTCGAAAGCTCCCAGGGAAGAGCGCCCGTAAAGTACGGTAGCAACAGGAGCGGCGGCTGTGCCAGAAAGTGGGTGGCATCGCTTCCGCGTTAAGCGACCGAGGGCCGGCCACCACACCAAACACACTTCGCAGCAGTGTGCCGCGAGTCCTATAAAACAAACGACGTGTGCGCTACAGCTCCGGACTGCGTCACGAGCCGTCCTGGAGGAGGAAGAAGAAGACGCCGAGTCGTCGTTCTCGAGAGTCGCACCGGAAGCTTCCAAGGCGTAAATCTCAATTTGCGCGGCAGTCACTGCGCAGCGACTCTCACTTCTGCCGAGTCTCGGAGCTCTTACTTCCTCCATCATCATGCGCTCAGCTGTACTGCTTTTTTTCCGCACGCGTCAGCACGAGCGCTTCCTTCCGCGCGCAAGAACGTTCTTTTTCTTCCGCGTAATGTGTAAAAGTAGACACTTCCGCTTGGAGCGAGCGAATCCGCGATTCTATACGCGAAACAAGCTATGAAGTTGAAACTACCGCACGCCGACCACAACATTCCAGTGCTCCACGATTTCCGTTCACTGTATAGCTGCGCTGTTAAGTTGTGCAATGGTGAAGCTACTATAGGTCGGTCCCAGCGGCATTTCCACGAGCGCGATGTGCAGAAAAAATACTAGTGAATTTAGATTCACGATCAATTAGGAACATGTAGGTGGTCAAGATTAATCTAGAGTCCACAACTTCTTGGTACGCTTCAGATCATTGTTTTGGCACGTCAAATGATAAAAATTTAAGGTAATTTATATTTTGCGAGCAAACAAACAAACACACACACACACAACCACTTATCGCCTCCCGAGTCCATCTTGTTTGGCGAACAGAGAAATGTTTATTGTTACAGAAGAGAAGCTGTCAGGTCGGCCTGAATCCATGTTCTAGCCTGCTATTCGGCGATAGGAAGGGGGAGAGGGTGGAAAAGAAAGTATATAGAGAAAGGTTTGTTGGTGATGATGAGAAAGGTGACGATGAAGCAAGACCTTGGATCAATTTATAGTCTCTTGTCTTGTTTAGCGAAGGTGTAAATATAGCTCGCAAAGAAAACGAAACAATATTTCGCACGATAAGAGCAGTGCAACTATAAGGCAGCATGACGCCATGACTTGACACTGTTGGATCGTCTCTTTGTAACGCTATACGTTACAGCGAACCAATGACCGAAGCGGTCATCAACAAAACCCACGACGTGAATGGGCACAGAGTGCTGTGACTTCGTAGACATGCCGTCGCTACCCGTCATCGTCCTTACGAGTTCTCCTGGCTCACGAAGCATGTATACTTACAGAAACGTTAAGCACCCTACCATCATAAAGGCGCCCTTAACGCCACAGAAGCCTTAACATACGTTACTACGTCGCACTGCGGGGTATGATAATAACCAGTAGGTCTCCACACGAGGTAGTGGAGAGCTACTGTTGAACTTGGGCCTGCTGTGCTAATTAGCCTGCCTTGCTGGCTAATATGTGGGGTTTTACGGAACCTTAAAACCATGATGTTATTATGAGGGACGCTTTAGTGGACGGCTCCGTTAATTTTGATCACTGGGGGTTATAGCGTGAGCCTCTAACATTATGTATCAACTGAAACGCGACCGGGATTCGATCCCGCAACCTTCGGGTCAGCAAATGAGCATCAAGGGGTGTTCAAATGAAAAGGCACGAAACGACACTGCGGGCATAAATGAAGACATATTCAACGTGTTCACTGCGTGCTTGATCACAAGCATCCCATTGATCAACGAGCCGAAGTATTCCTCGTTCCCTGAACTCCTGTGGTCATGACGGGAACCAGTCCTTCAGGGCGTCATTGGGTTCGTCGTCAAAGTTGAAGCGCTTAATTCTCTTTCAAAATTGTTTTTCAGGGTACCGAAGCCACAGAAATCGCAGGCAATGAATGGTCGCCGGTGTGACACCTGCACTGTCAGAAATCGAATAACGCCTCGCTGCTCCAATATAGCATACCCAGATGTCCGGCTATATGTTCTCCCACAGTGGCATAAACATCAATGTTAACCGCCACGCTGTTACGACGTTTCGTACCTTTTCATTCGAACACCCCTTGGACACCAAGACCACCATGGCGGGTGTATTCCTTACCCCCCTCCAGGCCCCTCCTAAATATAATCAGGTGAGTATCTTAGAATTTTAGTTCTGAGAGAAAGAACTGACAGTAAACAATGGGACGGGACCTGAACGTATTATTTATGTGTCTGCGCTTTCACTTTCGAGAGAATTATGCATGTTGAAGAGTTGCACGGTCTGAGGTACACGTCGACAAGGAAGCAAAATATATGGAAACAAGGTCAATGACCTCATGGACTGGTGTATCCAGTAGGAAAGCTTAGTTTCCAACATTCGCAGAGTTGCACTCAACCGCGTCCACAATATACGAGATTCGGCACCATGCATAGCTCACCCTCAGGCTCGATCGCTCGAAAAAAAAAACTAGAAAAAACACGCACACACACGAAATAAAATAATGGCAAATAAAGCAATAACAAATGACGTCATATTAAACAGCACAAACATGCGATAATGGTAATGAATACAAGGTAAATTACCTTATTGATAAGCAACAGAAAAAAAACCATCAGTATCGTCGTACGTTGACATAGCCGCACAGCAACGACACACCGCGGCACTGTTCGCCTCATCCTCTCGCTCACTCGCTCTTTCAGCAAACGAAAATACGCACACACACGAACAAAGGTGAACATACATACATACATACATACATACATACATACATACATACATACATACATACATACATACATACATACATACATACATACATACATACATACATACATACATACATACATACATACATAGATACATACATAGATACATACACACAAACACACACACAAGCGCACATTGAAAACGAGCACGCACCGTCTCCCGTTGCACGCGCGAACAAAACCAAGGGCGTGCAGTTCGCAAACGAAACCAATGAGGACGAGACTCGGCCGTCAGCACCGACCGACGTCTTTCGGGCCGCACGTTGACGTCGTCGAGGCGTGCGCGGCACGCAAGCAGCCAGGCAGGCCCGACGAGACGCAGAGCTAACCCGAAGAACAAAGAGACCCAACTCACGACTAAACGGCCACGGGGGAGGCTACGTCGAGGCGAGCCGCCTTCCAGATAGACAACGTCCACCCGAAAGCCCAGGCTCGAACGAAAACGAGAGCAGCAGCCGCAAAAGGAAAACTGTCTCCTTCACGTCGTACGCATTGGAGAAGAGCCCCGCGTCGAGCATGACCTAAGGAAGGTGTTGCTGCGACGTGCAACGCTGTTACAGCTTCGCACGTTGTTGAACCGCTTATAGAGCACCGCGGAAAAAACTGCGGGAAACGCGCCGGTGCAGCAAGGTTGCCACATTCTACAAATAATTTACTGTTGATACGAAACTATACAAATGTACAAAGGCAATATCACGAGCACAAATTGGGCATTATGTATGTATGTATGTATGTATGTATGTATGTATGTATGTATGTATGTATGTATGTATGTATGTATGTATGTATGTATGTATGTATGTATGTATGTATGTATGTATGTATGTATGTATGTATGTATGTATGTGTACGCGTGCGTGCGTGTGCAAGCGTTCTCACCAGGCAGATAAGAGGATCAGTGAGGTAGTTTGCGTCACCAGCACCAGTGATAGTATAGCACACCTATATGATGTCACATTGGTGTAACGCAACAGTTACACCAATGTGTAACTGCTACGTTGTGGTACGGTGCTATCCAATAACTATGATTGGCGAGAGAACGAAACGAGAGAGAAGAAATTCTTGGCAAAAACATTTTTCAGCGAGGCGGCACTTAAACCCACGTCCCAACGGTCTCAAGGTGACCAAGTGCTGCCTTGTAGTATAGCATATCATGAAATAGTATGCTATAGTTATAGTAAGGGGTGGCAAAGTGATAAGCGATGATGTAGTCAAGTCAGAACAGCTTCCTGTGACCAGCCTTGCACGACTTGGCGAAAGCTGCGCTCACTTTTTTTTAGCATGTATATATGGCAGCATTCTTAAAATTATCGTGCGCACGCGCACAAGCTCGAACTAGCAGCTATTAGCGGGAGGTCGGGAAGGAAGCTCGCGGGGACATTCTTCTGCCAACAATAGGTCGTCTGCGAACATCGCATTTCAAACAAAAGGCTCGTACGCCTCGAACAAACTAGTCGCCCCATTCACGAAGCCCGCTTTCGCACGCCGTCCGTCGGTGGTGAAAGAGAGTCGGGAAACCTCCTTCGGGCGGCCGTCCGCATCTCTCGAGGCGACGCATAGACGCAGCGCGGGAGTTTGCTTGCAGAGACGCACGTCGACAGGCCCAAGAAAGCAGGAACGCTGAATCGCGGCTCAGAAAAGCACACCCGGAAAGATGTCCCGTGGAAAACGGAACGGCTCGAATTAGACCCCGCCGGCAACCCGTCCGCGTGGAAACGGTGCGGAGAAGAGACAAAAGGTTCAATGAGGGGACTTCTCCGCCGGGGCGGACGGCGCACGTGACACGTGAAGTGGCGCGCTAGGAGAGGGAAGGCGGGCCTGCCAAGTAATAGTGCCTTACTCGCAAATCTGCCTGCCCCATGTCACATCCTCTCCTTGGGAACGAAGGACAGAAAATGATGATGATGATTAGTGGAGTTCATTGATGATGATAGTGTCGTTCTTCAATGGCAGTGGCATTGCCATTGAAGAACGACAATGGCATTGTTTCTGTTGCTGAAACAATGCACAATAAACGCTCAACCATCTCTGCGAAGACACGTTTGACTTTCGTATTACACCGATTCCTATAAATGGAGGGATAAACCAAGTTTTTTTTTAAATGCTTTGCCTGGTTACTCCTGTAATACCTGATGAACATTTTTTTCAGCGACACCGTTTCAGCCACAAGGAGGGGTGAAATTATAGCTCGTATAATCTATTTGCCAACTGCCTTTTAGATACAGTATGTGACATGCTTTCACGGCGCTGTCTGTGGATATAATACATTATATTATGAGCAGAGGGGCACAGCACAAGAACGTTAGCTGCAGTATAATTCATACCACGTTTTCAAATAGCATCCGAGAAGCTCGCTCATACTCTGAGTTCGAATTCCCAGCTGTGTGATTTCACCTGGCATGTGGCGATAGAAAGCCTAAAGCATCCTCACTGGCACATTAATACGTGCAACATGGAGAATGCTCCGGTATTTCGCGTGTACGATCGCAACTGGCGCTGCGGCTGGAACCTGCACACGAAGTGGGTTCGCACTGTATCATTGGTGAAATTCACCCGAACACGGCCAACGTGTCACTGTGTTCTAGAACGCTGCTCCATCAAAAGCTCCACCACGAGTGATTCAGAATGCGCACGTCAAGCGTCGTGTCGCTAATGAAAGGGTCGCACTTGTTCAACCAAGACAGTGCACTGCCTTGATTTCGCAACCCGAGACGAAATTCCTCGCGTCTACAGACGAGCGCATTCGAGAAGAATGTCCGTCTATCGACTAAGCCGCCACCAAGTGTCTCAGTGGTTGTCGCGTGCAAGCTACTATATGGAATGCATTCGTGGAATCAAATCCCGGCCGCAGAGAGTGGTGCTTTTCCCCTCCGCCGGGATGCGCCTCCGTGCTGTGCGTTTCCATGCAGGCTCAGGGGCAACCATGTGGCCGAAGTAAATCCAAAGTGTGACGTCACACTGCGCACCTCGCATTCATCCCCCAAGGGCAGTTGCCGCCACACAAGATACCACCTCTTTATAAAGACACTTTTTTTAATCCTTTCGGCGTTGGCGGCGGTGTCAGTTTTTGACATCGACACACAAAATTACCCTACTAGTTTAAGACATGTGGGAGACGCCATCTTGGATTGTTCAGATGACGTTTTTCTTGTTGTTGTTTTTACATTGCTACGGGAATAACAATGCGATTGAAACGCTTAGACACCAACCGAACCGCTTTCACGCGCATGCGTCTGCTGTAACAGTGTTCGTTTATTTGTTAAACATGCAAAACACAAAGGTTAACGGTCCAATAAGGCTGCACTCAAACCCATCCGTAAAATTGTATATAGCACTTGGAAGTGAAACCAATACTGCTCGTTCTAGGGAGGTATAACTACTCCGATGATCCCCACTGCGACGGACACCAAACTTGCGGCTTGTTAGCGGAGCTGGGAGCCACAAAGAAAAGGCTTGACCGAAGTCACGCCTGATGATGGGGTATAGCGCCATTTTCGGGGAAAGGGTGCCGAAGCTGTTTCGAAGAATACCACACTGGCAAATAAGACGTTGTTTCAGGTCTTGTGTACTCTGGTGAGTGGCAGAAATAAAGAAGTGATGTTTCTCATTAGACAACCACTGAGCCATGATGACTTAATTTGACGCCATGTTTGTTAATGCATATTTACTCGCATTACTGAATCATTTTTTGTGTCGTCTTCTGAGGTCCTAACTATTCGGAAACACGCACAGAAAGTATCTTAGACAACAAAGAAAAAAAAGGGAAACGCCAGGCATGCGCGCAACGCGCAGCACAGTCACTGCAGCGAAAGCTATAGAGCGGCTTTTAAGAGCCTTTTTAAAGCGCTAGATTTTTTTGTTCAATGCTACAAGAACACTTGCTGAGTACCCATTAAGCTGTTATCATCATAAATTTTGTGCAGTAGGCCAGTATTCACTTTACTATCCTTCGTGATTCTCCGGAGAAGCGTGGTATCCGCTACACACTTGCAATGAATTTTGTGAACATTTTTTATGCAGTGGCTGACGACGATGAAGAATCATGCCTGAAGTGAGTATGAGCCACAGTTAATAGGTGATCAAGAACAAAGCTTTTGTAATGGGTTGAAGCATTGGACAACCCACTCGTTGCGCAATTAGCATTGTGTGACGCCTGGTTGTTCCTTTGCTGTTCTAAAACGCTTCACTACTCATACTATATAACGAGATTCCTTTCCCGACATCAAGCCTGCATACGGCAAGTTTGCAACGGAGTCTTAAGCAAAACAAAAAAGAAAACCGGCGTGGTTCTGCGGTAAAATGCTGGGCTGGCACGCAGGAGACCCGCGTTCGAACCCCGCTTTGCCCTTGGTGTCTTTATTAACTAAGTTTTTTTTTCTTATTTCATGCGGTAGTGGTTACGGACAGCGGCGGCGGCGGACAACTACGACGTCGCACGCCACCCGTGTTGTGATCTCATAGCAGTTTTCGCTGTAAAGTAAATCCAGGGCTGAAAGGGCTGATGAGGTTTGCAGGGTGTTACAACGTCTTGCAGCAATTTACATTTGTAATCGAAAGCCTGCATGCATGCTACAGACCCGGTTGCATCTCACTTGGTGTCGCACTACTACGGATAGAACTACCTCCTGGAACATCCCGCCTATGGCAAAGAAACGATGTCGCCTGGTGGCACCACACAAATGTTTATTATACATGGCGTTATGCTAACGTCACTGGTGATGTACCGTGGATATTTGTGTACCACTTATTCACCAGTCCCGTTTCGCTCAAGGGGCCGCACGAACATACACTTCAGACTTTTTTTTTAAAAATGCGGGAATTTTGCGCTAAGTTGCGCAAAGCTTGGCACAGCGAATCTGGTTGGCCCTAAGCTCGCCGTGCTGCAGCACGGGAGTATACAACGCCGGCAGGGATTGGATCCAGCGTGCTTGGCCGAAGAAGCGGTAGCCAAGAGACGACGACGGACGGGTCAGGAATACGCACAAAGCTGGCAGCTTTGAATGTGTTGAAACCACTGTCCTTGAGCCACGGTGTAAGAAAATGTGCTCTTTTCTATGGCGACGGCTAATCACTAGCACGTTGGCGGCTTGCTATTCCTTTAGCACAGATGGCTCCGAGCTGTGGCGGTTGTTATGCCAACGGCCTATGCCAACGCTCTTAAAATCATGTGCACAGTCGATAGCATTCCCTTTATAACACCGAGACCCTTGCTACTAATGAACTTTATATGTAAAGCGCCGTCGAAGAGCTGTGTACCATATACTGAGACGGAAGGTTGCAATATAATAAGTCACGCGCATCTGCAGACGCACGCAGCGCTCGAGTAAGTGAGCGAGTAATCTCTGAAGGCAGTCGAGCAGAAGAGAGTGTTCTCGGGGCCGTGAGATAGGTGCACTTCGAGAAAGCCGGCACCACGTCGTCCGCAGGACACAACCACGCGGTGAAAATACAAACGTTAACGCGAACGGCAGAAGAGAGAGCAAACGGGATACCCGATTCCTGCAAGCGAGCAACAACACAATTGCGATGGAAGAACGGGGCCGACGCAATTAAAGCAATCCCGGCTCCCACTGAGCTGAGGACCAAGCTGAGGCGAGAGACAAACAGTGCCCGGAAACAGGATCACCCGAATAGCAGAAAGAGAAACAGGGACGACTGAAGATTCCGAGGCCGTGTTTGACCCGCCGCGCTACGCTAACATGCACGTGTGTGTATGTCGTATACATCTGTCAGACATCCATGTTTTGGGGGAACAGGATCACTTTCGAAGATATCGCGTTGTGGGCGCCGGGCGAGACCAGCTGAATCGGCGGAAGCTATAGCGAGGAACGCGACACTGTGGGGCAAAAAGAATATTTGCTCGGGCGCAGTTTCCGTCTGAGGTTGGATCGTTTTCGCGTCGTCCTTGTTATATATAGTAGCGCTGTTACGCAGTGTTGCATTTGTGTTACGGTCGAGCACTCTCGTGCTATCGAGAGACCTTCGTAGTGAGCCCTCACAGGATAACCAGCAAAGAACTCGAGCGACGGAAGACACCCCGTAACCCTAAGCTGCTAAAGTATAGCAGGCAAGGACATTCTTTTGCTGAATATCTAATGCACTTCCCTTGAAATGCTGTACGGAATAAAATGGCATTTTAACGTTATATATAGTGCAAATATACGAAAACTACAGTGAGAGAGATAATTAATTTACAAAAAGGCAGAGCTCAGTCTGACCTATATTTTTGTCTGGCCTGCTACTGTACACTGATTCGAATTAACATTGTGTCAAACCAATAAAACGAGCCTTTGAAGCTGCACTTGTTTCATTTACTCTGCATTGACGATGAGGGACGGGGAAGCAGGAGGATAACGAATGACGACGACAAGTTAGGGAGGTGAGCATACATACGGCATCGCACGTTAGACTTGGAGCGAATCTAAAAACTTGCATACGGTCCAGGGGCTACGATGCTCCTATAATCA
Source organism: Rhipicephalus microplus (assembly GCF_043290135.1). Taxonomy (NCBI): domain Eukaryota; kingdom Metazoa; phylum Arthropoda; class Arachnida; order Ixodida; family Ixodidae; genus Rhipicephalus; species Rhipicephalus microplus. Next base: position 11,837,092 of record NW_027464591.1, on the reverse strand, counting down.
ATAGAACACGTTCCTCCGTCAAGTGCAAGAGCTACAGCGTATTTCTAATCGGTCTTCAAGAAAATTTCTAACCGTTTATAGGGACCGAGGTTAGGTCCTCTATAACCATACGTGTGGCGGCGAGCGAAAAGCGAGGAAACCGTTCAGGCCGATGGCAGAGCGCGCCACACGAGGAGCGAAGCGCATGGCGGTGCACCAGAGCGCGCCATAATTAACAGGTGGCCAATGAAGATTATGATGGGCGCTAGACCATTGGCTATGTAATGCTACACTGCTGTTCACCGCGGCGGCACAGTGGTAAAGGTTCTCGGATGCAGACCCGAATGTTGTGGGTTGGATTCCGGCCCCGCCACTCGCATTTCGAGGAAGGCGACATGCCCGTATACTACGTCACATCAGGTGGTCGCACTTTCGGGAGATCACCCCAACGGTTTGCCTCACAATATCACATTCTGGTTTTGGGACGTCAAAACACCAAACGGTGCCATTAGGAATTACTGTTGTGCTTTCACTGAGTATACTCAGTGAAACGCTATCTTATAAGATAGCGTAAAACATACTGTTTTTCGACTGTTCAAAAGCTGCAGAACGTTGCAGAGTACAATAGAGCTTCTCCTCGGACTGGAGCTGAACAGCACTTGCGTACGATTTTATTCGTGGGCAAGATTCAATGCAGATCACGTTGAACACTTGACTTTACGTCAGGCTGAAGTAGATGTCACAGCCCCCATGAGCTTTTGAAGAGTGAAAAGAAACACATGCAGGATGAAGCGTGTCTCAACAAATGTTTCCAAAAAGTCGCAAAATAAAAGAAAAGGATATAGTGTGATGCAACAGGAACGGTTCTCAAAGACACGCATTTTTAGGCTTTTAATTTCCGACATTAACCTGAGTCTCCTTATCTTTCCGCCGTGAAAGGTCAAGTGAAAGTGCCTGTGCAAAATGAAAAAGAAAAAAAGAAAAGCAAATACAGAACAAAGCTGCAATTCGCAAAGACACACCCACACTGCAGCTTTAGAAATCGCAAGCTACGTCGCGTTTGATTGTCCGCAGTCTTTCACAAAATTAAATGACCCAGACGGCACCATAGATTCAGACAGAAATGAAAAAATAAATAAATAAATAACCGCGTAGACGCGTCTCTCGGCGAATTCAATTTTGTCCTAATAAAAAAATACATTTTTTTTTCTGCGTCATCGCAATTTATCGCCCAAAACACTGCACTGTTCTCTAGCTGAAGTTCAAGTTGACTGTCGAATCTCGCGAGTGCAGGCATCCAACAAAAGAGGTATGACAAATATGGCACAAAATGTGACACAAAAGCTGGGTTAGGTCAGACGACGCTCGTCAACAATTCTTCAAAACAAAAATGCTTATACCGACAAGTCAGAGAGAAAAGAGTTAAGAACAACAGACGCGCGTACCGGTGCCAAAACAATGTTGTCGCGTCAGTGAGTCGTAATGCCATTGAATTTCGACAACGCTTGCACATGTAGTGTTTTCTTTTTTTTTACACACCACACTATTGAATTGCACTCCAAATTAACTGCTACCAGCTTTTGAGCAACAAAAGCTGAATACCATCAAACAGCTAATAATCCTAAAGCTAACGTCCACGGTTGAAGAATTAGGAACCTTTTGGGGACGCGTGTCGCGACTGTTTACAAGAAGCAGCTAAAATGAGTGAATAAGACGTAAGCCATAGTTGTCAGCGCGGCGTAGAAATCTGCATACAGGTCCTACAAACTACCCCCAAAAATTAGCATAGAGCCACACGAATAATGTAAAGACAAACGAGCGTATACGTGATCGTTACACAAAAGGGGTATCTGGCACCATATTTTGAATGCGAGTTCGCCATGCCATACAAATCTGCTGTATACACAGACGGCTCTGCAGCAAGTCTGATGCTCAGCAAATGCCGATAAGATATTTCATTTTGACTATATAATGTATTTATTTAAGGCGCATCAGTCGACATCGACACTATAGCTCGACGTCGGGCTACAGTACGAATTCTGGTGACTTCACGCAGCAGTCCGGCTAGTTGCGATGACGTCCGCAAACACAACTTCTAACATGGCCGCTTGTGCGTCACCAACGGAGTCATAGTACACAGTTACTCAGTTACTCAGGAGCGGCCATCAATACGTCGTTATATCCGGCGCGAGCACGCGAACAGGAGCTCATACCGTGTTGTGACTTCAGGATACAGTGGGAACAGAAACTAGCTTTTTTTTTTTTAAACGTAGTGTGATTACTTTCTTTGGGTGCGCTCTCTCTAGCTGTATACATCTTCTAGGTTGTCGAAGGCTTGGTCTTTGCTTCGCCGCAAGTTATTGTCAACTAAACTTTTTAGTGTCAGCATCACTTCAAGCAATTGCACAGTGCAGGCAAAGCTGCGGCAGCGCAGTCACACCAATCTTGTCGGCCAGTACGTTCTTTATCCGACACCGGCTGTTGAGCTGACACATACTCCGAGGAGAAGAACGAAGGGGATGATTATGCAGAGTACACTCTCTAAGGCTGGCTGCGCGCACCCTGATACGCTCTCACATAGTTTATACCGTATTCCGTGATCAATCTAAAAAGAAAAAAAAGTTGAAAGGAGCAATCAAGGGAAAAGCACCCAAGCACACGATAGAAGGCAGCGTTTTCCATATTGTGACCGCGAGCGGCTCTCTGCGCTGGACTCGTCCAGTGTGCGGAGTATACGATGACGCTGCCACACTAACGGGAACAATGCCGATAATAGGGTCGAGAATAATTAAATGAGTCAAGCCTCGGCGCGAATGGAGAGAGTGCGGAAAACAAGCCTCCACGAGAGCACGGCAAGCGCTGCAGGACTATAGCCCCAGCTGCTTGGTTTTTTTTTATTATTATTACACGTTATTCTCCTCATTTTGTGCGCTACTTCTATGTCACGGTGCGCATTTTCCTGTTCACAATCTCTCACAAACGTTAATCACGAACTGTTTTAAGTAAGCCACGATCAGCGTGCTGTTCCCAGCATTAAAAAGCATTTACAATTGCCACGATTCCGCGAGTGAAATTGCGGAGACAAGAATGGCGTCGACGACCACCCCTGGAGCTCGGTTTGCCGGTACACTTTATTAAAGTGTAGACACACACACGCACCAATCTGCGCACACACACACTCACACACACACACACACACACATATATATATATATATATATATATATATATATATATATATATATATATATATATATATATATATATATATATATATATATATTGCCACTAGTACAAGTTCTGAAACTATTATTTCTACAGATGCTAGCATGCTTGTATGTGCCGCTGTTCAGAAGAGGACAAAGATGCGCGTGCAGAGAAAAACAATAGTCGTACTGCCGTTGTTCGAATCAGTTTGACGTCCTTGTGTGCCCTTATCAGCAGGTTACAGTCACGTTGTAACGTGACAGTATATATATATATATATATATATATATATATATATATATATATATATATATGCAGGCATGGTGGTTGAGTGGTCGTAGCGTTGCATATAGTCACGTAGATTCTCTGTGAGTGGTGTCACAACATGGTTTATTTCGACGTTTCGGCCTAGAGTCTGGCCTTCATCAGGAGAAATACCATGGCTCCAACAGCGGCCATCAGAATCCTGATGAAGGCCAGACTCTAGGCCGAAACGTCGAAATAAACCATGTTGTGACCACTCACAGAGAATCTACGTGACTATATGCAACGCTACGGCCACTCAACCACCATGCCTGCATATATATATATATATATATATATATATATATATATATATATATATATATATATATATATATATATCTGTGTGTGTGTAACTGATCTTAAGCGTGCTATGTGGGTGTGCGTTTGTGCGTGCGCGCACGCAGTACAGGCCTCCCCAGAAAACTTATTAGTTCTACCCCTGTTTGGATGATAAAGGCGCTTTAGTTTGACGTTTTACACGCCTTTTGTTAGTGTTACATTACTGTAGCTATGTTCTCGTAATATGCGTGCTTCGTTATGACGGTGATATGTATGTACATAGTTGCTTTTAGTCCGCTAACACACTAGTCTCGCGTTTTTTTTTCTTCCGTTCATTTTTCTTTCTCTCTCTCTCTCTCTCTTTCTGTAACTAGGATGACCGAACGAAATGTTTTTCGTTCCGGTTTTGTTTCGTTTCATTTCAGACAAAAGTTTCGTTTCAGTTCTATTCCAGAACGAAGGAAAGAAAACGACCCGTAACGGTTCGTTAATAATAAAACTAACAGAACACTTAATATTAAAAGTACTGATTCGGAGATGAAAAAATAAACTAACAGACAAAATGTATTATTGAGCGTTTGGGTTTTACGTCAGCAAGCCACGATATGATTATGAGGGAAGCCGCAAAAAATTTTCGAAGCAAGGCTACAACAAAAGTTGATATTCATTTTCCTCAAGTTTCAATCTCGAATTTTCGTCAAGGGGGGCGCACACAATTTCAGAAGCAGCAGGTTATCGAGTGTACTTCCGAATAAGCGACACTGCTACTCTGAAAAAAAAAACTAACTTCAATGGCGACAATGCACTCTCCCCGCTGACTTGTGTGGCCGGCACACCAAGGGCCACTTGTGCTAACATGTATAGCTGCGGTAGCCACTCTTTGCGCTCGTCCCGAAATGTCAACACATGCATGCTTCTTGGAATGCACTTCCAGTGAGCGTGCGATGTCCGCCGATCCTGGCTCACTTGTCAAATGCGATTGAGCGCCAACGGCAGCTTTCTTCGTTTTCAAAAACGTCTCGCCGGTACCCTCTCGTTCCTCTGAACTTGGTGCAGCGGCGCTCTCTGGAATGCAGCTTCTACATTGTTCTGCTGAAGGCCTGTAATGCGCTTACAGGTTTTGCACAGGTGCATTCTCACTTGATATTTTTTTATCAGATTATAGTAGTTAATTTTCTCAAGAGCAAATTAGAAATTTGTAGAGCAGGCTCAACGCTTTGTGTCAAGAATGCGGGCATGATCTCAGAAGAAGCCCGTGATCTGAAATGCGCGACCGCTGTTCTGATCAATCGAACTGCTGCGACGATAATGCCTTCTCCCCGACGGCCTGTGTGAGAGGCACACGAAAGTCCACTTGTAATAATACAAACAGCCCTGGTTGCAACTTTCTTTAGCTTTGCGCAATATTTCAACATCTTTACTTTGGAATATCTGTCCGAGATGCGCCCTGATTCGCTACCCTGAGTTATGCCTCGATGCTCACGTTAAATGACCTTTTTTTTTTTCGTGTCGCCAAGTTTTCCCGTGAATCGAAAAACGATAAAAAAATATTTCGTTTTTACTCCGGAACGAAATAATAAATAACGCTCCGGTTACGTTTCCGTTCCGGTGAAAAACATCGTTCTTTTCGTTTTCGGTTTACGTTCCGTTCTCTGGCACTGTACATATCTCTCCCTTTCTTCCGGCTGACAAGTTCCAAGGGCGCAGAATTCAAAGTACGCGCCACTTCCAAGGAAGGGCTCTATCGGATACCTCCGGCACAGCCCGGTGGGCGCGCGCATGTTTCACACTTCGACAAGCGTGAAGGAGTTCCTCAAGGATGCAGCTAGGGCAATGCAGCTGCGCCCCGCCCGGCAACCTTCGGCACAACGGCATCCCGCCGCTGGTGGAGCCACGGTGTTTCTTTCGTCACAGAAAAGCCAATTCTTCCCATACCAGAGGACATTAACCGCGCATAAATTAAAAAAAGACGCTTTATTTGCCCCGCTTGACCCTGCCACCATAATTAAAGGGTACTGACAAAAAAAAAATGCTCAGGCATTCTCTTGCGTCAAACGAAAGGCCAAGCCTCCGGGAATCTAGAAACGTGCTATAGAAACTGTGCTTCCCAGGACGCACGAATGCGCCCTGAAAAGTTATCCACGTCGCGTTTTTTAAAGCTACTTTCGGTTCCTCCTCTACTCTGACGTCACGATGTAAGCTTCCCATCACGCACTCACGCAAGATATCTTGACGTTTCCACGGCCGCTCCGATCCACGATGACGGAGAGTTGGCGACGCATAAGCGGCCGTTTCGCACGTCTTAGTACCTGACGTCATCACAACCAGCTCAGACTGCTGCGTCGATTCCGGCAGGTGCGTCAAGCGAAAAAAAATTTCGAAGGGATATATCAGCCTTTCTCACGAGCTTAGCGCTTTACCAGAGCCATTTCTGTACACGGGAGATTTGCATGGAGGTGTAAAGTGAATGTAGACCATGATTCCGCTTCCAGGAGCAGCCTTACTGCTAGCGGCGCACAGAGAAGACGCAGCATTGTAACAATGGTCGTTACGATATCAATGATCATTAAGCGAATAATTTGGTCTTCTCCGGAGAACGTCTTTCAACACTTGCAAACAATGTTTTACATCGGCACAAGTTACAACATAACATCGCTTGTGTCAAACTTCTTTCGGACACTGTTTTTCCATATATATATATATATATATATATATATATATATATATATATATATATATATATATATATATATATATATATATATATTCGTTACGAGAAACAACCGCACTCTTCTCCACTGAAATGAGGCTTCGCGGCGACGACAACCCGCGTCGACGCCTGTTTCAACCGAATCAACGCCGTGTGCACCGAGGCTGCTTCGCATCCCATCAGGGTTCCCTTCGGGCAGATGGTCCACAATGTTTTGCCTCTCTCAATTGTACTTTGGCTTTTTTTTTCATACTGTCCTAAGACGACGACCACAGCCGGGAATCGAACGCGCGACCCTCAGTTCAGCAACCGAGCACCGTAAGCACGCACTGCATCACCGAAATGTCTAAAAGTAGGCTTCTGCATATCACAGCGTAAGCCCCGCTCCGAACACGTCACGCGTACGCCTCTGCTTGCCCCACCTGAACGGCGCGAGGGCGCACGATTACCCTTGGTGGGCGTCCAAGACGCCCGCGATTGCGCGAGTTGTGCATTCCAAAGCGCCACATAATTCGTCGTCACAGCCGATCACTCGACTTGGCGACGCCGCTTCGACGGCAGCGTGGGAGCGGCACCAAACGTCGGTCGCATTTGTAAACGCAACGAGCCTCCGCCGGCCGGGTCTTCTCGGTGCAGCGCAACCGCAGAAAAGCGGCAACGTCGGCGAGAGCCGCCCACTCGCCGCCACCTCCGCACAGCAGGCGTGCACACTAAATGTGCGGACGATGTCTGCGTGAGAAGAGCAGGCCGATAACGTCCAGGACTCGCCGAGCGTCTCCCCTAAGCGACATACCCCGCGGCCAACGCGCGCACACGCAATGCGGAAACGTAAACTGTACGCGAGGCTCGGCCAACGCTACGCGTCGGACTCGAATAACGCGAGGGAGAGAGATGCGGTCACTCGACGCCTTCGTGGGAAAAAAAAAACCCCGCCCGCAATCTCTGTTCTCGCATTCCCCGGCTCGTGCTCGTCATCCAACAGCGCGGCTGCTCTCAACAGATTCGCAAACTCTCAGGGCCAAACCTCATAAGCACGAAAATGCACGCGACAGCGACGAGCGACGAAACAGGGCGTTCGCGCGACGTGTCGCGTGCTCGTTTTCGCGCGATCGCTCGGTTCTGCAGATTTGGAAACCGTCGCTCATCGCCCGGAAGTGCTGGGCTCAAGCAGCCAACAGCGAAATGCCGGAAAAGACAAAGACTACATAGGTGCACGTGACCCTGCCCGATTCACGTATGCGCAACAAGAAATAACGCAATGTTTATTACACATGTGCATATAAAAAAGTGCTGCAAGGCAATAATAAACACTTTCCGTTTCATTACACAACAATATATCTTATTTTTAAATCGCATACCGCTCGCTACGCGGTTTTCTGGGTGCGAGTAGACGGCCTCATGCCAGCAACAGTGGAATTCGCTCGCCGAAGCCGTCGCGTGAATGAGGTTTGCCTGCGCTAACAACTGATCGCGCGAAGCCGATCTACGTCGCGTCGCTTGTCGCTGTCGCGTGCATTTTCGCGCTTATGAGGTTTGGCCTTCAAATCGAACGCGAATGCTGAAGCGGAAAACCTCCCTTGTCCGTACAGTTCTAAGATAGCGGAAACATTCACAGCTGTGTGTTAGTTACTTCATAAACTCGCGAAGAAAAAAAAATAAATAAAGCTAGGGACATTGTATTTGGCTAATAGAACAGAATACCAGGATCACATAGCTTCACTTTTAAGTTTCGTTCGCCCCGAAAATCCCTGCACGTGAGGTGACTGTTCAGTGTCTTTTTCTCTTCGTATTTCGGCGACATCGGTTAGACTAATATTCCTGAAATTTATAACCTACCTGTGACACGATGAAATACACATTACGTATCCGCTAAATAACATACCGTTACAAACAGTTCCAAGTTGGTACGCCCACAATCATTGTTCTAGCGAACGAAGAGGCAGTCAGGATCGGAAGAGACATCCACACAAAGCTGGAGTGGAGGGTTCCTGTTCTGTCCCTGTTATCGTTTGCCAGTATCTAACGTTTCACAGTATTTGCCGCAATCAGCAAAGTCGACGTGTCAACGGTTAGCAGTGTGCATATAGATTTGCCGCAACTCTTCTAGAATAGAAGAATTCGCCCTCAGCGAAGACTGCTCGAGTTCGAGTGTTTTTATTAAACATGCAAACAAATGAACAAGTACCCTTAAGAAACTAAGGTCATAGGCTTAGTTTTTTGAAGAAAACAAGAAGTGTGGAGCCAATAGGCCAAGATTTCTTTTTTTTTATTTGCGTTATCTCGGGATTAAACTTCAGGTGCTCGAGTTCTCAGCACTAATCGAGTTAAGGTTGACTTGGCAGGCGATCACTAAAGACTAGCGTTTATCTTACATACTGTAACATATCGATAACGTGTTAGGAAAACGTGGCATTATTGCGTTCCGAATATAATAAACTCTGTTTAACTCAACATGCGGCTTGTGGTGTTCGTACAAACACACACAAACACACACACACGTGTGTGTGTGTGCGTGTGTCTGCGTGTGTGTGTGATACACACTTCCTTACAGATCGCGAAGCACAACCTCCGCGCCCGCGCAACACCGTATGCGTTGCACCACTGCCTTAATGAATTCCGTGCATACTCTGTCTCATAAGACACGCGCACGCACCGATGATGACTGGACACGGCGTACGTCCAGCCAATGCCTCCAATAGACTGAGCGATGTAGTTACACAGCCTCCCGGTTAGGAAAGAGAGAGCGGTGAGGGCAGAGGAATGCGCAGGCCCGGCCAGGCTGGCGGCACGTGTTGGGACAGTGCGTTGCAATAACCGGAAACTCTCATCATCTCGCACGGTGGCGGCGGATGCCAGACCAGGGGGGCGGCAAGCAAAGCAAGCAGGCGCGTCTGCACGCCAACTAATTCGAGGACCATCGATCAGCGAGCGAAGTGTGTTGGGGCATAGCCAGTTCCTCCTCTCTCTCCGGGTGCCAGGATGGTCGTACACGTCGTCCGAGCCCTGAAACTCTCGGCGAATCGTCGTAACACGCCGGCTTCGAAAGTTCACCTGCAACACATGGGCAGCTGCGAGCAACAGCGTGCGCTGGCACGCGCCTACTCGTAATAGAGCGACTCTTCCAGCAGCTGCCGCCGGCCGCTGCCAGATATAGAGAGAGAGGGGACAGGAGGCGGAATCTGAGCGTATTCGGGGAATTATAGATGGACGAGAGAGTGCGAGAGGTTGCTGGACAGTCATATCGCGACAAGGAGGGCACCCGTTGAGAATTCCATTCGCCAGCGCATTGATATGCGTCACGGAGGAGGAACGGAATATGCTTCGGCCACGGTCGTGCGAAGAATAATACGCTGGACGCGCAGGCGAGGGAAAGTTGCGCGCGAGCCAGGGGACAAGACGGCGGAAAGGTCGGACTGGCCGTGAACGGGAGTCAATGCGCCAACAAATCTCTTCTCCGCCGTCCAGCGAGCGAGAGCGCACTTTTTTTTTTTTTTTTTGCGCGATTAGCTCAGGCTTCGCGGAAGACGAAGCCGCGCGACAGAGAGACCATTGTCGAGAACGTGACTTCGAGCATTTACTTTTTTTTTCTGCTTTCTCTTCCTGTCTTTCTTCCTAGCTGACGCGCTGGGGGGAGGGGGAGGGGGGTCGCTGGACAGTAGGCCTGACGTACGGAGCGCCTGCGCGTCGATGTGCCCATCGGTGAGCTGGTCTAAGCTGCGCGTTTTTCTAGCTCTACCTCTGTTTTTTTTTTATCTTTCTTTTTGAATCGTCAGGAGAGTTCCTCCGCCTGCTCGCAATACTCTGTGTTATCCCCGTTACATCCCCGCTAAGTTTATAGGTATGCTAAATTTCAAATCCCATGCCTCGGAAACGTAGCCGAAGAATGGAGACATGAGGTCAAGAAAGTCGGCAACCGAGAGCAGCGCCCATGTACATAGGACACCGGAAATCAACAATTAGGCGGGAACGTTGAAAAATGGACTACAATTGTTTACAAATACGGCTTAGAGGATGTCAGAGTAAAAGCTGTGGATAGCGCAAAGGATATTCGAAGGCCCGAATGGACTCTCGCGGCTCGAAACGTGTCAGTGCAAGTTTTTCCAGCAACACGACACACCTGTCTGCTGCAAGAAAATCTGGGAAACGACTACAGGCGAGCCGTAATATAATGATATATACTATTTGGGCTGCAAGACCAGTATGCACGGAACGTCCACGTTTCGAAAGCACTGGCGTTGAAAGCGGCTGGAAGCGTCAACTCACTACCAGTACAGACAGGCAAGAGTCGTTCGTACCGTAACGCCTTAACAATTACTAGAAAATAGACTGACACAACAGAAGTGATTACAGGGTTATGAAACTACTGTATAGGAGTCCAGCGCGGTGGTGCACTGGTGACGGTGCTCGGCTAAACCGAAGGCCCCGGTTTCGATCTCGGTCGCGGCGGTCGCATTTCGATGAAGGGGAAATGCTACATGCCCGTTATCCATGCGATCTCAGCACATGGTAGAGAACGACGGTCGAAATTTCCGGTGCCCTCCACTACAGCGTCCCTCGTAACCATATCGTGGTTTTGGGACTTAAAATTCTATAGATGTCATTATAACCGCGGTATAGAGTAGAACAGTCAAGGAGGGCCAGGCAAAATGTTAGACTGCGCCACACTTACACAACAGCCGATTCCCTAAAGCGGGATAAGTGACACACTCTTGCCTACCCCCCCCCTCCCCCATAGGCTTAGCTATTTCTTTCGCTCGAGAGGGTGTCACAGAACGAGCGCTAAACAAGAGCGCGCCGCCAAATCCTTGCGACAACGGGCGGTAGAAACGCCGCGAGGTAAAAAGAAAAAAAAAGAGAAAGCCAACATCCAGGGCTCCCGGGCGCGCGCTCTCCCCGCAGAAGCACGGCTTCGCAGACGATCCTCCTCACCCCACATCGGCGGCCCAGCAAGACCGCGATTTTTCTAGAACGAAGGAGGCGGGGTCAGACCGAGTGAATCATCCTCCGGAGAGGGCAGTCGAACCGTCTCGTGCCTCTCCCCAGCCTTCGCTGCGTATCGCGCCGACGAAATGACGAGAAATTTCTGGAAGGTGGCGCGGAAGGTATTTAATCGAGCGGCCGAGACGAGAAAGCAGGAGAAGACGGAAAGTTAGCGCCGGAGCGCGTAGGAATTCCGCCGTGTAGTCGGCGAAGGTTCTGCCCGTAGTGACAGAACAGGAGGAGACGGAAGTGAGCGCCAGAGTGCGTAGAGATTCCGCCGTGTAGTCGGCGAAGTTTTTGGTCCGTAGGGACGGCTCGAGCTACAGGCAAGAGCGTGGGTTTACCGCTAACGAGCGAAGACGCGGGCAACAGCTGCGTGTGTGAAGCCGACGGATTTCCGGCGAAGAAGTTTGAAGCTTGGAGGGTGGCCATTTGAGGACGCGAGGTTTCCTGGAAGAGAAACTTCGAGAGCTACGGAATGACAACAACGCTGGACTTGGAGTGAGTGATTCTCGGAAGAGTATCATTCAGACTTTTGTTCCAAGGACTTTGGACTGAATATGTTTTCTATCTCTTAGTCCTTAAGTATCTTGGTTGTTCAATGCATGCGACTGCATTGTAGTGCGTATTGTTGTCTGTGTCCGTTGTTTTGAGTGTGGCCGATTGTACCGTGTAGTACGTTGTTTGATTGGTGACGTATTGTATGTAACTATTGTGGAGTGTGCATTTTTGTGTATTGTTTTCTATCGGCCATTATTGAGAATATAATTTGTTTGTTTATCAACTCTCGGCTCTGACTTGTTCTTTGGGCCACAGCCGGCGTCCGCTGGCGCACCAAAAAGGACCACTTCTAAATTGTCCACGCTTTCGTGGTGCGGTTCGGGGGGCCGATACTTCGGCTCTTGGAATTAGCCCGGCGATTGCCTCCCTAATAACGGGACAGGTGTGACAATTAATCTGGCGTCCGCGACAGGACCTTTTGGTGCACAGTGTGTCCAAAGTAGTAAGAAAGAGCCTCGAGTTGTTGATAGTGCTATCGGAACGATTTTGTGTGTTGTTCAGTGTTCTCGTTAACGAGTGCAGGGGAGTGTTCCGATAGACTGATTTAGGCAGATACTTTTTGCACGCGGCAAGGTTTTATTTGCGAGTTGCGAGACACCATGGATCTCGAAAAGTTAGTATCTCTTGGTGAGAAGATGGGTCTTTCTGGCACCGAACTACGGAAGTGGGTAAGCCAGAAGGAGAAAGAGGCGGTGGAGAGAGAGAGGTTGGCGGCAGAGAGGGCCAAGGAAGAAAAAGCAGCTGAGTTGGAGAGAGAGAGGTTGGCAGCTGAGAGAGCCAAGGAAGAAAAAGCAGCTGAGTTGGAGAGAGAGAGGTTGGCAGCTACGAGAGAGAGAGAAGAAAGAGAGGCAAGGGAGCGACAGCTGAAAGAAGAAAGAGAGCAGCAATTGAAGTTGGAGCTGGAGAGAGAAAAGTTGGCAGCCGAAAGGGCGAGAGAAGAAAGAGAAGCGGAGATGGCTGAAAGGGAGCGGCAGCGGCAGCACGAGATGGAACTCGAGCGGCTCCGTTTGCAACAGCGAAGTGTTACTCCGGTCCAAGCTAGAGTTGAAAGCACCGAACGGGAAGATCACGGCTTCCGCTTGAACCCAAGCAAGCTGCTCGTAGCGTTTGATGAAAGGAAGGACGACCTAGACGCGTACCTCCACAGATTTGAGACGATTGCGAGGAGCCAGAATTGGCCGGAACAGCAATGGGCAACTGCTTTAAGTACCTGCTTGAGTGGTGAAGCGCTCAGTGTGTACGGTAGGCTGACGCCGACCGATGCAGCCAACTATGCAAAAGTGAAAGCTGCTTTGCTGAAGCGATTTAGATTTACCGTGGAAGGATTCCGGGACAGATTTAGGACAGGAAAGCCAGCTGATGGGGAGACGGCTACGCAGTATGCCGCCCGACTTTGTCATTGTTTCGACAGATGGATTGAACTTTCAGGGACAGCGCAGGAGTACGATGAGCTTAGAGAGCTGCTAATCAGAGAACAATTTCTTACTAGTTGCCACCCAAGCCTGTCACTGTACTTAAAAGAGAGGAAGGCTGAATCACTCGAAGGAATGCTTGAATTGGCTGATCAATTCTTGGAAGCGCAAGGTGGAACTAATTTGGCCAAGGACAAGAAGAATTGTCCCGATGATTCGAAGAAATTGGCTCCCGAAGAAAAGAAGCGTGCACCAGAGAGCATGCAGCGATGTTTTCTGTGTAACCGAGTGGGTCATCGCGCGAAAAACTGTCGAACGATCTTTACGAGCCCTACGGTAGTGAAATGTTTTAAGTGTGGTCAGACTGGGCACAAAGCAGACGCTTGTCGGAACGGAGTGAGCCAAACTCACCAGGTATCTTGTGTGCAAGCGGCACCCAAATCTGATAATAATGCCGTCACTGATGGATTCGTAGAGTTGAAGAATGGGGAGAAAATTCCTATTGTGGGGGCTGTAATGTCAAAACAGCCAACCGGTGTTACGAAGGGAATGCCAACGCTTCCTGGAAAGATTGCAGGCAAGAAGATTACGGTTCTAAGAGACACCGGTAGCTCCACGGTTATCGTGAGGAGAAATTTGGTACGGGAAAGAGAGTTGACAGGCAGAACGAAACCGGTTTGCCTAATTGACCGTACGGTCCGGATGCTTCCCGAAGCAGAAATTGAGGTTGAAACCCCGTACCTCAGCGGGAAGGTTACTGCGTTATGCATGACGACCCCCCTGTATGACCTTGTCATCGGAAACATCGGCGGGGCGCGAGGGCCAAGTGATCCAGAATGTTTGGGAGAAGACCCGAAGATAGAACCCTCGCCAGCACAGCGGCCGCGAGATACAGTGGAGGAGCATCCCGTGACGGATCTCACTAGAGCCCAAAGTGAAGCTGCGGCGCAAGAGACAGCGAAGGAGAAGACGATCGTGTCGAATAAGTTCACGGGCCGAGCAACCGGACTTACGTCGGCACGACCTCAACCGACCGACAGTGTAAAGGAGACGGAGTTGGCCAGCCGGGCAAAAAGTAGAGGCATGATCAAGCGGGTAAATAAACAGACAGGACCCGTCGAATGTAATGACGCGTTAACGGTGTCGGAAGAGACAACGATGGCTGAGACGACGCCTCAGATATCGTCGTTGGAAAGGGCTCGCCGAAAAAGAACGTGGAAGCACAAGAAGAGATCGAGCGAGCACCGCAAAAAGGGGCGCAAGCGCTGCTCGAAGTACACAGGATAAGTGTTTAAGTCGAATCAGAATGTGTTGGGCAGTGCTGAGTGACATATGTTGTGTTAATGTTCTTGTTATCCTGTGTCTCAAGTGTATGTCGAGTGAGTCAGTGTTCTGTGCGATGGTGTGATGTATAGTGTTGTATAATTGTTAGATAGACAGAACTTTGTACGTTTGTATGTTTAGAATGTGTGATGAAGTGTTGTAGGCATGTACCTGTGGCTATATTTCATGTGTTGTGGAATTGAACTACAATGTACGATTGTATTGAGTGATATATTGTGAATGTGAAGTGTCATGAGCGACGGATTGTGTTACAGTCTGTGAGAATGTGTGGTGACTGTTCGCGCTCGTTTGTGTGGTTTTGAATATTATGAGATAATATTCTTAAAGTGGGGGGCAGTGTCACAGAACGAGCGCTAAACAAGAGCGCGCCGCCAAATCCTTGCGACAACGGGCGGTAGAAACGCCGCGAGGTAAAAAGAAAAAAAAAAGAGAAAGCCAACATCCAGGGCTCCCGGGCGCGCGCTCTCCCCGCAGAAGCACGGCTTCGCAGACGATCCTCCTCACCCCACATCGGCGGCCCAGCAAGACCGCGATTTTTCTAGAACGAAGGAGGCGGGGTCAGACCGAGTGATTCATCCTCCGGAGAGGGCAGTCGAACCGTCTCGTGCCTCTCCCCAGCCTTCGCTGCGTATCGCGCCGACGAAATGACGAGAAATTTCTGGAAGGTGGCGCGGAAGGTATTTAATCGAGCGGCCGAGACGAGAAAGCAGGAGAAGACGGAAAGTTAGCGCCGGAGCGCGTAGGAATTCCGCCGTGTAGTCGGCGAAGGTTCTGCCCGTAGTGACAGAACAGGAGGAGACGGAAGTGAGCGCCAGAGTGCGTAGAGATTCCGCCGTGTAGTCGGCGAAGTTTTTGGTCCGTAGGGACGGCTCGAGCTACAGGCAAGAGCGTGGGTTTACCGCTAACGAGCGAAGACGCGGGCAACAGCTGCGTGTGTGAAGCCGACGGATTTCCGGCGAAGAAGTTTGAAGCTTGGAGGGTGGCCATTTGAGGACGCGAGGTTTCCTGGAAGAGAAACTTCGAGAACTACGGAACGACAACAACGCTGGACTTGGAGTGAGTGATTCTCGGAAGAGTATCATTCAGACTTTTGTTCCAAGGACTTTGGACTGAATATGTTTTCTATCTCTTAGTCCTTAAGTATCTTGGTTGTTCAATGCATGCGACTGCATTGTAGTGCGTATTGTTGTCTGTGTCCGTTGTTTTGAGTGTGGCCGATTGTACCGTGTAGTACGTTGTTTGATTGGTGACGTATTGTATGTAACTATTGTGGAGTGTGCATTTTTGTGTATTGTTTTCTATCGGCCATTATTGAGAATATAATTTGTTTGTTTATCAACTCTCGGCTCTGACTTGTTCTTTGGGCCACAGCCGGCGTCCGCTGGCGCACCAAAAAGGACCACTTCTAAATTGTCCACGCTTTCGTGGTGCGGTTCGGGGGGCCGATACTTCGGCTCTTGGAATTAGCCCGGCGATTGCCTCCCTAATAACGGGACAGGTGTGACAGAGGGATTCAAACGAAAATCATCGTAACGAGCAATGAAGATGAGCCCGCTTGTATATACATGTTCACGTTCACGTGATTCGGTAGCAGGAAACTCGGAAGGGAACAATTACTGCGCTGCCAGCGGCAGAAGGAAAGCCTCCACAAACAAAGCTAGCCCCCTCCCTCGCCTTTTTTTTTTCGCCACTAGGCGACAAACACGGGAGTAGGAAATAAAGAGGCTGTGCGAGGTCATTGTCGACACAATACCACAAAGTCGACATGTAAGCAACAGAAAGTGGCGACAGTGCGAAGAGGAAATGTGCGGAGAACAGCAGCAGCTGAGAAAAACCAATTCTGGCTTCACTGTAAAGCTTCCTGCCTCACGTACAGTCGCACTTCCTTTTTTTTTTACGGACCAGCTTTCACACTATATAGACGTAGCAGCACGACTGCTGGGGAGCGCTAATACAACGCTGCCAGATTTTTTTTTTCCCTTGCTTCTGCCGAGACGGGCAGCGTAAAAACGAACGCCGGCTTCCCTCGATAGATGCCGAGATATAGAATCGGTCGGTGCACCGTGTACCCGTCGGACTGCGTCAGTTCACGCTCGTTACGTTAGATAAATTACCCTGCCAATATCTCAGTCATTTGTCCGCGTACGCAACGTGAGACACGGGCAAGCGGCGCACTCAGTCATTTACGCCAGACGCGTTCACGAGCGCGCGGATCGAAAGAGCCGGTTATCCGTGGTCGTGCCTGTGTGCCCCCAAAGAAACACAATAAAAATTTTTAGAAACATTGGGTACACAGCTGGTCTACGCCAACAAAGCTGCATGGAACTGACTTACGGCGAGTCACTTCAAGGAAGTTGCTTGTCGAGCAAGTTGGTACACGGTTACGCTCGAATAAAAGCCCTAAAGCGTGGAAAATAGAAGAGCAGAAAGCAGACAGTGACACGAAAACTGAGAAAGCGCGAAGCATGTAGAGATGGGTGTTTCAGCTCCATTGACGAAAAATCTCGGGAGGGGAGAATCATGCAGCATTTTAGAGAGAGGCTTCTTTGATAAAGCACGAGTGGTGCCAAGCCTGAAACCTGACATGTAAGGAAGGGTGTCAGCGCTCCACTGACGTCATCGGAAAACTGCGTCAGAATGCAGCTTAACCTAATGCGGTCATTCTTTTGTTTACCAGTTGCCCAGAGGCTTCCTCAACTTTTCATCATTTTTTTTAACTACCACGCCTTTCGTACCCTCTCCGCTATACCCCAATGGCACTGAGCCGTGCTCCCGGAAGGGCTGCGGAAGATAGTGCCTCCATTTCTTATTACCGCTTGTGTTGATCCTGCACCCCAAAGCTTGCTGCACTTGACACGATTTCGCTTTTTTTTTTTTTGGCACAGCCTCCGTGATCGGAGGCATGCAAACTTTCTGAAACACGCGTAGCTGCAGTGCCTCCGGGATCCTCCCACCTTTGACCAAGAGGGGATGTCTAGTGATGACGTCACAGTGACACCATGCTGTCACAGGGTAATCAAATCACGTGACGAGATTTCACACCACCGCTGCTGACGCCGACGGTCGCTTTTCGCGTTTGATGAGAAATCTAACAATTTCATCCTAATAAACGTACGTGACTCGGTTCGCTTCGAGCCTTCCTTCAGACCTGTGCTGCTGATTTGATGATTGATTTGTGGGGTTTAACGTCCCAAAACCACTATTTGATTATGAGACACGCCGTAGTGGAGGGCTCCGGAAATTTCGACCACCTGGGGTTCTTTAACGTGCACCCAAATCTGAGCACACGGGCCTACAACATTTCCGCCTCCATCGGAAATGCAGCCACCACAGCCGGGATTTTATCCCGCGACCTGCGAGTGACCTGTGCTGCTGTAAAGCTTCCATACATAGTGCGCGAGTTGGGACGCGAAATATCCGGTAGCGTAGCATAACTGCAGCAGCGCTTAATTATCGCGATTCCCTCGGTATCAACGGTGCAGCGTCAGGAGCATTGGCCGCGGGGCGATAAGAAAGCGACCGCACAGCCAATACACGACCTGGACATGCATGCGCGCCGCAACCGAGACGGGCTGCATCTGCTGTCGCCGTTGCCACACTTGTGGGCGCGCCGTCTGCAGCGCACTCCGCTGTCCTTGTGGGTACGTGTGTGCAAGTGGGAGCTCGCGACGCTAGGTGCGACGGATGATTCAACGCGGACGACGGTCCCCAAGGCTAGATGGCTGGATTTCCTGGTGTAGAGGAAGCGCGCGAGTACGTGCTCGTGGTGCGCTAAGAGACCGGTTAGCGGGGCGAGTACTGAAGCGAGTGCGCTCGCGCTGAGTGGATTCACGAGCACGGCTACCAAGGAATCTTGCGAGTCACGTTAGGGCTATCAAATACATGTATAGGCACTCATCTGTGTAAGCCGTAGCAACTTTTTGATTGATTATTTGATTTATTGATTAATTGATATGTGGGGTTTAACGTCCCAAAACCTCCATGTGATTATGAGAGACGCCGTAGAGGACGGCTCCAGAAATGTCGACCACCTGGGGTTCTTTAACGTTCTTTAACGTTCTTTACCACGGGCCTACAGCATTTTCGCCTCCATCGAAAATGCAGCCACCGCAGCCGGTATTCGATCCCGCGACCAGCGGGTGAGCAGCAGAGTACCTTAGCCACTAGACCACCGCGGCGGGGCCCGTAGCAACTTCTTAATACTGACAAATAGAAAAAAAGAAAAGCGGGAGGGGGGGGGGCACTTATTACATGTTTGCTTGTCGAGAGTGAGTTTTCAAATCGATAATAGAATTATCGAGCTCGTCAACACGTACACCTGACAGGAGACAAATTTCTGCGGGTCGAAAACGATACAGCGGAAGACGCGTTTCACCCAGCCACGATGGTACAGCCATGTGGAAAGAAAATGGAAGAAGGAAATGACATCTGGCACAAAATCTATATACATCTGTCTCCACGCCAGATTATGCACGAGCCGAAACGACCGCCCGGCAATGCGCGGCTAATTGGTGTTTGCGCTGCGTTGATCGGCTATCGAAGCCATTGGCAGCGGTATTATATATACACTGTCGCCTCACGATGACGCATCCGACGTTTTGGTTATCTGAGAGGGACCGAAAAACAAGGGAAGGGAGGGGGGGTACAACCAATATCGTCCTGATATTGGTTGTACCGCACCTATTCCGGTATAACTCGTATCCGGCCCTCGCTTCGTGGAAAACTGAGCATCGACGTCATCCCGCGACCTTGAACAGTCAAGAGGCTGCTATGGCGTACGCTTCGCACGCGCTGACGAAGCGCGCAAATGCAACAAGCAAAGCCGACTACGCATGCAAACCACCGCCTCCCTTACGCAAACAAAGCGCCATAGCCATGGCGAACAAAATGACGTCACCATCGAGTGGAAAGGCTGCCGCCGCTGATTACTCAGACGCATGGACGTAGGAAAATGTTCATCACTATACTTCTCTCTGGGCCAGTTGGTTCATACTAAAATGAAATGTGACAGACATACGCTGCACTTAAAGGGGGAAAAAAGTTGAAAGGGAGAATTGCGCGCCGTGATGGAAGCCTCTGTACAACACGTGATCAAAACGTCAGAGTGAGCGGTAGGTTTTAGTATTGCCGGATATGGTTTGGTTTTTGAACCTGCAGCGTGAGCCGCCGCCAAACTGGGCCGAACAACCGCGCTTCGATCGACTACCGGGCAGCGCACCACTCAGTCTTGGCAAACCGCAATTCTCGCGTGATCTTGACGCGAAAAGTCATGCGTGGGGCCAACGCTACTGGCTTAACGGAGCGCAAGCCATGCAGTTCCAAAGACCATGGCTACGCGACGCGATTCTCCCTTCTATTTTTTTTTCTTGCTACACGAGAAAGACTGCCGCCGTTGGTGAACGCGCCACCGATTACTCACGGGCCCCGAACCGACGTCATCTATACCAACAACAACCTGCTAAGAAAACCGATACGACGCACACCTCCATTAGACAGCAATGGACTCCTTCCACGCCTGCCTCCAGACCTCCTCGTTAAAAGAGAGTCGTTACGTGCACGGCGGAAGCGTCGGAGCGTATCGCCACGGTTCCCAATCTTTGTGTGCCATCGACTGCAGCGTGAGCTACACGAATATAGTACACTCTCTCTCCGCAATAAGGCGTTTACTTCGCAATAAAGAAAGCGCACCTCGCTCGGCCTTGATCCGGGGGACACTGCAGCGGGAAAGGAAACGAACAAAACGAACAGTTTTCGATTGTAACCCGAAATGGGGGGGAGCGGGGGAGTCAGCCTGCCTAGCTTATAGAGTTGTAGATACTAACGCCACGGAAAGCTGCGTGCCCAGAACGTATAAAAGCGAAAGGCACTGGAAGTACGACTACATAGAGACGAATCAGCAGCATACGGCACGGGTGCAGATACTGGAAAAGAAGCAGGGGGGGCTTCGTTACCCAACGAAGGATTTACTTTGTAGACCTCGTCTCGAGAAAGTCAATGAGGATTCGCAGCAGGGCGCCGCGCGACATCGAGAAACGAGCTTCGTTTCCACCTCCACCGACGTGTGGCGTGGAGCGAAGTAGAACCTATCGCTCTTGGCGCATATGCAGATGCGCCCCCTTGGTTTCAGTTTGCGCAACAGCGACGGCGGCAGTGATCCTTCAACCGACAAACCAGGCGGGCATTCTAATAACTCGAAAAGGACAGATGCCGGCATTCTGCTGTGTTGTCTTTAAAACTTTCGTTGCCTTCTCTAGACTCTGATGATATGCGATTGAATGCTAGCGTGTACGGTTTCTACAATGATATCCCGCTGCCCGTCAGCGACCTCTATGTTTTGTTTTGCTTTTCTTTCTTTGGCCAACGTCAGTCTATAAAGTTTGCTTGATAAAACAACGGCACAGCGCCGAAGGATCAGCGCATAGGGAAAGATAAAACAGCACGAGCACCATGTCAACAAACTCGTGTCTTAATCTCGCCCGAGCTCCGCGCCAACACGGTTCTCTATTTTTAAAGACGATAGTCTTTCTTGGGGACCTTCGACGCAAGAACTTCGGTCTGTCTGTCTGTCTGTCTGTCTGTCTGTCTGTCTGTCTGTCTGTCTGTCTGTACATTTGTCTGGTTGTCCACCGTACCCACGAACCGGGTACTCTAAACAGCACCAGCCGACACCTTGAACGGCCGACCCCATCCGCAGCGCCCACCAATGTTGCTCAAGGAACAGCGTTCATTCATACGTGTGCGATTGTCAATTAAAAAACAATTACTGCGCATATCTGAGGCACCATAACAACACGTATATATTCTGCATGTTTGTCTTTTACTAGAAAAAGCATACATACGTAATTCTAAGGACCGTAGCGCTTATCACGCTGCGCTGACCAAGCAACGCTTGCACGGAAAGGCGAGTCTTTCCAACGCTTTGCAAAGAAGACACGGTGGTGGCCCCTACCCGTCGCCTTGCGTACTACACCTTATCACCTCTGAGACGGGCGCGCACGCCCGTCTCTGGGCCACGCGCTTTGTTTTCCAAAAAAACTGCCAGATGGCGCTCATGTCTCATGTGTGACGTGACTTGATGCGTTCGTTCGCCTCCGCTGCCCGTTCGAGGCACTATAACGCAGCGGCTCCGGAATACCATTCACCGATTTTCTTGCGCAGAAAATGATTCAAATGAAATAAATGTTTTGTTTACTCTCTCCACACGCAAGACTATCGTTTTTCGACGACATTTGCAGATTGCATGCAGATAGAAGGCCCATTTTTTTACCATGTATTGTGGCAAGGATGAAAGAACAAAAGATAGATACACCGTTGAAGAAACCCGACAGTCCTTGTTGTTTTATGTACACGCTGCTGCTCAGCTTAAAAAAAATCACAGCATATCCACGGAGTGAATGATGATAAGTAGGGCGAAGCGTCCGTCCGTCCATGCTTCCGTTTATGCATACGTCCATCCATGCGTCTATCTGTCCGTCCGCGCTTCCATCTGTCTGTCTGTCCGTCCGTCCTTCCGCCCGTCCGCACCTGCTGAGTGAGTCATCGAACTAGGCGGTCACGAAGCACGACGAGCTAGGAGGGATAAACCCACGGCTTTAAAGAACTTCGTCCCTAAATAAAATACGGCGAGTGTATACCGGTGCACACCGAATGCCTGGTTCTGACATCTTCGGACTACTGCTGCAACGGCACACCCGCGCCGCCATCTCGTCGAGATGACGCGTGAAACGCGCATTCTTGAAGGCAGTGAAAAAATTTTTCCAGCAGCGGCAGACAACAACACGACCTGAAAAGCTATATACCCTATACAAGGGCGAGGTCCACCCACCGTACAGCCTTCCCTGCGCGTCCAGCGGTAATTGATCCGCCGCTATTTCGTGTACACGAAGCCCATCATTCATCCAGGTTGTAATTGCCGAGGTGCCTCCAAGACCAGCGCGGGAAGCGGACAAAAAAGAGAAGCTCCGTTTCACTTCGTGGTGCTAAAAAGAGTGTAAAAGAAAAGGCAACCTCTTCCGCGGGCACGAAGCTTCACTAACGACACCGGCCGAGCTCGTTACACTTAGGGTGTATCCATTTGTTGTATCTTGTATAAACAAGCGCGTTTACGCCATTCCTATCTTTATAAACTCTATCTCATCTTTCTCCCAACTCACGCTATAACACGGCCAGACGTCCACTAAATATACTCCCGCTGGGGAGGCAGTTACCAGTCATCCCTGCCATCGCATTGCCTCTTTCTCAAAGGCACCTGCCCCACCCACTCCCCCCAATTAACGCAACAAGAGAGACCATTATTATTAATATTGTTATTTTTTTAAGTTGTTGCACATACATGTACTACCATTGTGCACTACAGTGATCAGCAGAAGACTCGAAAGAAAATATCTCCGAAACTGCTGTCGCAGCCCAGCCGTTGTTTGGTGTTTAAGAGAATAAATAAATAGATAAATAATTAAATATACGCAGCTGCAGCATGAAAAAATACCTCCGTAATAACACCCTCTGAACTCATTTCGCTCTGCACGTGCGCGAAGCGCTCGTGTAGCCTCCCTACCGTTGCAACGGTAGTAAATAGAAAGCTCCGCAGTGGCGTTCATGAAATACCGCGGATTCGTAAGAGAAAATTTAAGCGCCCAACAGGTGCGCTACAGAGCGGTTTGGTATGCACGTTGAAACAGGCAAAACACAGACGAAAAAAAATATAGATATATCCGGGGTTCTACGCCCTGAATCTGCCGTATAGCGGGCGTCATACAGTGTAGGGTTCCGGAAATACGACCGACGCAGTCAGGATCGAACGCACGACCTTCGTGTGAGCAGTCGATCCCCGTCACCACTGTACACGCGAAAGGCGCTAATATTACGACATGTTCAGCCACAAGTGATCAGAAACACTCCGTTATAATATGAGCAGTTTTTCTTCTTGAAGATTATTATTATCATTATTATTATTATTATTGTTGTTGTTGTTGTTATTATTGATAGTCAAGCGTACCACTGTCTCACTTAAGGGTTTACTGGCACGACTTTGAGATGCATCGCTAAAGAAACATTTTTCGGTTTTTCGGTATGCAGTGTTAATGCCCTCCACATACAGGAGACGACCAACCCGCATAAAATATTTTCTTTTGAGTTTAATGTTTTAGTCGGAGAGAAAGAGCAAGCCAGCCACACCAAACAATGGAAACCATCCCGACGAGTCAACAGAGCCCCACCGAGTTCGCGAACTCTGCGTCCCGCGCGCCGCTTAAGTAATATAAATCACTGTCGGGCCCGCTGGAGACAATGCTACTAATTATTGCTTGTCTCCGGCGAATAGCAGACCACCTGCAGATACACCCGCCGCAAGTATACGGCGCGCATTGCTGTCTTCCCGTGACGTCATACTGCCACGACAGGTCACGGAGAAGCCACCCACCTCGATATCGAAACCGAAAGTGTTTAATATTAATACCCGAGGTTTTTACGTGCCAAAACCACGATGTGATTACGAGAGATTCCATGATGGATGGATACAGATAATTTAGATCACCTGCGGTTCTCTAACGCGCACCTAAATCTATGTACACGCGAGCCTCCAGCATTTTCGCCTCCATCCACGGCCGGGATTCGATCCCTCGACCTTCGGATCATTAGTCGAGCGCCATAACCCCATGACCACCGTGGCGAGGCAAAAAAAAAAGTGTCTCTTTAACGTAGCGGTATTAAAGTTATATGCGACGCGTTCCCAGACACCATAGTAGACTTTTCATGGTTCTATAGAAACCCGTGTTCTTATTTAAAGGAACAAAATATTTCCCCAGAATATTGAAATTCGTTTCAGTGCTCGTTCAACCACTTTTGCGCGATGTCATTACAAAGTACAATCGTCCCACACGTAATAAAAGCCATGACGCTGCCTGGAAACAGCGTCGCAAGACGTGTTCGCCTGCATGAACTGCTCTTCCATCTTCCTACACATGTGCGCCTGCACGCATTCAGTTGTGATGAAACAGCGCGATACAAGTGCCGAATAGACTCACGTACGGGTGTGTTTCGTCCCGCCGCAACACATGCAACCCGGCAGCGGTGAGGGGCAGCTGCTTTTAATCAGACGTCACTGATGAGAGAGTACACGCCGCTTTGCGCACGCATCAAGCGCACCCGTGCAGCCGCATAAACGCCGCGACGCACTCACGGTCAATGTGTATGCATATATGCATGCATGCGATGTTTGCTTTACAAGTCAACGCGCCCCTTACAAAAACTCTTTCGATGAAGGCCACAATTCAGCTGCCCAGTGGGGTGACGCATGTACATATATACGCTCGCAGGCGTTTCGTAACATGCATGCGTGATTGGGTTCGCTTCGATGACAGATACGCTAATGCGTTCGGAACCACGAAATCGAAGAGGGCAGCAAATGTGACAAGACAATAACCTCTTACGGCGTAAGTATTATTGCGATTCGCCCGCCCATCTCGTTTGCTCGCAATCACGCACACGTTGTTCGCAAGTCGATACCATGCGAAATCAATTCTGTGGTCTTACGTTACTCCTCCCACCGATTTGGTGGGCGTTGGATAGATTCCGATAGAAGGCAAAATGCGTGGGCATAAAATTAGGCGGGGAGATGAGATTGAGAAATTTTCAGGGATAAAGTGGTAGCAGAAAGGACATGGCCGGGTCGACTTGGTGGAACGTGGGAGGGACCTTTACCCTGCAGTTGGCATAATCAGGCTGATGATGATGATCATGATGGATATATGTATACTACCGGGCTGACGAATCATTTGTTGCGGGAACAATATCATTTAGGTAACAAAATGGGTGCGTAAAACCTCAGAGCACATTCACGGAGTGCATGATGATGAGAGGGGCGAAGCGTCCATCCGTCCGTTCATGCGTCCGATCACGTTCAAGAATGCAGACGCCGCGCGCGTAACACCGACGAGAGGCGAGCCAAGGAAGCCGAGTGCTAGCGTTTTCAACGCGCCCGCCTCTCTGCTTCAATCGTCCATGCCCCGCCAACGATCCGCCACGTGCGGCGACTATCCAGGAGATGAGACTAAGAGATGCACTCGCTCTCCGCGCACTCAGGCAAAGCGCGCACAGCAGCCAATCGGAGAGTAGCGGCAGAGTAACGCCATCTAGGAAATGAGACGAAAAATACTCAATCATTTCTTTTGTCTTCTTTCTCGTCTCTTCTTCTCTCGGTTACGCGTGACAAGGTTATAATAAGAAGAGCTTAGCCCCTAAAACGCACATTAAGTGAGTAAGCGTTAAGCTACACGTAGGAGTTGTGGGCGGCACTAGCGAGCGTGCAGAAGGAACCGAGAAAAATGGTGGCATCACAGAAGGACGCGCTTTACCACAGACAAACTGAGAGGAACCGCAAATCATTCATTTTGATGAAGCAGAATTTACAAAACTTAACTTGACAGGCTTAAAACTATTAACGAACTTTATCGCCATCTTTATACAGCAATCGTCATCCCTCATCGTCATCTTCGTGCTCGGGGTTAAGCAGAGCCGGCGGAATAAATGGGTTGTACCGGATCACTTAGCTGGGATGCGCTATAGAATATATAATGCGCTACTCTGGCAGGGTTCTTGCTGAAAAAAAAAAAAAAACCCTGGTACAAATTTAACGTAACCCTACGGTTGGTTGCCAAACATCGATCATCGGAAAGGGGAGGACATCCATGGGTAAAACCCGGTTAGCAAAGTAGAAGGGTGAAAATAGCGACAGGAAGTGAGGTATAGGAAGGAGCAGCACGCGAACGAGTACACTTAGTTATGCCTCACTGCCGCAGGCTATAGTTATAGCAGCTGAAGCACATAGTGGATCGGGACAAGAAAAGGACGATAACCAAACTAGCCCATAATGCCTGAAAAGGGAACACTGCCGGTCTCCTGCTTTTGTTTACTGCGTGCTTTCGTACCGCGTTAGGTGGCGTTCACCTGTTTAGCAACGGCTGTGACACACAGCGGCATTGTTAAGACAGAGGAAGTGCGCAATGTTGTGTAGATAACTAAAAAGCTATTACTGTTTCAGAAACACGTTATCGAAGTGAGCAGTAAAATGAGCGTATACTTCGCTACGCGTCCACAACGGGAACGCAGAGACATTTTATTGGAGATCCGGAGACATATGCCTAGTAAGGCTGAAAAGGAATGAATATACCCAAAGGGTTTCGGTATCGAGTCGCCGTATTCCATTAGAGGCATGCGATTCTATATAGAGGCACGGGTGCCTATAGACTTAGGTGCACGTTAAAAGGATACCGACACAAAATTTCGGGGCCGAGATAGCCTGCGGGGTCGATTCTCGTGAACATTCGTATATCATCTGCAAGATATCAACAGTGAATATAGCTTGGAAGGTATTTAAAATTATATTGAAGTTTGCGTGAGCGACTGACTCCATAGCGCTATAGACACCCTCGCAGGGGACCCCGAGGTGACCCCCTACTTCCCTCACGTCACCACGCTGCGGCCAACAATACAAAGTATTGCGACGTCATAGCCGACATTTTGCTTTTGCCGCGTTAGTTCCCGAAGTCCATATTTCTCGGCTGCTGGCTGCGAGTGCGTGGCCGTGGCGCACACTTAGAAAGTTTTCTGTTTGGCGACATTCCAGTTCCATTTCCTATACGAAAGTAATTGTTGATGCGGACCGTTCGGAAGTACGTCACAGTTCTGTGTGCTGACGTGATCAAGAGCCGCACACGCTAGGTGGCGACAGTTGCACCCAGCTTTTCGAACTCTCTCAAACCGAAAGTGATTGATAATGAGGGGCCTGTAATTGATTATCTGTCGCGTGCTGCAGCAAACGATGTGTCGTGTCATCAATAACAGGCCCTCAGAACGCGTTTCAGCAGAAAAACGCCAAGGTCAAAGTTTTTGTGTCAGTACCCCTTTAAGAAGCTCCAGGTGGTCGAAATTTCCGGAGCCCTCCTACAGTGTCTCATAATGATATCATTGGTGTCGGGACGTTGGACCCCAACAATAATTGTAACTAACACTAAATTAAAAATAAACAGACAGGAAAAATGAAGCAGGGGTGGAGAAGAGGTGTAAGAGTTGCTGACCACGATTATGAAGCTGGCTTGCCTTGCATAGAGCTACGTTACACTTTGCTCAACAGTGAATGCAGCCTTCCAGCATGACACTGTAATGTGCGCAGCGTCCCGTCTGGTGTTTTTATGGTTAAAAAACTGTTAGATTGGGCACTGACTTTTATCGGGTCCTAACAACGGGGAGGTCGCATTGCAGAAAACATCGCTTGCCAGACCTACATAGCCAGTGGGTGCCAGATGCAAGTAAATCGACGCGACAACAAACAGGCTCGCGAGTGAAACATCCTTTAAACTGCAGGCGTGAATGAGAGCGATATATTTCAAACACGAACAACTGGCCAACAAGCCCTCGTACGTGAGCAACAAGTCTGACAGAGTCCAGAGATACCCGCTGTACAATGTGGCGCGGGGGCACCTCGATATTCATAGTAGAAGCCGCAGGCGTCACTTACCGACTCCATAGTAAACTCCCTCTTACAATCGTCAATGAGGGTGGCGATTTGGGCTTGTTGGTATGGTGTAGCATAATAGTATATGGTAGCGCAGACAAAGGACACGGACAAAAGAAGCCACGTTCAAGACAACACAGCGCAAACTTTCAACAACAGTTTATTACACGCAGATCTCCCAAGTCTATGTACTCCACCACGCCATAGAGCTATGCACATGTACCGTATGGCGTAATGGAGTACATCTACGTGTAATAAACTGTTGAAAGTTAGCGCTGTGTTGTCTTGAATGTACCTTCTCTTGTAACCGTGTCCTTTGTCCGCGCTACCATATATTATCATGCTTACAATCGTATCACAGCTCTGAGCGCGAGTTATGTCAAGTGGGCATAATCAGTATGCGTTAATGTCAGTATGTGTGTATGCGCTTTGTCAAGTTAAGAGAAGAAGTGGAGGGGCTCTCTGGTAATTAATTTTTCCTACAAACGCCGGGTACTTCTAATTACCTGCTCCAATTTATGAAGCACTTAAGAGAACAGAAACGATGAGTAAAACAAGTGATACGAATAAGGTTAGCTCGTGAATGTGCGGGCCTTAAAGTTTTAGGAAAGCGATAAGTTATCTTCACATCATTTTACTGTGCAACGTAATCCTCTTTACGAGGATCACTATACACACCATCAAATGCCGCCCAAAGCGTACGTCATGGAGAATCCGGTGCATTGAAAGCTCGCGACGAAGCGTCCCCTGCAGCCATGTTCGTCAGGCACGTGTTAGTATATACTAATACAGTTTAAATTACTTCCATCAGTGGCTCTTTCATCAAGCAGCTGCGAAGAAGACGTGTGATACGGAAGCGGCTTTCAACATCCCCATCTGTGACGAGAAGCACAAGACACAGAGACAGAAATACACGTTGAAAAGTATAGGATGTGCTAACGCTATGGGACAGGCCCCCTCTTTCTGTCTCTCGTTCTGTTTCCCCGTTTAGTTCACGCTGAGGAAGCGGCAAAAACAAACTTCCTGTACTTTTACTACCAACTTGTGTTTGTTTTGTTTTTCTTTTTCAGCTCTCTCGCACACTTTCAAGTAACCGGTTCGTGCACGTTATAGGTTGTTTCAGCCTTGCTGGAAATTTTGAAAGCACGACTAAGTTCCCGAGCGCCACCGGAGAAAGAAACCTTTGTTAGCTCCGCAAACAGCAGCGGCGGATAAAAATGTCCCGTCTGTACACTTGTCCTGCACGCTATACGCTGAGGAAAACCCTTTTGTTGCTCGAACCGTACGAAGCAATAGTCTTGCAACGAGGCCTCGTTGACATGCCATATTAGCGCACGTGGACGAGAACAGACGCAAGATACATGAACTGACATATCGTTGTATGAGGACGCAAATGCGTCGTAAGTTGGGGTGGATCTACTTGCAAGATATATGCAGTCAGCTGCTGCGCCAAGTTACCTCTTTTCAGGCTATGTTGTAAAAGTGATCATTCCTTGCAGGCGAAGCGCGTGCAGGCGACCAAGAAGGCGCGCACAGAGCGACACAAAAGGAACGCATTATAACTTCGTTATAACAAATAATACATTATATCCGTATTCGTTATATCGAGGTTTGAATAGTGCAGTACTTTACGCTGCAATGCCAGGAAGAAAAATGCGCCAATATCACTTTTTTTTTTAATCAGTGTTGCCTCGCATAGACTTGTTCAATTTTCCCAACACCGTGATTGCTAATAAAGACATGAGCGCCACGCCTGGTCCTTTGCCTAGTCCTTCCGAATCTCTAACAAATACCGCACATCCCATTTACACTAGCACTACTATTCGAAGTAGCTTGCCGCGTTATACCCACATTACCATTCCATCATGACAAAGAAGCGGCATTGCAAAAGTCAGATGATTTATCACACCAGTGCACGTAATGAAGGAGACGGCGAAAAGAACAAGACGCGGGTGAGAAGACCACTTCGCGCGTTAGTCGCGGGAAACCAGGCCCTCGAAGCAACCGTCGCTAACGCAAGCGTTGTGGACACGGGAGCTGCAGGCACTGCGCAACACAAACTAGTCGAGAGCCTCCCGCAGCAGCGACTGCAGTGACGCTGTATTCTCAGTCACGGTGTGCGTGCCCTTTCTCCTTTGTGTAACGTCGACGTGGATCACACGGGGATTGTGTTGACACTGCGAGCTTGCACTGTCACTGCAAGCGACAGGTTGCACAGCTCAATATAACGTAATCTGAACGTTTGTTAATTAATAATAATTATTATATGAGAATAATTGTAGGAGACTTACGTTTCAAAACCACAACACGATTATGAGGGACGCCTTTGTGATCACCTAAAGTTCTGTGAGGTGCACCTAAAGCCAAATGTACAGTACGGTCAACTGTTAAAGAGAACACTCGAATGCACACCATAAATAATCTGGCCCTCCTAGAGCGAGTAGATAAGAAAACAATCTTCAAGCACGTCAGTAGTCTGTCAAGAGGAGCCGGAACTTTCAACCTACAGTATAGTCTTAAGCATATCTTATCCTCTATGCTTGCGTAAGATAGCGAAATCTAAACATGCTTATCACGCAGCTGTTCCCTTTAACAGTGGACCCATCCGTACATGAGCCTCCAGCCCTTCGCCTCCATGTAAATGCGATTGCTGCGTCCGGTATAGGGGGGGTATTCACGTGACGTCATCACGCGCCATTTTGATGTACAATTTGCAGTTTCCAGCTGTTCTTAGGATAAGCAGATTAAGATAAGGTTTTTTTTTTTTTGCTTTCGTTATCAAAAGGGGCACTATACTGAAACATTATATCTGTTCAGACGGATAAATTATTCTTCCGGAATTCTATCACGAGTAATCTCACCATCACAGGTATTAGAAGAGAAAATGGAGGTCGAAGTTCGACAACGTCAAGATCGCTGATAAAAGCGCTAAACAAACGGCTCGTGAATATTTAGGGGCGTTTTACATTCAGTGGTTGAGCGAATTGTGCATTAGCGAACCGACATTACAGCTGTACTATTCGGAGACTATCTTAGAACATAATGCAATCCGTAAACCAAGCTTTCTTGAGCGTTGGTTGCTCTGTTACCTAGGTTAGTGGTTTTAGGCGCATGCATAGCACTTTTTCAGTGCATATATTTTTGTGTACTCGCACAAATAAATGTTCTTGTGCCGCCCGAGTTGTCATCTTCGTCTTGTTTTGTGGACGAGTTTATTAGCGGCAAACTACATAGTCAGTACCTCATCAACTAGGTCAAGAACAAGTTCTCGAAGTTTCATGTTTGAATTTCGCGCTTAAACTTGCACGTGAACATCAGTGTGACGTCACTAATGTCGAAGCCTTTTCGCGTACTTTGGTCCCATTAGTTTATTAAATTCCCTGACTGTAACACTACGTAAACCATATTCAGTAACAAACGATCACGCAGACACTAGCAGACGCCATCAAAATCTATATAGTCTCGGCGATCTGATGCGATAACTACAATACGGTATCCCCAGTGCATTTTACTTAGCCACGGCAGTAGTATCCCTAGAATGGGTGCACCAGTTAGGTGCAACGACGAAAAGAAAACGCCTGTGACAAACTTTGTTGCCTCCGAAATATCTGCATCATTTCCTGGAGGTCGTAAACACTACAACGATGCTTTGGAAGGTGGTATGCAGCAACTGTCGGTGAAGACGAACAAGACGACGTTCCAGCTCCCTTGATCGTAGAAACATGCACACGACCGGACCTCCAAAGAACGGCCGGCTTTGTGCTCGTGCTCCTCTCCCTCACTGTTATGTCGATACCAGGAAAGCATTAAATACACTAGGCTCCGGCTTTCTTAGCCGTATCTTCCCATCACGGCACGCCATTTCCACCCCAACCGGTTGCGCACAAGTGATACTACAAGGTTGAAACTCAAAGCGGGTGGTCGCCTCACTGAATCTACAAAGCAACATTTCACATACAAACACGATGACTTTCTGAGTATCGACATATGTGCAGCAAAAGTCACAGCGCGCCATCAAGAAACATAGTCGAAAGAGAGATTCGGAACTCCCACGACGCCAACTGTGGAACTTCTACGCCCCACAAACAGCGCCTTTCGTAAGATGCACTTGGCATGGGAGGTCTCCGAAAGAATACAACGAATGTGCGAGCAGTTTGCAGTCTCCCGTCTGCACACGGCGTTGATGTCACAAAGATACCCGCTGATCGAGACAGGTGCAGTGTATCAAAACGATGCCACGATCCCACAAATGCCAGCGAACACCGCATACTGGCCGTTGGCTTGGCTGAACGCCAGCACAGCGAGGAGGAGGAAAGACGAGCCGTCCGGCGTGCGAAAGCGAAATGAACCCTCTCCGCCTCCCTCACCGGCGAAAAAACGGTTGAAACAAAAACGTCCCGCGTGAATCAGGTGGCTATGCGATTCAGACGCCGGCTTGTTGTACACGCTTCGAGAAAGGTGCTCACGCGCTTTGCGCAAGCTGTTATCTTTTCTGCCACGGTTCGTTTCTTCTTCTTCCTCGAAGACGAATCCCTAGGGCACGCGAGGAATGCTAATAAGCGTACAGGCAGGCAGTCCATGCTACCGCAGGCGTTGACTTCTGAGTCGACAAATGCTTACCTGTACAGGAAGCGAGAGGGAAAACCGGTGAAGCTAAGAAAGAATGTTCACGCACGTTTTAGAAGACTGCCCATGATGTCACGTGCTTTTTTGTTGTATTTTTTTGAGCGCCGCAAATAGCTCAAGTGAACGTGTAATTTATGTAACCAACAAATGCGTGCCGTTGTAGTGAAGTGCCAGCCCAAATTGCGTACCCTGTAAGATTTCCGGCGGGTAGATGTATTCGTGAGGAAAACATACAATTGAAGGCCATCCGTCGTGATGTGTGTAATATAAAATTCTACTACGTCGCACGATCCACAAAGCCACGTCTGCGAAATAACGCATCAAAGTACGCGTCGCTTTAGAATAATGTCAAGAGAACAGTGCTCACGTATGTTGCACCTCATTTGAATATCGCGTGTCGTCGGTAGATATTAAACCGTAGATTAAAACCACCCTTGGAAATTTACGTGTATTCCCAGGCAAGTCGCTATTCCCTCCAGGTTCTCGCCTGCAGTCGTTTCAAAGCGTTGAACGGAACCGTCAACAAGGCAAGAAGTCACCTTAGCGAAAAACAGTCGAGCGAAACACGTGACCGCTAGCAGGACTTTCGAACGGCGCATACGGCTACTTACGGCGATTTCAAAACATGCAGGCGGTAGGAATTCACTGTAGAGATTCATCGCTTCCTCAGAACCTCATTCACTACCAACACCTGCCCGACAGAAGGTCCGCTTGCCGGCAAGCAACATTCCAATGCGCGCACAAATAGGGGATCTCCCTCGACAACAAATACGTGATGACAACCCGCCGCCGGCTCTTACCTGGTGCTTGGGCCGGTCACCAAAGCGATAGACGATGCTGTCTCAGTTAAATGAATAATCCTCGAATGCGTAGTACATCCTCTGGGTTTACTCCAACTGCAATGATGTCGCGGTGGTCACATCGCAGAGCTTCGCACAAGCACACGGCAAAACAACACGGTGAGCACAAGCTGCAGGCGAACGTCGGTGACTTCGCGCACGCCTGCTCGACCAGCCAACCTTCTTTCGTTGCTCCGCGCCACTCTCTCCAAACTCGTTTTGAAAAACAGCCGCTCGGGGCGCTACAGCACTAAAAGCAAAACGAAACTGCAATGTGATCTTGTTTCGGTTTCGAAACCACCGCGCACAAAGTTAGACCTGGAGGTTTCTGTGCGTGCGTTCGTTTTTTTTTTAACACAACGACTTAGCAGCTTACAGTGGAAATAAAAATAAAATCCAAAGTGATTGTCGGAAAAAAATGATTTGCCGGAACCATCCACTGTGTGTTCTATGACAGAGGACAATCAGCCATGATGTTGATAGGATACTATTCAATATATAGTTATTGCTATTTCTCTGCAAACCACGATAGAGGACGTCGTTCTACAAACAAACGATCATGGCGTTGCAGTATTGCTTGATCAAATTATTATTTTTCAATGCTTTGTTCTTCATATTTTGCTGAAAACAAACAACGATCATGACAAGGCAACATCGCCTGGTCACCCTTCTTCTGAAGTCTTGGTTATATTATGCTGAAAACAAAAATCCATGACGTGGCAGTTGATAATCATCGCACTCTCTTTATTATCCTGGTTCTTGAGGTGCTTGTAGCCAGACCTCGTTAAAACCCCTGCATAAATTTTTAATAAAGTCTTTACTCACTCACTCTTGATTTTTCGCTGAAAATAAACAGCCATACATGATGCGGCCGTATTGAAAGATCATCGAAGCTTCTTGAAAATCTTAGTCTTTTTATATTTTGCTGAAAATGGCCATGACGTACGTAGGTTACCAAATCACCGGACTCACTTTAAGAGATTCTGCAACACGTTTTGACAATGGTAAGAAAATGCTTGGCGATTAGTAGCTGACGCTCCTCAGTGCGTATGAGCCAAACACTACAGTGCAGCAGACGGACTGGAATTTACAATTAAATCTGAGAATCAACAAGAAGTCGTTCCATTTTCTCTGGACTAATGATGTCATAAACGTAAATAACCATGCCACAAACAAAAGTCCACGGTCATATGCCGATTAGAGCATCGTGCGCTGAATAGTCACCATAGCCACCACGAGATGGCACTCGCTTGCTCACACGCAGTGCATCGAAATAGCAGAAAAAGAACACAGGCCCCTGTGGCTAGCATTTTTGGATATCAAGGGAGCGTACGATAGCGTGGTTCAAGAGGAATTGTGGGAAATACTGGACACACTAGGCGTGGAACATGTAGTCACTAATCTTTTAAAGGGTGTCTATGAAGGTAACAAGGTAGTTATAAAGTGAGAAAAACAGGTATCCAAGCCTGCAGAGGTAAAACGGGGGCTTAG
This sequence comes from Rhipicephalus microplus, assembly GCF_043290135.1. Taxonomy (NCBI): domain Eukaryota; kingdom Metazoa; phylum Arthropoda; class Arachnida; order Ixodida; family Ixodidae; genus Rhipicephalus; species Rhipicephalus microplus. The sequence continues at coordinate 11,801,848 of NW_027464591.1, read as the reverse complement.
GCAGGGGTGCCCCCTGTCACCCTTATTATTCATGATGTACCTACAAGGATTAGAGGCAAAATTAGAGGGAAGTGGACTGGGCTTCAACCTCTCTTTAGTCAAACAAGCAAAACTTATTGATCAGGCACTACCAGCATTAATGTACGCAGATGATATAGTGCTAATGGCCAACAACAAGGAAGATTTGCAGAGATTGATGGACATCTGCGGTAATGAGGGAGATAGGTTAGATTTTAGATTCAGTAGGGAAAAATCAGCAGTCATGATTTTCAATGACAACGAAGGTAGTGAGCTTAGAATACAAGAGGTCACGCTAGAGATAACAGATAAATACAAATATCTGGGCGTATGGATAAGCAATGGGACCGAGTATCTGAGGGAACACGAAATATACGTGACGACTAAAGGTAACAGGAATGCAGCAATCATGAAAAATAGGGCACTGTGGAATTACAATAGGTATGATGTTGTGAGAGGAATATGGAAAGGGTTCATGGTTCCTGGGCTGACGTTCAGCAATGCGGTCTTGTGCATGAGATCAGAAGTTCAAGCAAGATTAGAAATTAAGCAACGTGGAATAGGTAGGCTTGCTTTAGGAGCTCACGGGAATACACCAGATCAGGGAGTACAGGGTGATATGGGATGGACATCATTTGAGGGCAGGGAAGCTAGCAGCAAGATAAAATTTGAGAAGCGATTGAGAGAAATGGGGGAAGAGCGTTGGGCTAGGAAGGTTTTCAGCTACTTGTACATGAAGAATGTCGATACAAAATGGAGGAAGCGAACCAGGAAGTTGACTGGTAAATACTTAGAAAACAGCAGGTGGCCAAACCAAAAAGAACTATCGGTTAAGAAAAAAGAGAAGGAAACGGAGACTGAGATGTGGAGAATGGGCATGATTAAGAAGTCCGCACTAGAGATCTATCGAACTTTTAAGCAGGAAATTGCCAAGGAAAGGATCTATGATAATACTCGGGGTAGTTCTCTACTGTTTGAGGCTAGGACGGGAGTACTGCGAACCAAGACATATCGGGCCAAATACGAAGGGGTCGACACAGTATGCAGTGCGTGTGGAGAGGAAGAAGAAACTGTCGAACACTTGATAATGTTCTGTAAAGGGCTTCACCCTATAGTTCAGGATGATGGCGCAGAGTTTTTCAAAGCACTGGGATTTAGGCACAGCGAGGGCAAAATAGACTTTAAGCGGGTAGACTTAACTAGAAGGAGGTTATCTGATTGGTGGCTAAAGTCAAGGCACGAGTGAAAATTAAACCCTTCACTGCGAAGTACGAATCCTCAACTTCATTATTTAAAGGGAAAAAAAAAGTTAAATGTATTGGTTAGTTCACTAAGTATTACGGCTAGGTGGCGTTAGCCGCCGCCCGATCTAAAGGGTACAGCCACATCCATCCATCCATCCATCCAATTCCACAGGTCAAGCTGGCGGACTGGTCTGCTAGTGTTGCGGCCCTGTGGGCCTCAACCTAGCCCCCGTCAAACTTGGTTTCTTCTGAATAATGAAGTTTATTCCTCCTCCTCGACTGAAAGCAGGGCCGTGCGTTCAAAGAGAAAAGAGGGCGATTTAGGTCAAGACGTGCGCGTGACGAAATTTCTTCGCCTCATGCCATGCATCCCTGATTATCTTTCAACAAGCTCATCGGGAAGAGAGAAAGCTAGGGAGCCTACATAACCGCCTTATGTAGGCTCCCTAGAGAAAGCACTCACAGCGCGCTGCAAACGCAACTACCAACTCCGTTCGTACATGACGGATTGTAAAAGTTTTTGCCGCTGTCAATTCGTGAAGTAATAAGCCCTTTAATGAAGCTGCTAGAAGAATACCTGGAAAAGTGTTTCAGGGCCCCTATTTCAACTTAGACTCTGTTTCAGGGTCTAAGTTGCCATTATTCACTGTCACTGAGACACACGAGAGCAAATTTCTCTATTTTGCACCCACATACCTGTCTTCGAGATACGATTGTTTTGTCAAGATGGTGAAGTTTTTGTATCGAGAACAAAGGGCTCACAAGGGCTGAAGAAAACTTAAAAAATGGCAACTAGGTCTCCTCCTAAACAATATTCATTTCTAAAATGCCACTTACTTATCATGGCCAAAGGGATATGATTTCAAGCAACATGTTCAATATGGATAACATTGGGTTCATTTCCAACTTAATTTAATGTACAATTACAATTTGGGAAGAATGGTTTAGAAGATCTGCCGATGGCAGGTGCAGAATGTAAATGTTGTAAACTGTAAACCTGACGATGCTAGGTTTTTTCCAGCAATCTGTACAAGTGCTGAAAGAAGCGAAGTAACAAATATTGTGATCAGTGATTTTTTATTTGCTAACACTCGAAGCATTTCACACATTGACCAAATATATGAATAGTCATGAGGTGCATGTACATTAAATATGCCAGAGGCAAAAGCGTAAATTCATTCTCGAAATCTTCTTCGTCGAAAACATTAAACAATTAACCTAAAGTGATGTTACATATAACTATTTGTTAGAGCAGAGGTTACAAGAACGCAATAGTTATGTATGGGACGCACGATGGCCCCAAGGGAGTAGAATGAATTCATACAAGTGTTTTACTTGTATTGTGTGTCAGTATCACTTGCCAAACTTTTGCAGTATTGTCATTTGAAAATGTAACTACTGTATGCTTCCTTTTTGTTCTTAATTTTGGAAGCTTTTTCAGAATAAACCAACACAAAATTCTGAGTAGCTGGTGAACAGATGGCAAAAAGGAGTCTCAAGAGTGTAGAAATTTTTATTCTATTTCAGGTTTTTATAGCAGATGGCTAGTCAAGCACGGAAAATGTTCTTTAGTTTAGAAAGACTATTTTTACTGCACTCTTATATTACATTATATTTATCAACATTACATTATTCAAAGTCAGCTGCACAACACAGTCATGCTGAACTTAGTAACCGATTTGGATAACATTTGTGAAATTAGTCTATTAATTTCATTAACCTAATTTATTTCATTCGCTTCACACTTTACAATTATGTATAAAGCTCAGTTTAGTACATGAGGTGACATAAACGTCTTTGTTGTCGTCGACCTATTTCATACATTAGATTAGCCAGATTTGTATACATTTCCGGCAAAAACAGTCCCATCATTAATATGTTGGGCCACTGGCATTAAGTTTTATTTTCAACTCTTGGAAAAAAACATAGAAAAACCGGCTTTGTCTCTGCACGGTGTTGTGCATCTGCTAGATAGCAGTGCATGATTCCCAGTGTGGTGTAAGCAGAAGCAAACCCATGCTGATGGAGAGAGTAAAAAGTGCTAGAAACTGGAATCTCCAAAAATATATTTTGGCTGTCTCCATTGAAAATGCAAGATAAATTGGTATAGACGGATTTGAAACACCAGATGCAATACTTCCACACAACACAGATATCAAGCCAATGTTATACTAATTAATTTGAGCTTAGTGATATTAATTCAGACAACACAAGCTGTTTTGTATAATATTTATTTGGTTTCTCAGAGCAATAAATGAATCAAATACACAGCCAATAGTGTCTAGAAAAAACATGCCCAGTTTAGTATATGCCCAAAGAGGGAACCCTGTCGAAAAATTTGACGAAATGTTTCTTGCAGCCACATAATACCGAACAGCGTGTGATCCGAAGCAAAAAGATCTAATGAGGCCAGTACAATCAAGAAAGCATGTGGTCACATGGTGCAAACAAATCTAGGCTGTGACTACTTGTCCACCATGTTGAAATACTGTATGAAATACTATCAAAGGCACTTGCACAGGAAAAATACATTAAAAATGTTCAAGGAATGGCATGAGGTACTTTGGCATGTCTTCAGTAAGTTTTTAAAGGTCACAGGGTCTTTTGGGAGGTTCACAGATTACGAGGACATTTGAATAATTTGATCTTACTGAAATCACAGTTGTATGAACCAGACAGCAACGCTGAAGGTGAGTGGCTTTTGTGTAAATAAACTTGAACATTACTGTAACCTACACTTGACTCCTATTATCACCATGCGCCAAAGTATTCAGATTTTCATGTTCAAAGTGTTACGAGCAAACATGCTAGTGTTGTACCTTTTCCCTTCACGCAGGCACAAATGTGTGTGTGTGTGTTATTTTAAATAGGGCTATCCTGCAAAAGTAGCACATAAAATAAATGATACTGACTGAACAACAGGCCACTTTAGGCTGGATTGCTAGATAAAACTTCCTTCTTATAAAGTTCCATTACATTTTTTAACGGGACACTAAAGTAAAGAAGTGAATCAATTAAGACTAATTAATTATTCATTGAAAATTCTGCTGTAATTGATTTTACCATCACAAGTTATTAATAGAAGAGAAGAAATAAAGCTTGAAGTTTTATTTTTAAATTCCATGCCAAATTTCAGCAGAGCAGCATCATGTTGACATAACAAATTTGAGGATGTGTTTGGTTTTTGCATGTTGGTCATGTTGTCTCAGTAAGATACTATGAAACTTGGCAATTTAGGTTTTTAGCCCCATTACGGCCCTATTCACTTTATATTTAGAGATCAAATGCTATACAGGCCTTAGCAGATGCCAACAAAATCAATGTCACAAAGACTAGGTGCGGTAACTTTTAAGTGGCATCGTCACTAGCATATTAACATTTTCATTTTCTGCGATTCGTGAGATGCCAAGCGTATTCTGGAAGCAGCAGCTGTGATTTTCGTATTGTGCCAAAGTAACCTACCCATCTGAGAAAACAAACGGTTTCCTCTTTAGTGTCCTTTTAAGCTAATAATCTGACATTTTGACATTGATGGTAGTGCTGAATGACTTATCTCAAATAGTTCGCATGAACCATCACAGGTTAACTGTTACAGCACTAATCACTAATGACATAACTCTAGTTCTTTCATTCGATGCAACATACAGTGCTTTCACACTCCAGCCTTCACAAATGCCTTTCACACTTCAAGTACCACATGACCAGCTCAGCTACAAAGAATTTTTAACTCATATGCTCAACGCCTTCTAACGCCGCACATACTGACACATATTCCCTGCCATTTCTTATGGTCATTCTGACAGCACTGCCACTTCCTCAAACCTGGGCACGAAAAATCGGCGTTCCTTCCTCGCATGTCTTAAGGCATCTTCACATCGAGAGCGGATCTGGAAATCGGATGCAGATTATCCGCAACAGCATAACATCCACAACTGGTTGTCCGCATTGTGCCTGGACTGAATCACTCCGGGCAGAAAAGTTGGCCGCTTTAGCTGCAGCTAATCGGATCCTGAAGCACGTGCGCGCGCATTATCACGTAGTGCTACTAGATGGTGGCACATTCCTCTACTTCCATGGCGGAACAAAAAAGTAACAAAGTCAGTCTGAACAGCTGCACGGCTTCTCTGCCTCGCCGCTTTGAAAATTTGCTTGACCCCTAGCATGCTCCGCATTCAGTGTGAAGAATCGAGTGTCGGGCACATTGCTATTACAGTGTGGATGGCATGTTGCGCAAAAGAACATGAACAACACGAAAGAAAGCGCCTTTCAATGCTCTATTCCTTTTTGTACGTGGTTTTTTCTTTGTGTAACATTATATATGCAACCCACAATTCGGTGTGAACGTGCCTTTAGTTTCACATTCACAAACCTTGTATCCTTCTACTCACATGCAGCACAGCAATCATGAGACTATTCTCACTAACCTCCATGGCTCCTTTTCCCTCTCTTCCTCTATCACTAAGTATAAGCATCAGTATAAGTCCAAAGAAAACTATTACCAAAGTGGAAAACACAAGGCAAATATTCAACACAGAATCTCAAAGCGCCAATTTTGTTTGGTCTTTCTTGCCTTTGTTTTATTGCACCATTTTCTACTATGATAATGTATCAATAACCACTAGTCCATACGCTTCAGAAATTTCCCTACTATCTAAGGGTGCAAACATATGTTCTTACATTGAGTGGTCCAAGCTTTAGATAACTTTTAAGATCATTACAGTGTGTTACAAAAGAACGCACTGCATTATGAAACAATGCAACCGTTCAATGAAAGCCACACAAATAGGCATACTCCCATGACACTTGTGACAACGCAGCATCAGTTGTTTCAGAGTGAAATCGAAGAGAAGACACTTGATCTTCACTTCTCTAACATTATGCAACGGCACACAGTTTTCTTCCTTTTCGACCCCATCGAAATGTTGCTGCCGTTGTGAAAAATAAAATCAGTGCACTTGATCTTGGAGCCCATTTGGCCATCACATTCGAAATGTACAGAAGACAGGCAGACAGTACATATTTAATGCGAAGCACGGACTGCTTTCAGTGGTGGGAATGCCTTCCAGCATTTTAGAGCCGATATTGGAGACAGAAAAATCTGCTTTTGGAGCAGCTATTTCTGTATTTGCAGCACACACAAACTTTTCATGATGCACACAGGAGAAAAAAAAATTAGCTTTAATTTAGCTAAATATTCCCTCAGCTTACAAAACAATTTATACAGAAGCAGCAAGCCCACAATATAAGCACAAAAATAAACAAAAGTAGGATTTTATAGAGAAGCGGTGATATAGGATAGTGAAGGATCGTCTAAATATATTTTTTACCTATGTAAATTTCGTCCATTAAGTGAAAGATATTGCACAAAGCTAGCTGTAGCATGAAGTTTGTAGCAGTGCACACGTGTGTGCATTCGAAGCTCGTTCCACTAAAACCTCAAATACGTTCATAGGTACATGCAGAGAACCTGCCAGGAACACAACAAACTACACACTAAACGTTGTATGCATTAACATCCAAATACATAAGCATGCGCAGGGTTTCTCTCCAGGGTGGGGGGGTGGGGGGGGAATCACAGTTCATCACAGTGCCCCCCCTCTCTAATATGTCAATGTATGAAGACTGGCTTTGCGCCCCCCCCCCCCCCCCCGCCCCCATGCACACGCCTCTGATCAAGTACCAATTTACATTTCTTTACGTGTTCCATCACCGATAAAGAAGGAATAATACAGAGCCACAGCAAATATTGCTGAAAGTTCCCAACATGAAGCCATCTCTTTTTTTTTTACTAATGTTCAGAAATGGTTGGAATTTTCGCAACACCGTCCGATGGCACGTGGTGGCGACATCCAAAGAGCATTTCGAAACTTAAGTCCTGGATACGCAGGCAAAGAAGGAACTGACATAGCCACAATACGGACATAAACGGCTATCCGCGATTATCATGTGCTGCGATCTGATATTTAGCGAAAACTGACAGTTTTTTTTTGGATGCTGTATTTTCGCAGGGAGGCGATCATCTACTGGCTAGTTGCATACAGCACTTCGCCTGCTTGGCGTACACACAGTGCCGAGCCGCTTGCACCTACATCGCTTGAGACCCTGCCCAGACGCAGCGAGAAGCCTATTGCGTTAACGTGACAAAACGAGCTTTCTGCAAATGATCCTGCAGATCCTAGCAGCGGACGGAGGCAAGTTTAGGCTGTTGCCTCATGAAAGCGTGTGCTGACGCTTCCCAATCTCTGTGCACGTGATCCACAACGCTCAGCTCCAACAACGAGCTGCATCTTTGTTTCCGCAAAGCAGCGTATGCTGAACACAGTCCCGCACAACGACTGAGGCAGCAGCGATCGGGGCCACAGTGATCGGGACCTCAGCGCTCTCAGGTCGCCGGCTATTAAAAGCATGCACTAGGCTTTAAAGCAGTACTATGCCACACACGTTGCTTTTTTGGATATAAGTCATACTGACACGCTTTTCTTTAGTCGCCACATCGCCTTCGTTCTTTGCCGATGGTTACCAGAAAAGGTGCCTCCGTAATCTCACGGAGAACTGAATAACTGATCGGTCGATTCTGTGTTTTTGCAGCAGCGCCAGTGTACAAGATCGCGATCATCACGTAACATCTGCTCACGATGCGTGCTGTGAACATTAATTTCAGTTCCAAAACCACCTTGTGACGCAGCAACAGTGAAAATTACAAAAAAAAAAAAAAACCCTTGGAGCAGTATGATGTACTAATGTCCAGTTGGTGCAATTGGCGCAGGTTTCCCACCACTGTGCTTTGATCACAAATCAGCAGTGTAAAAAAGATGAGTTGATCTCCACAGTTTGGAACAATGTCCCGTAAGGCCACACGAGAGACCTGAACGTCCGGAGGTAAAAAAATTCTGAGGCTTGTGTGAGCGGTCTGCTTCACCAGTCATTGGCCTCATCGTAGTTTGCCTTCAAGGTGCTCAAGAGAACGTCTCTCGTCTTCGGCCTGGGATCCTCCTCCAAGTCTGTTTCGACTGCACCTGCTTCTGCAAGCATCCACTCAAGCTCTGAAAAATGTAGATAAGAGACGCAAAGTACCTTCTTTAGAAAACATCTCACCGTTAACTCCTCGAAGCACTTTGTACACAATCGTGTAGACGGCCAGTTTATGCTACTTCTAGATCTAGATACATTGAGGAAAGAACTAGATAGATTGTGGTTTGGATGAACTGAACCTCTTACATCCTAAATGCGTCTTCATGTACCTTAATTTTGCAGTGCACACGATCATTTTGCTGAGCACTACCAAGTTCGACAAGTTGTTCCACGTGCTTCTCTCCACAAACCATGTCAAAAGTGTAATTTTTCTTCGCTCAAGATGCAAATACATTCTAATGAAATTGCACTATCTTTCTAGGCTGAGATTTTATTCTGTTTACACAACACAGAACATGAATGACTTCAGGCTAAATAGACGTCTAATTACAAACTAATTATATTTAATCAATCAATACAAAACACAGAAATCAATGTATGACATTAGTGTTTTTGTTTTCCTTGAATATCGAACGTCTTCGAATATTATCTAAAATTAAATACATTTACAGGAAGATATTCAAAGCCGTGACTCAAAAGCTAAATGGTGCGAGGAAATATTGTTGGAAATTATTTATGGCATTTATTTAGCCATACATTTGTGTCAACATGTGCGTGTGATCGCTCTGAACTCCTTTCTTTGTGGAATAGCCGCAGTTCAGTTCCTCAAAATGTCAATTATCTAGCGTTCCCTTTGCAGCCTTGCTAAGTTTGCTCCATAAGGTTATCGGTAAAAATGGCACAAAAGTGGCTGCTTTCACTTCCATGGGAAAACTGTACAAGTGTGACATGACACTATATTAATACACTTGAAATGTTAGCAGCCTCTGGTGAACATGTTGGTAAGGGTGCCAATCATTCACTCGTTCCATGCCTGCATATATATTCTGATGGCCAGAGCAAGGGGTTTTCAGGAGCACTCGTTCAGAAGCCAGTTATGTTTTTTTGCTTTTAGGTCAAGTTTCAGGGGAGACAAGACACCCGAGCAATCAGCATGCTGAGAGGAAAAGAATACTTTAGATTAAAAACAGCAAGGGAAAAAAAAAGGCATTTTATAAAAGATAAGAACCACCCGCCATGGTGATCTAGAAGTTATGGCGGTCGATCTGACCCAAACGTCGTGGGATTGAATCCCGGCCACGGCGACCGAATTTCAAATTGAGGCAAAAAAGTATGTTCGAGGCTTGTGTGTTTAGACTTAGTGCCCATCGAAGAATCCTAGGAGGTTAAAATTTCCGGAACTCTCCACAACACGTCATACCTCATAATTATATTGTGGTTTTCGGACAATAAATCCCAACAATGATTACTATTATTAATAATAAGAACCATGGAACGAAGCTAGAACAGCATAGAGTGAGGTTATCACACTGATTAAAGGTGAATACATTTGCTGCATTCTTGATAGCCCTACTTTTGGCCTGCTTCAACCGAGTACCTGAAGCATCGCAGAGGTGAGGGCATTACAGCGGAGACACTAGTTAAGGTTCAGTGTTAAGTGTGGGCATTACAATGAGTGTGTTGCACTTATGGGACTATTTACACATATTTACAGAAAAGAAGGGATAGTGGTTTTACAAACCACGAGCGTAGTGGTTCTGAACTATGTAACGTTCAACCACCACGCTCGTGGTTTGTAAAACCACTATCCCTTCTTTTCTGTAAATATGTGTAAATAGTCCCATAAACCCTGTTCTGTTTTTCGCATCCTCCAACGACCAGCTTCCTCCTTCGTCAACACCTAACACAACCTTGATTCTACAAAACAGCAAAGAGACACTAAGAGATGGCGAAAAATAAAAAAACTTGGTTTTATTACACGCTGTAAAATCCCAAGCAAGTGCCCCTATTCGTTTTTCAAGAGATTACGAATACTATGAAGGCTCTTTTCCCCTCCCAACATTTTCACTAAAAACTTATTCATTGCTTTCATTCTCCTGCCGAGGGCAAATGAAAACAGTGAATGAATGCATATTCAATAAGCCATTTCATTAAAAAGCACTGGTGTGAATTCTCTATTCTCTCGTTCACTGAAAATCTGTATTTTAATCCATGACCTAACAAGGGCCCCTTCTTCCACATCTTGTTGCATTATCTTTCACCTTAAGGGGGGGGGGGGGGGGGGGGGGGGCTTGCTTGGGATTTCGCGATACTTAAATGTTACCAAACAATTCAAAAGCTTAAGTGCTGTGGGTAAGTATTGCGACCACGCACTCCACAGTCATAGCTAACATGTTCTGAGTTACAGGCAAATGAAGATGTTCATAAAGTCTTTGTATATTGGTGGGAAAGGTTTCAATTGCCAATTGCCATAATTAAATGGTTTCTCAGAATGTACAGCAGTAATACCAGCAGGTATGAATAATTCAGCAAAATCTAAAAGACTAGAATCTTTACACTTTGTCAGTGACTGCTTTTTGATTTTTTTCTTCAATATTATTTGTCCTAAATATGCCACAAGTAAATTATACTGGTGAATTTATTAGCACCTACAAATAAACAAGCTTTAAGCTAGGTGATTTCAAAATAGAATAAAAAAGTTGGAAGTCATGTGCACAGATAAAGAAGCTAGTTATTGCAATCATGAGTGGAAGTTGGTATGGATTCAAGACAAACTTTTCATAAAGACTACAGGCATTAAACTGTATCGATACACGCTCTCCATTCACCATGCATAGTCAAGCCATACTCTATACGCAAAATAAATCTCACTTTGTTGTCTTTAAAAACTGGAAGTTTGTTTGTGAAGGATTAATTATAGAGCTTGTGTCTAGAAGAAAATGTGGGTGTTAGTTAGGACTGCTAAAGATACAGCCTAGAGGGATGGGTGAGTACAGAGGCCCGGCCAAGGTAAGGTGCCCCTACCACCCCTTGTATATAACACTTCTAATATAAAGCATATGATTAAGTCCCATGCTTGGATACAGCAAAGCACATGGAAGGGCGGGGGAATAGCAAAGGAACTGCACCAGATACAGCAAAGCACCTTGCAAGTTCTGCATCGATTTCAGGCAGTTGCTAAACAGACCCATGGTAATCTCAAAGGCATAAAAAGTCTCACAATAATTGTCTTTGGTGCATAAGCTACTCCGATTAGCATTCTTTTGTCAAGGCTTTATTGACTTAGCTTTCGTGAAGGATTAGAAAAGTGGAAGTGAATAATTATTAGAGTCGTGCACTGCCTTCTGTATGACCCAATGTAAGTGCAGCACAGACACTATTATTTTTTTATCTGAAAACTTTGTGTTAGGTGCCCATGAAACAGTCCCAATCCACTGTACGTTAAAGGCATACTGACACAAAATTTTGAAGGTGAGATATCCAGTAGAATACATTACATTTGGTCACCTATAAAGTATCTATGGATAATATAGCCTACAACATATAATAAAATAAATTTTAAAGGCATATCACACAATTTCACACGAAATGTCTCACTTCACGACAGTGACATCAACATGTTTTGTATGTAAACAACTAAGAACAACCAACATCACGATTTCATGTTGGCTGCCATGTTATTTGTTGGCACTTTTTCATAGCCAACTATTTCAATGAAAAGAGATACAGACCTGCACGAAAACACACAGACTAAAGTAATTATTGCCTCTAGAGAGTATTTTTGGTGGTTGCAAACATTTACGACATCATAGAGAGAATTATGGCAGCACTCGGGGAGCCTTCGTTGCAAACATTTGTCAGTGCAGTGCTCAAGTGCACGCGGTTTTGTTCACACAGTCAGCTAAGCTTACATAAAAATTCCACTAGATCCAGACTTTCTCAGTGCTTTTTGAAACTAAGACTGCAACGAGGTGCTATAAAAATGCATCCAAATATTTAACCCTACCTCATGAGGATAAGTAAATAACTAGCTTGTATTTAACAACAACAACAACAAAAAAAACAAGATGTAAAATTTTTGCGTCAGTACTCCGTAAAGCAGCTGCTGATCTAAATGTTGCAAATGGTACGGTAAATAAGTTAATGCAAATAACGCACCGGCTGTATTACTGAACCTACCGTCTACTTTCAACTTCATGCCGCCAAACACATTGGGCCCGACGAACTGCTTCTTCAGCTGGCCATCACGGTAGACAAATATGGTCGGCAGATTCTGGTCTGGGTAGTTTGGGATGCAGTTGGATGACACACTCCTTAGGAACTTGGTAGTCCTGAACTTGGGTGCCAGTTGGTTGAGATGCTGATTAATCAGGGTGCAGTATGGAATGCTGCAAATAAAAAAGAGAGAGAGACCAGTGAGACCAGACCCAATTAAGGACAAAAGCAAGCGTTGATGATCCCTGCACTTTTTGCAAAAGCGATGTCCCAGCTTCAAAATATATTGTCTTGACTTTAGTGCACACTATCATATTCTTTAGCTGTACTGTTGTTCAATCACTGATTATTAATGACGACTGCAAGACAAAGGACTCTCAAGATGGTGTGAAACTCACCCCATGTTGCATGAGTAATATCATCTAACCTCTGAACTTTTTACTTTCATGCCCTGTTCATTACATCACCCCACTTGACTCCCTGTCCCCCCCATCTTGCCCCACCATAGCTGCATTCACTCCATGGTACGAGTTACTTTGTTCTGACTGACCATCTGTTAGTTATGGGTCATTCCACATCAACTATCTATATCAGTGCACTCACTGAATTTGTACACAAAATTCTAAGAAAAGTACACACATATAGACATTAGTTCCACTGTACTTTACCAAACTATTTGAACGGCAACGGTTTTTGCGCTTGTTACCACCATTTGAATTTCGCAAAATGCAAGAAAACCAGGCACGAAAAGGAAATTTTCTATAAATTGATTCTTTTGCATATTCTTTTAATGCTTACTTTTTTGCTTTTGTCGTATTGCAGAACAGTTTCTTATGGTAGCTTTATATTTTTCAATGTTTAGCACATAGGTAAAATTTAGTAAATTGTAGCATTTTCGTGTATTTTTCAACAATAATGATTATAGATAAAAAGCATAAACAATTTCTGTCAAAGTCTCCATTAATTGTGTACCATTTCCCTTTGTTTATTTATTTATTTATTTTCACTAGTGCACAGCACATCCCCTCAAAAACAAAGTGGTAAACTTGGCAAAAAGGCCATTTCAGCCTACGTTGAGATGTCCGTAGCCCACTAAGGTGGTCCAAGAAAAATTCGGGGAAAAAGTTCATACGATTGAGAATCATAGCAACATTGTTCGCAGGAAGTTTCACCAACGTCAACTTTGTTCTAGTGCAGAAAAAAAAAAGTGAAGCTTAGTCCCCCACTGCATTATTCTATGGTGGCAATGGAAACCGACGGACTTTGCTGAATAAAAAAGAAGAGTGATAGTGCTGCCGCAGCACACGGCTTATATTATTTTTGTGATTACTTTATTTTGTGTACTACATATCGAGGGAATTATTCAGAGGTAAAATTCACCAATGCTTAGAAGCTAGGTATGCCCATCACGAATATTCTGTTGTAATTATTTTTCAAATCCTTAAGATATTAGCACAATTGAGGGTTGTTGTCACACTAGTGCAAGGCTGTATCACTCCTTCTGTATCGAGCCCACTGAAATATGCAGCGAAGAACTCATCATGATGCCCACTGGCAGCTGAGGTATCCAAGATAGACAACAGAGAGAGAACAGCCTTTCTGAGAACATTCAGCTAGCCTTTCTGAGAACATTCTGATAAGCTGTCAGTATGGTCTCCCCACTCTCTATGTTGGTGCTAACATATTTGCAAGCAGCAGAGCAAGCAATATTTTATCCACTACATAGAATGCTATAATACTTGCTCATATGTTTTCATAAGCTTCACCTAAAGATTGGTAATGTTTTCTTGATGTGCTTATGGAGAATTATCAAGTAGGTTCCATAAAGGAACACTAAAGAAAGACAAAAATGACCATGTTTACATTGAATTACCCTTCCAATATACTAGCAACAATGATCTCGGCATGAAAGAGTAGCTGGGTAGGCGAGGTAGAATAAAAAAGTGAAGTAACGGCACGGCTACACACAAGTTTTCCATGATGTTATGAACTTAAAGAGCCTCTGCTAGAGAATATCTAACTATAGGCTACGTCATGTTCTGAATAAGTGAAGAACTGAACACGAAAACTTTTTTGCAACCTTCACCGAGCTGACACAGCCCAAATACAAACTGTAAATATAAATCCATGAGCTTCGGGTGCAAAATTACAAAAAAAGTATGACCAGTGACCTTTATTTTTTTTCTTTGAATAACCGACTTTTAATTAAATTTATTATGATAGTGTTTTTCAAAAGAACATTACAATAAACTTGCTTCATTTTTCTTTTAAGTCTGCCTCAGTGCTCGGCCGCGGACCTGAAGGTCGCAGTGGTCACATTTCGGTGAAGGCAAAATGATAGAGGCCCATGTGCTGAGCGATGTCAGTAAAAAACGCCAGATGGATGAAACTTCCGGAGCTTTCTACAACAGCGTGCCCCATAATCATGTGGCATGTAAAACCCTAGATAATAATGCTTTTCTTAAGTGCCCCTTTCTGCATCGGTTGAACTCATTGATATACAGCAGACTCCCAGTGAACTGAAATCTTAAACGAAACTGCTGCTTAAATGGGACAACAGCCTCCAACCCGACAGGTCGCATATGTTTGTTTGGTACTTGGGTTATCCACCCATGTTCGACTCTCAGTAAATAGAACACCTGTTAACCCAAACACAATTTCTTTGTCTCTTCAGGTTCCATTTGCTGAGAGTCTACTGTAATTAGGAATGCAATAGCTGGATGAATGTGTTGCCTTATGCGCTAGCCCGCTCTCTAGAAATGGCTATGGTGCATAATCATTACAATGAAGGGACCAGTGTGACTAACTATTTGAAAGATACCAGATGCCTCACTATAAGGCGATATCACTGTATGGTATGTGAAAAGCGCTCACCCAGGTTTGTACAGATGGAGGACGACCCAAACTCCATCACCGGCTTTGTTCACTTGCTCCACGTAGTCATCTGCAGAGATGTCCCGCACATCCCCGTACCTAGACTTTTGCATCGTAGCCTGTATCTCGGCAATACGCTTCTGCCTAGAAGAAAGAAAATGAAACATACATTCCTCGTGAACAATCATGTGCAATTTATTTAAGAGAGCCTTGTGTGCAACTATATAATGACCTCAATAAGAAAATGCCTGACTTTCATTCCAGAACTACTTCAGGGGATCTATAATAGACAAATACTAATATGGCATTGTGAGGAAGAGCTCTCCAGACCCTAACAACTACTGCACCTACTGTGCAGCTATTCTCAAGACAATGTAGCTATTCTATATTATATATATATATATATATCATATTATATATTACACAATGTAGCTATTCTCAAGAATGCTAGGTTTTCACATGTTAAAGGGGACCTACAACACTCTTACAAGTAATCATCACACTATTTGAATAGCCTCCCCAATCGACTGCTGCACTGCTGTAACAATTTTTACAGTCCTTCAAGTACAAGCAGAGATACAGGGATTTGTTGCACACTTTGAGCATTTTCCCTATTATCTCGTTCCAACGAGCACCCTGAAAGCTACGCAGCGGAAACGGGGGAGGAGATGTTAAGAGGGCAAAAAAGCTATGTCTGTTTGTCATTGTGTGGTGACCTTGAGGCTTTTTCTTTTCATTTTGGTTTTGAGACGTTAAACCCCACATATCAATCAATACTTTTGTTTTCATTTTCTTACTTTGCTTTCAGTGTGTGTGAATTCAATTGACTTTCAGTGCAATTGCAAGCATGTTTGTGTAATACTGTTCGCCATAGAGTGGCGACATCACTCATAGGATGCCAGGGTACGTAGTCTGCTTGAACAGCATATTTCCTGCTGTTTTCCCAACACGCGTTTTCCACGTTTTCGTTGTGTGCACCACAGCATGTGCTTCCCCCTTGTTGTAAAGCGTATTTCTCAAAGAAGGGGCATGACCTGACAACCCGAGCAAGCAAACCACGAGTCGGTGCCCTTGATGGCACCCACGGGTAGCGTGGTACACTCTAAGTGATTCTAAGAGAGGGAAAAGAGAAAAGTGAGCTCCGTAACTGTCTGCATCACTGTGCGACACCTCAACAGTAGCTCACTGGGGATGGGGGTGAGGAGGCATAAAAAAGGATAGGAATAAAGGTGTAGAGAAAGATAGATGCGCTAAGCCAGCGAGCGAGGACATATCGAGGGGATAGGAGAGATAGAAAAGATGGAAACACGGTCACAGGAGTCCGAGGACGGGGCACCACTTGCGAGAGCTCTTGTCGGCGTCAGGAGATAGCGTAGGGCAAGTCCAGTAGGTCAGAGCTGCGCTGTCGTCGGAGATCGGCATCAGGAGATGACGTAGGGCCAGCCTAGTCGGCCAGAGCTATGCTGACGTCGGACCTAAAGCTGGTGCAGCCTACAGTATAGAGGACGATGCCAGCGATGTCACAAAAGCTAAGCTGCCAATACATTGCTAAGGGGAGATGCGACTCGGAAAAAAAGTTGCGCTAATCTGTAGCCTAGGACAACGAAATTTTCGCTGCAGATATATTAACTTTTACGCTGATTTCAAATATGTAATTAGTTTAATAGTGAGTTACGCAGTTATAATTTTATGCCATGATGCTGTGTAATATATAAGTGGTTTTGGACAAACTTTTTATGCCACTAAACATTTACGGCTGTGAACCTTTATTGGTTCATATTGCTCTACATCAACTGTAGAATGCAAATAACTATCAAGAAAGTGAATATAAGATATTTTAATGGACAGGAGATATTCTATTGTAAAAATGCTTAGAACCCCGAGCCCTTCATAATTGTTCATTTTATATTTGCAACAATTACACTGGTGGTATTAAATTTTAAAAAATATACTTGAACCCTTCACATGCTGAGAAATACGTGGGCGAAATTTTGTAACTCAAAAAGTTGCCCAAAATGAATCTTGAGAAAGGGCATTTTAAAGGTATAAGTGAAACGTCATATATGCGAAAAAGATATGTTTTTCGAGATCATTTCTGTCATAATTATAGCTTGGAAATCATGCTTATTTTGAGAATGTGGCTTCAGTGAACTCCTCATGGGAAATGCAATGACAATTAGCCAGGTGACAATTCCTAATGGACTTCATAAAATAAACTCCTTTTAGTTTTTAGTAGCCACCTTAAGCTCTTCTAAAGCGATATTAACCCACTTCGAGTTTATTTGCAATGTTCAATTTTTTTGTTATGAAAGTAGAGAAAGTATACTTGTCAAATCAAATAAAAACCAAAAGTATGATTTTTGGAGAAAAATTGTGTTTTTAGACTCGCATATCTTTTAAATACTTTCACCACAAGAATTTTCAGACAGTATGGAACAAACGAGTGAACTTGCACCAACATAGCGAATGTATTGCTGAACCCCCTGCATGTGCGGTGCAAATACACAGGTGTCAACGAACACGTGGGTATGATGAGCAGAATGAATTGCCACCCCTGATAAGTGCTGGTGGAATCTCCTAAAGAAAGGGTGGATTTCCCCTCCACTGCTCATTCTCTTAGTGCTCCCCTCTGATTGACGATCGTCCTCATTTCGTTTTCTTTTTTGCTACTGATAAGTTTACTTTTCTCTTTGGCCTACTATTGCTAGCAAGGTATCGATATTGGTTTTCGGTGCCTTCGATAGGATCGTAAACATAGTAAAATGATCATTTTGTAGGAACCTCACTCTGAAAGATAGTTGAGATACAGATGCTCTTCTTTTTACTTAACTTGTTAATTTACAGTGAGTCTGTCGTTTTCTATCATTAGTAAATTCATTGACAAATGCATGCGAAGAGCTGCCACGAGCCTTCGTGAGCACACATCAGGTGCTACCGAACATCTTAGCTGTGGCGGAATAGACAAAATCCTCATCATGAAAGCGCTCTCTGTGGACCTGCGAGTTAGCGATGGTGTCTTTTTAATTTGGGCTTTACCAGCTAGGCGGCGCCCATTCCTTTGCATTTGGAGGAATGATGAAAACTTACAGCAGGATTTGTTGCATACGTCTGGCACTGATACATTGAACAGTACACCAACAAGCTGGAGCCGACTGCAGTCCGCTGCGTGTAGTGTAGCCGTTACGGTACCCGGTTGCTGACCCGAAGGTCGCAGCTTTGGTCCAGGCCGTGGTGGTCGCAGTTCGATGGAGGTAAAATGCTGGAGGCCAGTGCACCGTGAAATGCCAGTGCATGTTAAAGAACGCCACATGGTCAAAATTTTAGGAGCTCTCCACTACGGCTCCCCTCAATCATTTCATGGTTTTCGGAAGTAACACCTCACATATTATATTATTACAATGAGAAGCAGGTTGCATGTAACCTAACACTGCTTATGTGGCGGTAATAATTCCATCTGGCCCAGTTAAGCTTCACGTGCTGAGCACTGAATGCCACGCACCCTGATTATACCCGAACGTTGCATTCCCCAACTATGCTGCAAGGCGAGCAGGAGCATCCTACATGTGACGTCTAAACGGTTGCAGCGTCGGCCTCTCTAGTGAAGGCCGTCTTGGCCAGTACTGTGCGCAATTACATCTCTATAGAGGACAGCGGGGCCATGTGATGTTACGCCTCAGTCACCAAGGTAAATATGCCGCAAATGACACTCAAATTAGTCAATGGCGATGGACTTTGTGTTCATGACGTGGTCATCTTGGATTATGACATCATTTGTCAAAAGAAGAGCAAGTGATTCCTAGCTGACTTTGAATATTCCTTGTAAATTCCAGGCCATGTGCTGGGCTATAATGTATGGCTGACATGTCATCAGGAGCATCGACTACTACTGGTAGCATTTTCTGACCATGCTGAATAAAAGTTGCACGAACTCCCTAAGAAAGTGAATCACTGTCACATAGACAGTGAGTTAATATGTCGTATCTAACTAGAAATAAAACAAAGTAACATTGTAAAACAGGGTTAGCATATATGTAGCCGTGCAGTTCAATGGCAAATCGGAAATTCAGTCCAACATTATGGCAATTCACATGCATGGCAATGGTGATCTTATTGACAAAATATATTTTAAGCTTAGTGCTCACTCAACACTCAAACTCACCAAAACTGTCTTCAGTCAGACTCAGATTCACTAGAATTTTTTTCTGACTGGACTCACTCGGACTCAATCTCACCGTACTATTACTCCCTCAGACTCGGACTCACGGCTCGACCAGAGCCCGAGTCTGATGTGAATCAACTAATGAATCTGTTAGCATTTACTTAGATTTTAGCTTTTAGACCATTTTGCTAATGCTCTTTAACACTAATATCTTGCATATTCGGCGCTCTACCTGGGGCCTTTTAATATTATAGTTTGAAATTTGAGTTATCAGCAGCTGCAATCCAACAAAGACATTTTGATTGAAAGCGATGATTCACAATAGGTCTGTAGCCAGGAAATTTTTTGTTGGGGGGGGGGGGGTGCACTTGTTGGAGGTTTTTAAGAAACACTATCATTACTTATTCTTTGCAAAAGGTCCCCCTCCCCCTATCCGAATTTCGAAGGGTGGGGGGCCCAAGCCTCTAGTGCAACCCCCTTGCTACGGGCTTGACTAACACAGCGTATTTTTATCAACTTCCTGTTAAACAGTAAGCCTTATCTGTAACACACATCTCTGGTCAATAGATATAGAGCTTACATATTAGCCCCTGTGCGTTTAGGTATGAGATAGCAGCCATTAGTACAAACGTGCTAATACTGCCACTGAGGTTGAATAGACAAGCCTTACTTAGCTCAGCAAAAAAGAAAAAATGTGGAGCTGACTCAGACTCACTAAGAAAATACTATAAGTTGTGCTTAGGACACACTTGGACTTAGATTCGCAGAAATTTTTTTCAACAAGGCTCACTCGGACTCAAACTTATCAAAGCATTATTCACGGGGGCTCATTCAGACTGAGACCTCTAATTGAGTCCAAGTGAGTCAACTCATGAGTCATGCCCCTATCACACGTGGCAACTTGAGTGCACTTCGAGCGAGTGTACTTAGTACTTACGCTCTCTATGTGTCACTTAGGCGGTGCACTGCTACACGAGGAAGCGAAGCGTATTTTGAAAATGATTGTGGTGGCAACTGTCGAACTGGTAGCGCAACATATATTTGACATTATTGCTCCCGTGTGTCAGCACCGGACCATGTAGCCTTCGTGGACATAGCACCAGTGGCACATGCCGTCCAAACGACTAGAGAACGACTCACCTCCACACGTGCAAGTGTGCAAGGAAGTAAACAACGCGATGGACGCAGCCATTGCATAGCATGTGCTGCCACATACCCCCAGCGGACGTGGCTGCAAACAGCCCGAAGGCAAGAGTAGCGAAGGTTTTTGTTGTAGCATGACTTGTTTTAATACATAGGGGTATTTCTAATAACGAAAACAATGATTTAAAAGTACTATAAGCGTCGCTTTAGACAACAGCGTGTTTCTGTGAAAGCCATTGCTACCGAGGCCACACACTTCGTCGCAGCGAAGTGAAATTGGAAAACACACTTGCCGACAAGTGTACTTCACGGCGAGTGACACTAAACTTTCTCGTGTGATAGCAGGCAAATGACACTCGCCGTGGAGTGCACTCGCTGAAAGTGCACTTACGTTGCCACAAGTGACAGGGTATCAGTGTGCCGACCAATGCAGGCTATGAAGACCCCATTACATTCCAAAACGTCATGATCGAAATCACAAAATCCTGGAACATCCAACTTAATAAACATGGATGCCAACTTTTTTTTTTTCCGAGACCAAGTAAACAGTGGTACAGCCTAACTGAAAAGCAAGTACTACGCTGTGGAAACGAAGATGTATTTTACTCCTTGCTGTAACTCCCTGTGACATGAATGACGGCGTATTTATGCATGAATGAAGTTCTATTTCAAGTATGAAAGAACATGTATTTCATTCAATATTTAGGACCCCCCCTCCCCTCCCCTTTGCTGTAACGCCTTTTGGCACTGCTTGGAATCTGGTGAATAAAGAACATAAAAAAAAGAAAGAAAGAAAAACAAGCACGCCACCTGTACTCTAGAAGCACTCTTTCGTCTTCTTCATCCTCGAGCTCTTCAAGCTCTTCAAGGGTCATGTCTTCCATGGCTTTTTCAGTTCCTGCACATTGCAAAAGGTAATGAGAAAATCCCAGGCACAATCTGTGCCAAGGGCCGTTAAGAATTACATTTTCATTTGAGAAAGAAGGAAATAAATGAGGGAAAGCAGAGTTGCTAGTGAAAAGAGAAACTTATAGTTTGATAACTTACACTTGGAGAAAGGAAGAGGGGGAAACAATGACAAAAATAATAGCATTAAAATGATACATGTTTGCAAGAGAAATAAATAGAGAAGTTCAGGAATGGCAGAGACTGCTGCGCCGCGCGATGCACAAGCCACCCCCACACAGAAATGGCTGCTGTGCTGCACGGAAGTGACGTCATGCACTTTTCCGGTTAGACACTTTGTTTGAATAGTCGGAGTGTTTTGCAATACGTCTAGACGTAGCGATAGAAGCAGTAAAAGTTATGCCCAAACGTGAAAATAAAAAAAATGTTAGTTAGGTCCAGCGTGACAACAATACAAAACTGGCTTGTTAATCGTTCCAAACCAATTGGCAGCTGTGGCCTAGTTGGCTGGAGCGGCACAATATGAACTGGTGGGGTCGGTGGTTCGAGCCTCTTGCAGTCTTTGTTACTTTTTCCTTTTTTCGTTCGCGCCTGTATTGTTTTAACATTTGCGCCAGCTTATCGGCCTCCCGTCAGCCTGACTTGCTGCTGGTGGTGGTCCTGTCCACAGGCCCGATAATATTGGACGTTTGATGACTCTTGCAGAATTGGCTATATTTGTTAAGATAATGTAGTTTGCGAATTAATGCTCTTAATCGGCGAGACGCAAAAGGACACGAAAAACTAAAATGCAGCTGGCTGCATTGGTTTCTCTGGCACACGCGTCAGGAATGTTGATTTTCACGCTTTATCTAAGTTTTGATGACAAAAAGGCGCACTGCAACGCAGAGGACATGCTCAGATTCGGGTGCACGTTAAAGAACCCCAGTTGTTCGAAATTTCCGGAGCCCTCCACTACAGCGTCTCTCATAATCATATGGTGGTTTTGGGACGTTATACCCCACAAATCAAATCAATGCAACACAGAGGAAATTTTTGTTATGTCCCTCAGTGTATCATCCCCTGACGAGGTAACCGGCAAGCCGCTTCAAAATAATGACATGCCATGGCAACGGTCTAGGCGATCAGCACTTGATAAACAATGCCCATGGAGAAGTGCTGACGGCGTTAGCCAATCTAACTACAAAGCAGCTTGTCTGCTTTACTGAATAACACGCATGGCTTGTGACAACATGGGAGCATTTACGTAGCAACGGATGAGAACGGCCGTACGTGTTTGCGCTCAACAAAACAGCCGGCAATGCAGTAGCTTTGACCTTCGAAGATCACAGGCTTCGTAAGAATACTGCAATGAAGTTGTTTCCATCCTTTGTAAGAACACTTCGCAGACGCACTGTGGTTTCATGCACGTGCGTCCGGTCAGTCACACGTGAACTGTGCAAAAGCATTTATTTCATCGTCGACTTGCCCTTCCCGACAAGCAAAACTCGGCAGCAAGGACACTTTCATCTCTGACTACACCACGCTTGGCATTGCAATCTAGAAAATGCAGCACGTCCAACAACAATAATCAGCACTTCATACTGAGAAACTTTATGGCGAACACACTCAGATGAAGGTGCGGCGCGGTGGACGGCCGCGCTAGCTCCAACCGTTAGGTTTAACTGGGCATCCAGCAATCACATGAAGCAGCGACGACACAGGGTCTCCTGTCCTTCTTGGGGGCGGCCTAGGCGCAGGTCATGATTTTGCCGGAGTTTTCACCACCAACACACATCGCAGGCAACTACCATTTTGCACTGTTTGCCTTTCGCAGCAACAGCGCCCATGGCGCCCCCTGTATTTAAAATGCTTGTAATACCTGTTTAATTAACCAATATAGGTCGATTGACTCGTCAAACACCTGCTTAGTAAAATTTTTGTAGGTATAATGCGTTGTACATTATTAATTTATGCATTTAAATAGCTCTAGGTGATAATTTTTCAAGTGACGTCACTTCCGTGGTGCGCAAGAGCCACTTCTGGGTGGGGCTGGCTGCTGCGTCGCGCGGCGCAGGAGACGCTGCCTTTAGGAGTGGAATAATTATAACCTCCCAAAACTTCAATATTGCCTTCACAGACTTCTTTCTGGTGGATTGACTGTTTAGGTCAGTGTCCCAGGATTGTTTCCTCCAAAAGCTAGCCATCCAGGTGTGCCAACGAAATCTCAAGCAAATGCCTACATGTGACTTAGCAAAAAGGCAGACAAAAAACACCATTTCCTCATTGTTTCTTAGATGCTGCAGTGATCACAAACAGCATTATCTTTCATTCCAATGCAAAAGTCAAAACATAACAGCAAGGATAACACTTTAAAGACACAGAATAAACTTGGATACCGTGAAATTTCAAGCAAGCACCCCCCCCTCCCCTGCAGCGCAAGATAATTTGACAGCATTGGAGGGGGGCCTTTACTTGGTCTCGGATCAAAATTCAAGATAGCAGCAGGAAAGGTGCACGTGCTTCGACTGTAATGCTTTAATGAATGCATGTGCATCCACTGTCATCATTCTCCCTAGCTAATAAAAAAAAATGAAGGAAACAACGGATGTGGTGGGAGGGCAGGGGGGCATGCTTGCTCGGTCCCCCCATCAACGCATATTTCAAATCTCCGAAAAAACGAAGCCGGGCGCTCACTCTTGATCTGATTGTAAGCAGCATATACTGCATGCAGCTCCTCTTCCCAAATGTGTTCTATACTGACTGCTTGCAGCTGCACTTTGCCAAAGCCAAATGTAAAGAATATGCACAGTTTCACTTATTTAGCAGCTTGCAGATTTTACAGAGACCAGAAAAACATACAATGATGATATCTCGCGTGATCTTTCCTAGACACTGGAGAATGATAGTCACTACCAGCAATCACACTCTCTTTGATGTTCTTTCCTTAAAGTTATTACAGTAGACAGCCAATAATAGAAATATATTAAACGGAACTGCTGCTTAAATGGAACAAGTGCCTCTGATGTAATTGGTTTTGTACATGTATGCTGCACCCCTGTTCATGTCTCAGTAAACAAGCACCTGTTAAATGAAATATATTTTCCTGGTCCCTTCAGGTTCCATTTAATGAGTCTACTGTATCACTTGGAAAGGCCTCTTTGGAGTGCTCTCTTTGGACAACCCACTCTTCCTACACCAACCTTGGAGTCCTCATTTTAAACTGCTGTCACACTTTTGTGTGTTGCTATAAATGGCTTCTGTCTTTTTATAGACACACAATGAACACACAACTTCACTGTTGTTTTTTTCTTGCGTGTATAAACACCAAGTAGAGCGATAGACAACACTAGATGACACAGAAAACAGAAACAAGCAAAGTATCTCAAGGAGCCTCACTCAATCAAACTTGCATTCCTAATGCAAGTACGTTGACAGCAAGGCCTATTGCATCTGTAACATTCGACATGGAAACAACATCACCCTCTTCCAGTCACTTTATTACAGAAGTGCACACTTTTTGCAGCAATGCTGAAGTTCAGTAAAGTGAAAAATGCTCCATCCATCCACACTGCATATGCAAATACAGCTTTTGTTTTACTACTCATGGTTTTAATCTCCTTCTCGTAATGCTTGGCAAGCCGATTTTTATGTGGTTCACTTGAACTGGCTTACTTGATGTCAGACACACCTAAGATTTTCTTCAGTCACAAGTAGCGTTTGGCAGTGCCGAAAGCAGTTTGTTTGCAACAACGCTGCCTCAAGTGAAAGGTACCGTACACTTGCAACTACTTCTCAAAAAAACACATTTCCAACGAGTTCCACTGTAAGCAGTCCACGTAGATGCAGACCCATAAAAAAAAAGGGGCTTAAAAAAAAAAGACGAGAAGCTAAACACTGACAGACTGCCTATCTGGTTGGATTGATTACCAAAAACCAAGTTGGTTCTAAAATGACAAGAACTATAAACACATATTTTGGTTGGAGCCGAATGTCGGCAAAAAATGACGAGCTTTTACACTTTTTTTCTTGCCCCGCCGCAAAGGTCTAGTGGCTAAGGTACTCGGCTGCTGACCTGCAGGTCGCGGGATCGAATCCCGGCTGTGGCGACTGCATTTCCGATGGAGGCGGAAACGTTGCAGGCCCGTGTGCTCAAATTTGGGTGCACGCTAAAGAACCCCAGGTGGTCGAAATTTCCGGAGCCCTCCACTACGGCATCTCTCATAATGATATGGTGGTTTTGGGACGTTAAACCCCACATATCAATTATCATCCCTTTTTTTTGAGCTCACCTGGACTCACTCAAGAAATATATTTTGCACTTAATGCTAACTCGGACTCGCCAAAAATTTCCACAGCCCCACTCCCTCAAACTCCCCTAAAATTTTCTCAATCTACCCTTTGCATTTTTCTTAGCTACCCTCCAGGGTTTTGGTAGGGTTTGGTAGGAGCTGGGAGAACTGGCATTGCTAGAACAAAGCCCTCCGAGACCCGAGAGATGTTTTGGGACTCTTCTGCTAGGGAAGGGCGCATCCGCCATGGCATCGCGGAAAAGGCGGATTGTACTCATGCAGACTAAAGCTTCCCACATTATTACTCGCCCGGACTTATCCACACTCTAACTCGGGGCTCTATCTGAGTATGAGTGAGTTCGCGGACCTCTGACTGGAGCCATTCAAAAGTGCTAAATAACAATTAAGAGTGCCTGAAACAAGACTGGCACAATGTCGTCGTGTACGCTTAAGAGAACCACATACATGTCATTGATATGCCAACATGAACCGAACGTCAACTCACGTCCTTCTATGCTTCCAGGTCTAAAGAGTTCCTTGTGTGCCACTTATGTGCTAAGCCGTATAAAATGTGGCCATGTCATGCCTATATCCACTGGTCGCAGTTATCTTGAGAGCCAAGTTAGGCGACACTTCATAAAACCATTAACAAATGTGCGTCACCTCCATGTCACGAGCTGTTCACACACACATTCGTGTATTGAAAATTTTTACCATTTAGCTTTTCTTGAACTGTCGACTCCACGATGTTCACTATTTCATCCTCGGTGAATGTCTTCTCCACTTCCTTCTTTGGGGGCAGGATTCCCTTTTGTCTGAGAACGTCATTCCATTCTGTGTCTTCATTAGGGTTCTGTGAAGCAACCAAAATGAGCTTCACCGCAGATGACTGTGCACACATGCGGAGTATGAAACCATTCAACAGTATTCCAATACCATTATGAAGCTGCTGGAAATGCTCCCTCTAGAACACTAGAGCTGTGTGCCTTATCTAAGTATCTTGGATTGTTCTGACCCTATCAAAATACAGTACTAAACGTTATGCCATGCTTTGTCCACATCTATGGCGTTAATTCAATAAACTACACCAGCCGTACTTTATGTTTACATATTACCATCTGCATTCTGTAATGTTCCATTTCCTGTTTAGATTTTGTGCAACCATTGCATGATATATTTATCATTTTCACACTTTTTTCCCCTTTGATCACTATTTGTAAAGCAAAATATAAGTATTTCTCTTCTCATAAAATGTTGTCACTTGAATGAATAAATAAATAAATAAATGAACAGTGATTCAGACATGACTCGCCAGCATACGCGAGATATTTTCGAAAGATGGGGGCCGAGACGTTCACCGAAAGCGTAGGCCGTGTTTGAAGCATGCAAACTGGCGAAACACAAAGACAATTGCGTACATAGGATACGACCCCGGTTATTTTCTGCAAACGCGGCCTGCATTTTGTGAGCAGCCATACTCGACAACAAGCGTTTGATCGCGATCACAGAGAAGGTAATTTGCACGACACACAAAGAAAAGAAACGTCGCAGTAGTGAAGCGAACGTTAAATCCTATCACTGGGTCTCCTTTCCGCTTACGGCTGTATGATACGTATCTTCAGTTACGAGTGGGTCACGAAAAAAACGACACGGCAGCTTATAAACATCTCCTTCGGAGGCGACACACAGAGGACATTGGCTGATCATGAGTATAAAGATTCGCGGAATCCCAGATCAAAGGAATAATATTCGTACGCTAAACTGAGCGTCCATGCTCATGACAGCCCCAAGACCACTCCCGATTTGGTCATGCAACAAGTAGCCGACACGGCAAAGTCGCGAGAGCTGCTTGAGGAACTATTTCCAGACATACCGCCATAGTGAGAACTTGATGCGGGTGTAGCTGAAGTGGTTGTCTTCCCTCGAACAAGCAACAGGCAAGGAGCTAGCGTACAAGATCAATTACAGCCCCGAAACTACGGTGGTGAGCGGCAGATCACCATGCGGAACCGTAACTTTTCATGCAGTCCAGCGCAGTTCCATATCATCGACATCAATAGTGCGTGTCATCGCTGACGTCACTTCACTTCTTTAGAGAAAAATGTTTTTGAAAAACAACGTAAAAATTTTGTTTAAAACGTAATAAAAACTATTTGAAAAGGTAATTTTGACAAATTTTGGCGAAAACAGCACTGCCATTTTGAACAGAGAAACGAATTCACCAGGCGCGCGAAACTTGAATTTTTTTTTTACTGTCATTTTTTTCATTCAGCGTGATTTTTTTTTGTTCGCAAATTCCTGAGTATAAAGCACCCAGCCCAGAGCCTCATAATTCAGCGGTTTCACGAACGAAAACCACGAAAACGGGGCAGGAACAACGTCGAAGCAACCGTTCATAATTTGCGCTGCATTGTCGCCTCGTTTTCTTGTCTTGATTTTTGGTTCAGTCTTTCGATGTGTATTTCAAGCCGAGAGTCAATGCCTCATTTTACGTTCTTTTTTCTTTCTTTTAACGTTGTTCTTACGACATACATTGTTCAGTAGGACGTTTAGGCAGTGCAGCATGTTATGTTCAGGTCCTCGGTTGGAACTACTTCTAAATATGTAGTTGAAAGAGTAGGAGTAAACCTAATTCAGTAGAGTGAGCCGACGGCGGAGTCGGGCAATGTGGGCGGCGTCCCTAGTCCAAGATGCCATGGGCTGAAGCCGCAAGTGCATCTTACGCCATGGCCCGAGCTGACAGCTTTCTTTATCCAGTCAGGAGTGCGTTTACTGAGTTTTATCAACGAACTCGTTCACGAGATAATGCACGCCTACGCATGTGTGGGACTTTATCACGTTGAAACCCTATGAATCCACTCTCGCTCAAAATCACGAAACAAGAACGATATGTGGAGGAGGTCAATGGTTATTTACCTCAGATTATGTAGGTGTAGCCCAAAGAAGCGGGGAGAGGGAGCAGAAGGGGGGGGGGGGGGTCAACATGCACCTTTACGATGGAAAACTTCCTGCTTTTGTATATGCACAATCAAATACAAACATAAATACGAATGCCTATACAGGGGAACCAACGCACTTCCAACTCTTCCTCCCCGCAAGGAAAAAAAAAAAAAAGACAGCCCGAGAAGACGAGGAAAAAAAAAACGGATAGGTATTGTCCCTGTAAAGGCCCTGTCTCAGCAGATTTATTGGCTTGAGACAATGACAAATAACAAAATGTACATTACAACCGTCTTGGCGGCAGAAAAGAACCAATGCCTGACGGAGTATCACAACCACTTATATAGAAGCGCATCACTGAAACAGCAAGGATGGTTACGCGAAAGTACGATTGTACAAAAGTTGTGACGCGATGTTCACTGCGACATGACACCTGCCTATACTCTTACAAGAATATTATACATACGCAATTGTAGGGCACTGTAGTGAAGGGCCACTGTAAATGCGGATTTTTCGAGCAGAATGCTGAAAAAAAAAGGGTATTCGTGCACTTGACATGCGAAAAGCAAGCATGCCACTCCTACCCCCTACAACGCGCAATTATTTGTGGCTAGGCTCCAAATGATATTCGCCTTTAATTCATTGGGATCAATTGTATATTCTGCCTGTGATTGTATATTCAGTTCCAACCCTTTCGAACGAAATCTATCACTAGGTTTAAACAGCTTCTCTACTAACCATCGAGAAAAACAGCCACTTGCAAAAGAGATCACATTCACAGCACCTAAAAAAACACTCGAGTTTCCGATGACAAAGTGTGGTCCATTACCTTGTGTCATATTAACCAGACCTTCCACTTGAAGTAACAGCTAATCGATGCTCAAACAAAACGTGAACGAAACTCTTGGAGCCAAAATATTCAGCGCTAATGAAAACTTTGGTGCTGAAATCGAATGACAGAGCCTCGTTTTCAGGCCTATTGGAGTCTGTAATTAGTGATCTTAATGCGTTTTCCCCTAGCTGCCACACCTTGAACTAGCAGAAGAGACTTTGCTTTCGACAGGAATCTTCGTGCCCTATGTCAAACTTGCATTCCGCTCAGCATGTCCGGCGCCCACACAGTGGTTCTATGGTGGCACTGTCGTGTATGTACAGCCAATGGCAGCACGGAAGGCAGTCGCACCTCTGTTGATGATACTTCCGCCGCATGACCTTGGGACATGGCAGCCTCCCTCGGCTTGCGGCTCCGCAGTGGCATGCAGCCGTCGCATGCTCACAATCCTCCAAAAATATAGCGATCTGTTAAAAATATATGTGAAATAAACACGATATATCGGAACAGTCGCTTCTTCCCAGTCAAATTTTGAGAATTCCCCAATTTGTTGAAGCTCTTATTGAACGTGTAAATTAACAAAAAATAAAGTAAACAGCACAATTTGACCCACGCACGTGTTCGGACGGATGTTCGTTTTGTATTTTTGTTCGTTTTGTTCGTTTTGTAGTTTTCGCACCAGTGGTGCGTAGCCGCCCCAACTTTTCTTTCAAAGAAACAATACCATTAAACTACACTCTTCAAAACATTCAGCAAAAAGTTACGCGAAAGTGCATCTTAAATGTTGAGTTCAGAAACAAAAAATAATTGCATAAAATATTATCTCGCCTAAGTCTGTGGTTAGGAAACGAAATGTGAGTAACCAGGATCGATATAATTTGCCATTGCTCGTGGAAATATGGAAGCACGTTGTGCGTATACAACCTCACCCGCGGCTATGACTGATCACGAATGTACATTGTGCACACTTAAAAACCACTTATTAAGGCCACAGTCGAGAATCTTTAGCAGCAGAGCTGTATAAGATCGAGACTAATCCCTGCGAAACATTCCTAGAAGTATGCACCACAATAATTGAGCTAACTGCACTCGCCCCCCCCCCCCCCATCAGGGTCACATAAAAGAAGAAGCTATCGACAAAAAGTGCCACAGAAACTTGGCAAGCGCCACTACTTACCTCCGGTCCACTGAACGCGCGTTATGAGCAAATTAATTAGCAGTGAAATAGCAATATGATGCCACGCGACGTTGTAAAAGGTGCTTCAGTCTTCTTTTTTTTTTTTCGGCTTATAAACGCGAATGAGACGACGTATACAAGAGCGTATATTTTGGCTTGAGGCTTATTGTTCCCGGTTATGGCATTGACAAAAGTTTGTGGTTTGGCTCAAAGTGATGCATCAAGAACGACAGCATAATCGAACATCAGCGCTGAGAGACTCACCGGGCGATGCTCTATGCGCAAAGGCTTCAAGCAGTCACGACTCCTAGCGCTACGCGAATCCTGCTGTTATTAGAAAGAAACGGTCCTGACAGCTTCCAGCTGCCTCACACTGCTGCCTCCGGGTGTGACGAGTAGCGTGGCACATGAATGGTGCCTAAAATATACGAGATATAAGACAGGCAACCATCGGTGTTAGGCGGCTACCACAGAAACATCAGATAACGTTCTATGTATGTATGTATGTATGTATGTATGTATGTATGTATGTATGTATGTATGTATGTATGTATGTATGTATGTATGTATGTATGTATGTATGTATGTATGTATGTATGTATGTATGTATGTATGTATGTGTGTATGTATGTATGTATGTATGTATGTATGTATGTATGTATGTATGTATGTATGTATGTATGTATGTATGTATGTATGTATGTATGTATGTATGTATGTATGTGTGTATGTATGTATGTATGTATGTGTGTATGTATGTATGTATGTATGTATGTATGTATGTATGTATGTATGTATGTATGTATGTATGTATGTATGTATGTATGTATGTATGTATGTATGTATGTATGTATGTATGTATGTATTGTTAGGAATATGCTGTGTCGCGATGGTAGCGGTGGCGAAGAGCGGCGAGCAGTCGAGCGGACTTCGCTGAAGCCTTAGCCCGAAGGCGAAGCAGGGAGGCAATCCGTTTTGAAAACAGCAACAAAAAGGAGCGTTTACTGTAGCAGGTTGTCGTTTGTACAGAGCCGGCCAGCACGACAACGTCGGCTGGGGCAAAATCCTCTAACATGGGGCCGGCACGGCCTTAAATAACGTCTTTGGTCCATTCTCTCAGACCAGTTCTCGGGCTCGGAGGGAGAGACGTAGCCATACCCGGAACTGCAAGGTGGTTCGGCGGAGGAAGCGACGTTATCCCCGGAACTGCACAGTTCTTCTGCACGGAAGGCGGCGCTAGGAGGGGGGGAGACAGTTCGTCGGAACAGGGCTCGATCTTGTGAGACATGCTCCCGAACGAGGAAAATGTCTGTGGCACAACAGCACCCCCGCCGCCAGACAATGCATCCGGAGTTTTGAGACGTCTAGGGCGGCTCGGAAGGAGGGATGCTGGTTGACCGTCGATACTGTAGCCACTTCGTGGTCATCTTCAGAGCCCTGCAGGGAATCACTGCAACGACGGAGTTGAACACAAAGCCAAACCGCTTTCGTGGAAGCAAGCACCCTCTGAACGTCTCTCATGGCGCCAGACCAAGACAGCAAAGATATATATTGACTCTCTACTATTGTACGTTTTAGCACGAAAAACGTATCCCTTAGAGACCTCGAAACACTGGCCCTCACGAATGCTGTGATTACACTGCGCAGTCCCGATGTCAAGAAAGGCCGCGCGAAACTATCCTCAATGCCATACGAGTAGGTCGGAACCCACGTAAGCAGCCAAAAAACATTTCTGTGCAATTTTTTTTCGAACAATTTCACCAAAATGGTAGAGGCTGGCCTTCCTGCTAACTTATCAGAGTACACTTCAAACAAATATACATCTGTTAGTGCAATGCGACATTGTTGATACAGTTTAAAGCAAAACGAAAGAAGAGACACCAAAAGTATGCAAAACACGTCAAACCAGAAGGATGTGCCTCAACTTGTATGAGGGAGCTGGGCTGCACTTCAATAAGCTCTGCTGAGACCATCTGCATTTGTGTGCAGCTTCCCTTTCTTATAGCGCACACTAAAGTTATGGTGCTGAAGCGTCAAGCTCCACCTAAGTAAGCGACCGCTTTTAGACGACATGTTGTGCAACCAAGTAAAGGGGCAGTGATCAGTTTCTACTATGAAGCTCGACCCTGAGGCGTAACGTGCTAGCTTACCAATTGCCCAAACAAGGCAGCCGCACTCTTTTTCTGAAGTGGTGTACGCTTCCTCTATGACATTGAGCTTTCTGCTGAGATATAAAACTGGCCGCTCGTGCCCTTCGGCGTCCTTTTGGCAATAAACTGCTCCTAGCCCGCGGTCACTGGCATCACACTGAATAATAAAACTCCGAGAAAAGTCCGGCGCCGCTAGCACGGGTCGTTTTGCGAGAGCGCTCTTCAGGCTCTTGAAAGCATTCTCTTCTCTTGTGTCCCACGAAATGACGGTGGGCTCGGTTTTGCGGAGAGAGTCCGTCAGCGGACTAGCGAGGTTTGAGTAACCTTTGACGTAGTGTTGATAATACCCCGCCAGTCCCAAAAACGCCCTCAATTCCGACTTTGTGGTGGGACGACGATAGTCTAAAACGGCCGCAACTTTCAGCTCGGACGGGCTACGCTGGCCACGACCCACGATGTGGCCGAGATAACTTACGCTTGCGCACCCTAAGTGGCATTTCTGTGCTCTGACGGTGAGGCCAGCATCACGTAGTCGAGCCAGAACGGTCCTCAAGTGAGTCACATGCTCGACCCACGTATCAGAGAAGATCGCCACATCATAGAGATACGGCAGGGCAAAATCTCCTAAACCCCGCAACACCCGATCCATGAGGTTTGAGAAGCAGTAGGGAGCATTCTTTAAGCCGAAAGCAAGCATTAAAGGGCGAAATGTTCCCAATGGGGAAATGAATGTGGCATAACGAGAGGCTCGCTCCGTCAACGGGACCTGCCAGTATCCCCGTACCAGATCTAAGAGGGAGATATATGTGGATTTTGCCACGGTTTCTACTCTCTCCTCGATATTAGGTATCGGATACGTCTGATCTAACGTGATATTATTTAGCCGGCGGTAGTCAACGCATGGCCTAGGGTCTTTTCCCGGAACCTCGACTAGTATGAGTGGGGAGGTGTAATCGCTTTCACCTGGAATGATGACCCCCAAGTCACACATGCGGCGGATCTCGGCTTCCATGATTTCCCTTTGCCTCGGCGATACGCTGTAAGCCTTGCTAGAGATTGGTTCTTCACTTGATAACTGAATATCATGCTCTACCAAAGAGGTTTTCCCTGGTTTGTCGCAAAACACGTCTGCGTAGTCTCTAACTACTTTCGTGAGATCATCACGCTGACTTTCCGTGAGACTTTGTTCTTCGGCAATAAGCTGTACGAGCCTGCTAGCTGGCGCGTCGCTTTCACGTGGAAAACCTAAGAGGTCGGTCTCCACTTCGTTCGCCGCATTCAGTGTCATGTTAACCACGGCATGGCGCTGGATGTAAGGCTTCATTAATTTACTGTGGTAAACCTTACCTTTCTTTCGGCCCAGTTTTACCTCGTAGTTTGTATCTGAAAGCTTGGACATTACTTTAGCTGGCCCTTCCCACTGCATGTCCATTTTGTTCTTTTTACACTGTCGTAGCAGCATTACCTGGTCGCCGATGTTGAACGTGCGCTTCCGGGACAACTTATCGTAGTAAGTCTTCGCTAAACTCTGAGCCGCCTTCATGTTTTCCTCAACGAGCTCTCTGGTTTTAGATAGTCTTTCCAACAGATCTAAAACGTAGCTGACTACGCGCGGGTCTTCTTCATAACCTTCCCACGAGTCTCTCAACAGCCGAAATGGAGATCTTAAGTTTCTTCCATAGACAAGCTCGGCGGGACTGAATCCCGTTGTCTCGTGGGGAGTGGACCGTATGGCGAACAGTGCCGCGGGTATGCATGCCTCCCAATCTTTGTTATGTTCAAAGCAAAGTGCTTTCAGAACTCGCTTGAGTACAGCATGCATCCTCTCCACGGGGTTAGACTTGGATGTCCTATAGAGCTGTGGATTATTTTTATTCCACAGCGTTCAAAAAAACGCTGTTGTTAGACAACTGGTAAATACGCTCCCATTGTCACTCTGAATCTCGGCTGGAAAGCCAACGCGAGCAAAAATGGACAAAAGTGCGTCCACAATGCAGGGAGAGGTGAGCTCTTTTAGCGGAACCACTTTGGGAAATTTCGTTCCCCCGCACAAAACAGTTAAAATGTAGTGGCAACCCGAACGGGACTCTGGAAGGGGGCCAACAATATCAATTACGAGCCTACGGAACGGCTCTGTGATAACAGGCACTAATCTCATCGGGGACTTCCGTTTGTCAGTAGATTTTCCTACTCTCTGACACGTGTCGCACGATCGCACGAACTTTTCTGCATCTTTCCAGCATCCAGGCCAATAGAAATCCTGTGCGAGCCTCGCCTTTGTTTTCTTGATGCCAAGGTGGCCCGCCCAGGCATTTACGTGCGCCAGTTCCAAAAACTGTCGTCGGTACTTCTCTGGCACTAGAAGCTGGTCGAACGTTCTACCCTCAGCGTCCCGATACTTTCGATACATGAGCCCTGCCTTCGTGTAGAATGAGATGTTCTTTCGGGCTACTCCTTTCCCGTTATGCTGCAGATTCTTAATGGTATCATCACTTGCCTGCGCAGTGACGAGTGTGTTTCTGTCTACTTTACTGAGCTCTTCCCAACAAGTAGATGTTGGACCAAGCAGGGACGAGTGAACGTTCTCCTGAAGCGCCCTGCTTTCATCCACCTCCACAGGCTCGTCGCGTTCGGCAGCCAATACCGTATCCGGAGCCCTACTGTCTTCGATGTCCTGTGATACCCTAGCCGCCTCTTGGCCCGAGTCTCCCTGGGGAGTTGTCTCACGCTCGACCGCCTCCTCGTTCGAAACCGAGATCTCAAGTCTCCCCGCGAGAGCGCGGGACCGCGATCGCGTGAGTGCCATGCACGCGAGGGGAGATGAAAATGACTGACCCTTTTCTTTAAGGAGCTGCTCTGATTTGTTGGAAAAAAGGTACAGAAAATCTTGGGGCAAATTAGGGCTCACGGCCGCCTCAGTGCGCAATTTTCTAAAATTTTCCTCAAGAACAACAGCAGCAATTGGCAGAGGCACTTTGCTCTTCTGCAACCTGTCTGATCCAGGCGCATTCGCCAGTATAGTCGCCAGAGGAGATGCAAGATGGGTGTGCTACGTCCATCGTCGCAGCTGAATCACGGAGTGCCCGGCATTTCTTTCCGTTCATTTTTACATTTTACATTTTATTGAGGTTAATTGTTATGCATACATTTCAAGAAATGCACAACACTGATTAGACCCATAGCCATAGGCTAGTAAGGGGTCTAACGAGAGAAAGTATACAAGCAGAATACAATTTGTGTATAAGAAAAAAATCAAAACATCAAAAAACGTAGATTTTTCAACAAACGAACAAAAGTACAAGAAGATACACATTGTTGCACTTTGTTCATAAATAATGAAATAATCAAGTATAGACAAAACATCAAACTATGTGTAAGGCTTAGTACATGGTCGTTACTATTGATCTACATGTAGCAAATATTTTTTGAGTGCGCTCGAAAAAACCCTAGAATCCTTAATCTGAAGTGGTATGTTATTCCACACTTTAGCTCCTACGAACTGTAGTAAGCGTTCACCATACACGTTTTTAGTGGGTGGAAGATTAAAATTCCGCAATGTCATGCATCTAGTGACGCGGGACGAGGAAGAAAAGATAGATACATCGAAAGGTACACTGTGTGCAATAACATTGTTGATGGTCACTGCAGTTTTATGCTGCCGTATGTAATCACCACAATTTCGCGTATGTAAGGCTCGCGTAACTTCAAGTTCTCGTCGGACTCGCGAATGCCAGCGAAAACAAACTTTTGCTTACAGCTAGATGAGATATGACCCTCCTTTTTACAATTGTAGCATACAATTGGTCGTTTTGATTCAAAAGCTCGAGCGGTGTCGACGCGTTCCCTCGCACTTGCTGTCGACTCAGGTGCCTGTCCTGGCTTTCTCCTTTCCCTCTCGTTGTTAGTCGCTCCCTGACTGAATTCGTCACGCGGCGGAGCCATCTTTTGTGCTGCATTTTGAGCAGCAAGCTGCCTTGAGGAGTCCCTCTTCTCTTTTGTATCCTCGCGATCCAATTGAAAATTCCTTCGCGTATAATACTCATCAGCTAGCTCAGCAGCTTTGTCAATGTCTGTTCCCTTCATTCTGTCCTGAAGCCAGAGTCTGGCATCTTCAGGCAACACACGATAGAATTGCTCGAGGGCCACACAATCAATCACCCTGTCGTGGTTACCGTAAGCATCCGCACTTCTAAGCCATTCTTTCAAATTAGACTTAAGCTGGTACATGAACTCTGTGCATGATTCACTGCCCCTTTTTGCTTGCCGAAACCGCTGCCGAAATGCCTCCGCAGACAAGCGGTACTTACGAAGGAGAGCCGCTTTGACCTTAGCGTAGTCGTCAGAGTCTTCTTTAGACAACCATGCTATTACTTCCGCGGCCTCTCCCGGAATGAAGCTTCTGAGACCAGACACAGAAGCTTCTGGGACCAGACACCTTCATTTATCCCAATTTTCTCGCACGTGCGCTCAAAGTTCACTAAAAAAAGCGCGATGTCTCCACCCGTCCTAAACGGCAGAATCAAATCTTGGATTTTCTGTCTTGGCATTTCGTCTGCCAGGGATAGCAGATTAGACGGCGCCGAGGTTATGCGAAGCTGCTCAAGTTCTAGCTCTTTTATTCTAAGAGCATGTTGACGCTCTTCTCGCCTTTTACGCTCCTCAGCCTCCT
Organism: Rhipicephalus microplus; assembly: GCF_043290135.1. Classification (NCBI taxonomy): domain Eukaryota; kingdom Metazoa; phylum Arthropoda; class Arachnida; order Ixodida; family Ixodidae; genus Rhipicephalus; species Rhipicephalus microplus. The sequence goes on along the minus strand of NW_027464591.1, from coordinate 11,764,338 downwards.
CGCGTTCGCGTTTTTGACGCTCCTCAGCCTCCTCGCGTTCGCGTTTTTGACGCTCCTCAGCCTCCCGCTGTTTTTCCTTAATTGTCTCCATAGCCTCTTCTACCTCCTCTTCAGTTATTCCCTCCGCTCTCATGACATCAAGAATATTTCCTTTACGGCTCGTCCTAGCAACAGAAACACCCAGCTGCTCACAAACATCGAGAAGGTCCCTCACTTTGAGCTTCTCCATTGTGTACCGCAACTCGTGCACGTTCCTTTCTGAAAGAGCTTTGTCTCAGAAGCTGTATTCTACGACGTGAAGCAAGTCGAGAACCAGCCAAGCACTAGCCACATAAAGATCTAAAAAGAACATACTTGGCTACTCTGTGCTAACAGGGTCTGACGACAAAAGACGAACGTGAGGCACTCACCCAACCAGAGCGGGTGACTTCGGCCATCTCGTCCGAGCGGTGTCGTGGGTGTCCTCGGGCCTGCCAAGATCAGCTCCAACTTTCCAGCCGTTGAAGTCGGCGTAGCGGGTCCTAGGGCAGCAAAACGATATCACGGTGGTCGTCCTCGGGCTTCCAGGGATCCGATCCAACTTTTCAGCCGTTGAGATCGGGGTAGCGGGTCCCAGAGCAGCAAAACGTTGAGGACAGGGGTAGCGTATCCCGCAGCTGCCAACCATTGTTAGGAATTTGCTGTGTCGCGATGGTAGCGGTGGCGAAAAGCGGCGAGCAGTCGAGCGGACTTCGCTGAAGCCTTAGCCCGAAGGCGAAGCAGGGAGGCAATCCGTTTTGAAAACAGCAACAAAAATGAGCGTTTACTGTAGCAGGTTGTCGTTTGTACAGAGCCGGCCAGCACGACAACGTCGGCTGGGACAAAATCCTCTAACATGGGGCCGGCACGGCCTTAAATAACGTCTTTGGTCCATTCTGTCAGACCAGTTCTCGGGCTCGGAGGGGGAGACGTAGCCATACCCGGAACTGCAAGGTGGTTCGGTGGAGGAAGCGACATTATCCCCGGAACTGCACGGTTCTTCTGCATGGAAGGCGGCGCTGAGAGGGGGGGGGGGGAGACAGTTCGTCGGAACAGCGCTCGATCTCGTGAGACGTGCTCCCGAACGAGGTAAATGTCTGTGGCACAACAGTATGTATGTATGTATGTATGTATGTATGTATGTATGTATGTATGTATGTATGTATGTATGTATGTATGTATGTATGTATGTATGTATGTATGTATGTATGTATGTATGTATGTATGTATGTATGTATGTATGTGTCTGTATGTATGTATGTATGTATGTATGTATGTATGTATGTATGTATGTATGTATGTATGTATGTATGTATGTATGTATGTATGTATACTTGCATGCATGCATGTATGTATGCATGTTAAGGAAAGAAAGATGTGACAAATTAAATGCTCGTTTTTTGTTGTTAAACACAATAATCATAGACATTATAGACAGTGATGTCAAAGAAGTATAGAATATATTATTTGCCGCATTCCAATGTGAATGTGAAGGAAAAAAAGTGAGAGATCACTTGCCGCGGGCAGCGACACAACACTCGTGAAGTGTCTAGGTGTTCATTTGTCCAAAATAATTTACGCTGTTTGCTTATATTCTCCGAATCAATACTAACATGCCGAGCTCTGAAAATCGTATTCAAAACTATTCCCTGAGTGAAAAAAAATGAACCAAAAAATTAAAAAATGAACAAATATTCATACCTGTAATTTACCTGTCTAGGCGGTGACACTCACACAATTGCCTTTATGCAACATTGAGATCACTCACCCCGCTCTACGGCTCAAGTCTACACCAGACTTGGGCGACGTCCTATGCGGTGACGACATACATAACCTCTGTGTGATCCGCGGATTTATATACTCTACAAAATATCAGCAGTGCGTCTCTTTGAAGAGAGCTGTGGTATATGAGCTGCTCCCCGGTAAAATCAGAAATTGTTCGTGCGCATGTTATATTGATGAAACACCAGCTGATCACGTTTGTGCGAAGTAAAATCATTATGCCTGGGTCAGTGCACAGCACAATTTATTGTCCCCGCCGTGGTGGTCAAAACAGTGACTAAGGTGGCCTGCTGACCCACAGGTCGCGGGATCAAATCCCGGCTGCGGAGGCTGCATTTCAAAGGAGGTGAAAATGCTGTAGGCCCGTGTGCTCATATTTGGGTGCTCGATAAAACACTCTAGGTGGTCGAAATTTCAGGAGCCCACCACTACGGCGTCTGTCATAATCATATGGTGCATTTGAGACGTTAAACCCACATTTCAATCAATCAGCATTTTATTTTATTGCCAGACACGAGGACCAAAGAGCAGGGCACGTTTGAACAAACATAAAACAGGCCAATGAAAAACATAAAGAAAGAGTGAAAGAAAATACATTCAAGCACAAACGTCCCTTCATCAGTGGGGAATGTCCGCATCTTTCCAGAGATCCATGACGTCGCTACCAGCTGTCCTCGCAGCAATCAGCTCTTTCATCCTCGTAATCTGCTCCGATGAGAAGTGATTTTTCCAGTCTCCCACGATGCCTTTTCTCACAAAATTTCCCTTGATGGGCTGCGTGCACATTACTTTGATGGTTTCCATTGCCGACCTCATTGCTTCAGGCAGGGCTTCCAAAGGCGTGTTCGCCAATTGCCTGCCCCACTCCCCGAGCTGGGAGTAGAGTTTCCTCATAGAGTCAATGCTAATAGAGTCAAGAATCTTGTTTAACAGTTCCGGTTGCTGCCTCAACTTGTCGCCATACTGCTGCTTGTCGATGAAGTCGGCCATCTTGAGCACGCAGTCACGTGGGTCCTTCTTGAGTTCCTCGTACGTCAGAAATAGCACGTTACTGTCCCGGCGACGTTTGTACCAGGACAGCAGGTGGGCGAAGTAGTCACCGTAGTCAACTTTTCCTTCGACGAACATGTCGAAGTATTCGTCGAACGTACCGTCGAAGAGCATAGAATGTAAGTTCTTTACGTGATAATAGGACGACACACAACAGTCGTACGGGTTACGGGTTACGTAGATGTACTTGGCCTTAGCCGAGTAAGGTACCTTGTCGAACGGCAAGTGGGTCTTGATGGCCCCGGGCCGAGGCATGGCGCGGGCGCCTTCTGCCCCCAGGAATTCCAGGAATGGACTGCTGCTCATGAATTCCATGATGTTGGTCGGTGTCGCGCCGTTGCGAAGGATGCTGTATACAATGTGCTGCGTCCACGTCGTTCCGCACTTGGGGTAACTAGCGACGAAGAGGTCGACATCCAGCGGCTTGTAGGACAACGCGGAGAGGACATTTTGTTCGGGATACATGACGTTGAGGTAGACACCTCCCACGTATCGATACAGCACCTGGAATCCAGACTTGCATGACTGAAACAAGAAATAATGGTATGCGGCTTGAGAGACCACTTACGTCAGCAAGCAACCATTAGATGAGTTGGACAGACTGTCCCCGAAAATGTGAGTACCTCGTAAACTTATAGAAGAGTATTGTGCTTATACAGGAACAACGTTCCAGACCTCTTCGCAGGAGCTGCAGTTCTCGCGGTATACCCCCCCCCCCCCAAAAAAAAATCCATATTTGAGATTGCTCTTTGCTCATATTATGAAGTCTTGGTTTGAAAGACCTTTATTAGGCCCGAGGAACCGGCAGCCGACAGCTGAGATGAACGAACCAAGATGATGATGCTACGTGACAACGATGAGGATGCATGAGCAACACATGATAATGATGATAATGTACAGATGAAGAGGATTGGTATACTAAATGCCCACAATATAAGTAGGTAAGCAAGGGTTTAAAATAATGGTCTCAGGACTGAAAGGGGCGATGGGTGTTTCCGAAATGTAAGGAATTAGGTAGAGAGAAAGGTCATTCGAATTAAGTGAAACGGGAGGATTCAATCACTGTTGTAGAGCAGGCTCGCAGCCAGGAATTTTCTTGGGGGGTAAGGGCACCTGTTGAAGGCCTTGAAAAACATTTATTTTTTTTAGTATTGTCCTCGGTAAAACAACACACGCTCCAAATTTCAGGAAGGGCACCAGTCCCCTATGCCCCCCCCCCCCCTTCTGGCTACAGGCCAGAGTATTGCTTTAATGAAAGTAACCAAAATACTTTCGAACCTGCGCAACAGCCGTTCCATTGCCGGTGTTCTCCTGAAGATGGTCTGGTGAAGACGCCATGGCTGGCAAGGCCGACGCCAAGGGCAGTTCCTCCTATCTGCGACGGATAACAAGCGCGCAATAATGCAGACGTTTTCAGGAAGTTACTGAGGCATCGACAATGAAGCGCTTGTTTCTCGGAGGCATTTCCTACAAGCGTACATCTAAGGCCAGCTTATGTGAACGGGTATATACTGTATACACTTGGCGTGAGAATGCTTAAGTGAGCTTAGTAGATTGTGAAAGATCCTGGACGTCAGATGGGCGTCACGGAATCCAAAGAATTGAAAGGTCCGTTTTGGGCCCTTTGAAAACTGCAAATCGATAATACTTAGACCAATTGCAAGATACAAGAAACGTTATCTTGTACAGGCGTGCAAGCACGGACAGAACAGGAGACGCGACAGACGCCCACTAACGAATGAAAAGGCGGACAGTGGCAGAAAGGAAAGTATATGCACAACCACTTATCTGCACATGCCCGTGCAAGAGGTGGTACGTATCAATCCGGCACAGGTGGGTGTTTACCCGAGACAACTGTTCAGACACTTTATTTCTTCCTTACGCAAGTTAATCAATGGTTGGCTCACGCATTTTCTACCCCTATTATCGATATGCACCAGTGTAACGGGTAGCGAACCGGGGTACAACCTGGTTAAGCTCCCTGCACTTCCGTTGCCTGATTCTCTCTCTCTCTCTCAACCAGGTGACGCGTTTCTTCACTCCTGATAAACTGCGCATTCATCAAGTTTCGGCGTGCCCTTTCCGCCTCGACAATGTAAAGATAGGTTAGATGCTAAAGCTCCCGTCAGCGATCCCTCATGTTTTATTAATCTCTGCTCTAAACAGCGATCAGTCGGAGTATGCGGCGTCCTGACGTTTTCTATTGTGCCCGTGTTTACATGCATAATATTTCAACACGAATACGTTCCGACAATCTCAGCTTTCTCCGCTTCTGTGTAGAAACTATACTGCCGGAAACGGCCGATAAACCACTACCAAAAACACCGGCAGGTCATCAACGTAATGGTATATAGAGCGCTATTTGGGCAACGAATTCGTATATAATAACTCGGTCTGAATAGAATATGAGAGAATACTCGGCTGCTGACCCGCAGGTCGAAGGATCGAATCCCGGCTGCGGCGGCTGCATTTACGATGGAGGCGGAAATGCTGTAGGCCCGTGTGCTGAGATTTGGGTGTGGTCGAAATTTCCGGAGCCCTCCACTACGGCGTCTCTCATAATCATATGGTGGTTTTGGGACGTTAAACCCCACATCTATCTATCTATCTATCTATCTATCTATCTATCTATCTATCTATCTATCTATCTATCTATCTATCTATCTATCTATCCATCCATCCATCCATCTATCTATCTATCTATCTATCTATCTATCTATCTATCTATCTATCTATCTATCTATCTATCTATCTATCTATCTATCTATCTATCTATCTATCTATCTATCTATCTATCTATCTATCTATCTATCTATCTATCTATCTATCTATCTATCTATCTATCTATCTATCTATCTATCTATCTATCTATCTATCTATCTATCTATCTATCTATCTATCTATCTATCTATCTATCTATCTATCTATCTATCTATCTATCTATCTATCTATCTATCTATCTATCAGAATATGAGAGGAGCAGAAAAGGCGTGGATGACGCGGACTCGGGGAGAAAAACACACTTTTTTGGCGAGAAATATGTTTGACCTCGCAAGAAATGACGAAGCTTATGTGATTGTAGTTCAAAGTGACAAAGCTAATGGTTACATTCTTCCCTTCCTAATAAAGGTGCATTTTACCACACACCAAAAACTAATTACGAAAGCTAGCTATCGGTCACATCAATGTACCTGCGGGCTGGCCCCCTACAACTGCCGTGAAGTACACAGATGTTTCATAATGTCACTTAAAATACTCGAAGTTTCCAAAGTATGACGATCACATTGAAAGGTACAGAGCTTGATTTGGAAGATAGAGCATAAAAACAAACACGACAAACCTTGGAAGAAGGTGATCTGGTCGGAGCTGCCGTGTCAGTGCGCGTCCGGGTTTTGTCGGCCGCCCGATCGCTTACGCCGCTGCGCGCAAGAGTTGGCCTGCTCCCAAGTGAACGTCACCAGCGAACGTCCGCGATGCGAAAGCGCCGAATAAAAACGAAACCCGAAACGCTCAATAGAAGTACGTCTCAAAGACCACGTCCATGCTCTGTAGTAGTTGCTTTCGAAATTGCACCGGCTGGCTGTCAGATCACGGGTATTCTATCGGAAAAGTGATCGCCAGTGGCGTCACGTCACCGTATTGCCGCTTCCTGCGCGTGGCCTTGGTGACGAGCTAGGACGGCGCGCGCGCGATAATGCGTGGCGAGGGAAGAACACCCTCACCACAGCGCCACGCTTGCCCTATTTTCTCGGACTTCCTGGACGCGCGGGGTCAGGAGCTCGACGTGCGGCGACCCTTCACTGCCTCATGTGAAGGTGGGGCATTTTAAACTCGGCGATTACAGTGCCGTAATTAAATGCCGGAATGGGTTGCAGTAATGTTGGATATATGGGTCATTTTGAATTGGTGAAAATTCTAGAATTGGCTAGTTGATTGATTGATTGATTGATATGTGGGGTTTAACGTCCCGAAACCACCATATGATTATGAGAGACGCCGTAGTGGAGGGCTCCGGAAATTTTGACCAGCTGGGGTTCTTTAACGTGCACCCAAATCTGAGCACACGGGCCTACAACATTTCCGCCTCCATCGGAAATGCAGCCGCCGCAGCCGGGATTCGATCCCGCGACCTGCGGGTCAGCAGCCGAGCATCTTAGCCACTAGACCACCGTGGCGGGGCAAGAATTGGCTAGTTGCTGTTCGCACTATATGGCTGGAAGTCCCTCGGTGACTGCTATATACAAAGGGCCGGAGTTACAGTTGCTAATCTAAGTTGGGCGGCATGGCCTCATATGCTCTGCTCGGAACTTTAAGGGGCTGAACCGGTAAAGAAGGGGGGGGGGGGAGTTCATTGGACTATTCAAAAGTATGTGACCCAATGCACATTTCTGTCAGCGGAGATAACAGGACACGGCAATTGACCACTGTAGGCGACGATGCACGCAGAATCTTGCTGAGCAACTGCCCTGATATGTCCAATATGTCGTGGGTCGTAAGCAGCTTGATCAAGATTTCCATTTTGTAAAAAAAAAAGGGGGGGGTGGGGGGGGCGTATTGAAAGAGGTGGCACTGGTGGCCGGCTTCAAAAATCCCACCCCCTCCTCTGGAGGAAGAACGCGCTGTCTTCCATTAGATACAGTGGGCCGCCAGAATTCTCTTTAGCGAGAGCCACTATGACAGCTGCCACCACCACCAAACATATTCAGATACCCTAAAAGACGCGGATGCGTTATATAGTTCACGAATTCACTTGTTCCGCGTGGTATCACAGTTGCGCCTTCGCGAAAAGCCGGGGCAAGATTGACCACTTTAAAATGCACATTTGATACCTGTGATCTCCAAGAACAAAATTTTCAAGTTCTAGTTCTGCTGGCATCACTAACGACAGACACACTTATACGCCGAACAGAGAGATAACTCTATGAGCTCGAATCACGTATGCCATTTCTGTAAACGCTGGAACGAGTCTTTGCAACCCTTGAGCATATGTATAGGTCGGCAAAAATTGCAGAGCTCACTCAGACTCACACACGAAATATATTTTGCACTTAGTAATTGAAACTGACATGCAATTTTCATCAGCGTTCACTATTCTCATCAACGTTCACCATAAAGTCAAACAACGCACGAAAACACAAACAAAGAGAGAGAGAGAAACTAGATCTGAAAAAAAGAACGACACAATATAACAAGCTTCATGCCCTATAGCTTTCTATTTATTTTTTTTTTCGCTGTTCAAATTGTGATGAACCAATACAAGTCCAAATTGTTGCCTCATTGCTAAATAACGTCTCCCTGAAAGAATGAATGGCCCCAGGTCACTTGCGATGTTCGCCGGCTTCTGATGAACTCATCCGGCAACACACTTCGGGAATCGTTCGCGTATACGCGAATGAATACGAAGCGACGGTTGGCAGCGATGAGGCTCGACGGGAAACGGTGTTGCGTTATGACATCATTTATTGCCTTCTCTATTCAAAGAGCCATTTGCACGTCCATGCACACTGGTACGCGACAAGATAGACAAAAAAAAATGCTCGTTTTTTGTGGCTTGTACGCAAGCTTGCAATGCGGCTCCCGCGCCGCATTAGTGTGGCTGTAGCGAGAACAATTCTTGATATCGGTGGGCACAATGAGCTCTTGCAAGTAATGATACGGGCGCTTGATGCAAACGTACCGAGTGCGCTTGCATTGAGCCATTTCACTGCAAGAGCTCATTGCACAGGTGCCCCACCCCATTTCGCTAAATGCGAGTGCTGTTTACGGGAAATTAAAGTGAATATAGGTACGATTAATCGTGTGTATGGAGGAGGAATAAATGAGGAAGGACAGGGAGGTTAGCCAGTTCTCAGACCAGCTGGCTACCCTGTACTGGGGAAGGGGGTAAGGGGGATAAAAGATGAGAGAAAAGAGACGTTGTAAAAAAAAAAAAAAAGAGATCAATCGTGTGTATGCCTTGGTGGTGTAGCCATTGGGTGGTGCACCGGCCCGTGCTTACCACCCAAATGTTTCTTTTGTCATGACATTCAGCGCGTAAATAGCCATCTGCTTGCCCAGTGTTACGACTCGCACCGCAGCCGTCACTTGCGTAGTGCGCTGAGGTCGCGGGCCCCCAAGTTGTTAGGTAGCGTGTTTCTCAGCTCGCGGCCACTTCTGCGCAGAGCTGATAGACGAGCGGACAAGACGGCGATGGGTTAAGGCAACGTTTATGCACAGCATGAAACAGGGGGTTACATATTCGGCACTAGGGTCGACAGATTAGGCACTCGAACAGCCGAGATAACGCTTTCTTCTCTCTGACGCATAGGTCAGCTGCTTGGCATCGAGTCACTTGGTTGTTTATAGACCCCGGGTGAGTCCTTACGTCAGCAACGTACAATCAGAACAGCCGCTGGTGGCGTCATATTCCTCTAATCAAAAACCGCCGCTAGGTTGCATCCATGATCGAGTGGTATTGCCACGTGTTGCGTAAGACTCGCCAGAGTGGTCGGCGCTGATTGCATCATCGGGCTGCTATCAGGATCGTGGGTTGAGGGAGCTCGCCCTGCGTTGCGTAAGGGCCGGTTCACGCAAGCGGCAAGCATGCCGCCTTGTGTGGCTGTTTGCTTCGCGCACGTCTGCCGTTCTTCGCCATTAGAAAAATTGTCCCGAGACCCATTTTTATGCCGTTTGCCGTTGTTGGGGGGTGGTTCAGCCAATCAGTGACGGAGGAGCGACATGACTGAGCCGCGTCGTCTACTTTCACCTCTCGGTCTACCGCGGAACACTTTGAGCTGCTTGCTTCTTGCTCCGCGGTTTTCACGATATGTTGCACGTGTTGTTCCCAGACTACGTTCCAGCAGCGAATAGAGTATTTTCGCCTGTCCGGTATTTAAAAAAGTGCACAGCAATTCAAAATGATGTCCGCAAAGCAGACGTTTGGACAAGTGACGCCAGCTATCCAGCGTAAGCAACAACAAGCAAACGTGTAATGTATGCCCTCCGAGATTGGAAAGGCTTGCGTAGGCCTACAACATCAATTACTTAGGTCTGGTTCTCAACAACGGTGCTGAATCGATTCGAGTACTATGTTGTCGAAGCTAAAGGACATGAGTCTAAAGCAAATGGAACATCAGTTTGGAGCTTACGAGCTACAGAGCGCACGGCGGCCGCTTGATAGATTCGAGGCGGGCGACAGCTGCATTCGGAAGGGCAGCCACGTTTGTCGGAGGAGCTTGCTGTGCAATTCGAACAGCTCTCCTGCGGGTGGCGCCAGTCGCCCGTTGAAGCTATCGGCGCCTTCCAGTCTGGCGAGTCTTACGCAATGCGTGGCAACGTCTCTCGTCCTTGGTGCAACCACGCTCAGCAGCGGGCCCCATTGGAGGATTCTGACATCACGGCCAGCGGCCCTTCTGGTTGGACATTTGGTTACTCAAAGGATCCACCCGGTGCCTAAAAAAAACCCTGCGGCGCGTCGCCAGTAGTAGGACCTATGTGTCAGAGAAGAGAGCTAGGCTCTTCGAGTCTCTAAGCTGTCGGCCCCAGTGCCGAATTTGTAACGCCTCTATTTCATTGCTACACATAAACTTTGCCTTAACTCACCGTCGTCTCGTCCGCTCGTCTATCAGCTCTGCGCAGAAGCAGTCGCAAGCTGAGTAATACACGCTACCAAACGGCTGGCGACCGTGTCGGCGGTGTTCGGAGCAGTGGCGCCTTAGGGACCGTGTTGGCGCTTCGTCTTCGTAACAGCGCTCTCGTTCAGAGTGATCTTAAGGGGCCAACTTTATGTAGTATTCTACTTCATTACGTTGTTGTACGTGTAAAAATTTGAGTTCTCATTTTGAGAGTTTTGTGTCCCACATATGCCTCTTGATGTAGAGGGAATGAAATTCCGATAGACACGTAGCTAGGTATATGTTGTACTATGTGGCGTCCGATGTTCTGTCGGGTAACCGAGGGCACTTGCTTGTGTTGTCTGTTGTCGAACCATTGTTGACAATTTGCAGAACCATTGACAAGTGCTGAACCAGAAGTCATCAGAAGAGACGTTCGAAGTTGGTCGACAAGTTTTGGCGACAAGCCGGTGGACCTCAAGAATGGGATCTGTTCACGGAACTGAGCCTAGAGTCGCATTCTGCCCTTGGCCTTGGAGGGGAACCTGGAGGGACCTGGCGAACGAGCGCGCCCGACATCAGAGCCACGTGGAAGCAGCTCGTCTTTCCGGCACATTGTCTGGCGGCGGGGGTGCTGTTATGCCTGCGAGTCCACAGCGGACGTCCGTGCCTCTGAAAAAGGCAATCTGTGTCAAGGCCAGCGAGCGAGCCCGCTTGACGCGATCAACTCAAAGACGTCATCAAGCGGCGGCGCCGGTCTGTCACACAACGCACCGCGAGCTCCCTCAGCCCGCGAGCCCGTTGAAGCTATCGGCGCCTTCCAGTCTGGCGAGTTGTACGCAATGCGTGGGAACGTCACTCGTCCTTGGCTTGACAATAAACGCTTGACACATTGTTGCGCTTGGACACATGTGTATTGGCAAGCTATCTGTGGCACTATCGGACAAAGATATAGAATATCTGTGCACCTTAAGAAATATTGTTTCGTTCACAGATCTCATGTCTGTGACTTGTCAACCGAGTGAATAAGTGCATGCTAGTTTCTTAAACTTAAAGTATGGTCTGAAGGTAGCACTGTCTATGTTCATTTGTGTCTATAGTTTTGTCCAGCTGCTTACGTAAGCTACATGGAAATTCGCTGAAGATCATCATGCAGCATATGCAAAAGGTTGCGTTCAAGCAGGCTTTCCATGTTTGACTTGTGCCTACAGGAATCGCACATTTGATGACGCAGCAGCGTATGACAGAACAGTAGAATTGAGAGTAACTGTGTGCACGAGCTAAATATCTACTTTAACGTGAGCGGACGGTATGTGTTATTTGCCACACACATGATCTCGCTTATAATGACCATTGGTGCATAGGCTCATGAAAATGTCACCCAGCTGTTATAGGAAACAAGTTAACTTAAGGGTAGCTTTAACTGCTACAAATATCATGTCTTCTTGAGGTGCGGCACATTTTCTGTCAAAATCTTGCTATCTTGGCAACAGACATCATGTGAAGAGCATACACCACATCAGCATTTATGACTTGCCAAGTAACGTTGGGCCGAATCTACCATTTTTTTTCATGTAATTTTGCAGTAGACTTCTTAGAATGTAAACGCTGCCGCAGTGTGTGTGACTCATTGTTATGCATTGATTCTGGCATGTTAAGCCTCCCACTTCTATTTCTTCTTGCAGCAATGTAATGTTTCACATATGCCTGCGGTGACATTCCGTTGAGCTAGCTTAATGGAAACACCAGTCTGCGCAATTCGAGTTCTTCACAATTGGAGAAGTTACCCTTCTCTCTGCAATGATGACACAGACTGCCCTATGCTGAGAATTCAAGATTGTTTTTTCACGGAAGGCGCAGAAAACCTTTGATATATTATGCCACCCGGTTAGTGTCTGCTGTGGTGTGGCGAAGTCTACTTCTACGTGTGCTCACACATCGGCTAAAAAAAGAAAACAATAAAGCATTTCTTTTCCTTTCAATTTTGTCCACATTTTGTGTTACAAGCATCCAAGCAGTGCTCTGCCAAGGAGCTGTCGCCATGTGTTAAGCGTCTGACAAGCATACTAGAGATAAATATTCATTTCCACAAGGACTAATTGGAAGCATGTGCAGTTTGTCCTCGGATAGTAACTGCGAACACGCGAGAGTAACGGTCAAGACTAACCGTTGGTCTTAGGGGAGCAACTGGTGGGAGTAATGGTGGGTCCTCAGGGAGCAACCGGAGGGAGTAACTGTTAATCCTCCGAAGAAGGAACTGAAAGGAGAGCAACGGTTCATCCCTCTGCAGTTACTCCTTTTCGGGTAGCAATGCCATGGCTCGGGCAATGCAATTGCTCCCTGAAAGGAGCAACCACTATACCCACGTTGCTCCCTTTTGGCTTAGAGTATACTCAGTCTGGCATACGAACAGTAAGGTATTTTTAAATGGCACCATAAGTAATGCGTTCAAGATATGCACCATCATCATGCAATCTTCATGACGCAACGGTGGCCAGGACTGGTGAAGATGTTTGGTATTTGCTTTATTCGAACGCCTGCTTCTCATCATCCTACACGTAAGATGTGTGAACCAAGGTACCGTCCGCATTCAAGCTATTGTTTGTTGATTATCGGATGATCTCCGTTCGGGCGAGCACTTAGCGTGATTAACCCATCCCTACGGTAAAAAGGACACGTTAAGAAAATCGGTTACACGTGCTATTATTGAGATCATTAACACTGGAAGCTGTACGCCAACAATTCGCACGTACGTGACAGAAAATATGTGCGCGCTGTCTACGAACCATGCAAAATCCGCTTTAACATTTTATCGTGATAACCGGAGCGTATATGCAACAGATAAAGAAAATCTTTCTAGTAGAAAATCTTTCTCAGCCTTTCATGTCCCTAGTATGCTTTCTATTAGAAGTTAATATACGCACTTAAAGTATTGTAAAATGTCCTACGATATCAACTATGAGCGGTCTTCTATACTGCTTGTTCTAGAAACCACAAACCTTCGTGTGACAGAATGTCTGGAGGTGAAGGATGCTATTGGTTGCAGGTGGGTGTAGCCTTGCGAGGTACACAGGCCACTGTGCCACCAGGTTGCCTCCGTTCACGTTATGATAAGAACATACTTCTTTTGAACCCGAAGCGCACCCAGGATATACCAAGACACGAAAGGTCGACGCAGCCGCGGCATTGCCACATGCCACTGGCTATTGAGCTATCTCAGGAACGGTTCTGTATATATATATATATATATATATATATATATATATATATATATATATATATATATATATATATATATATATATAATTGAGGACAAACATTACATTGAAGATACATACTTTATTCACCCTCATTCCGTGCACCATGAAACAACGAATTATGCCAGCCGACACTCAACACTCAACCCTATGTACCGGTAGTGTCAAAAGAGTCAATATGGTCGATTAACGCGATCGCACATAAGCCAGTTTCTCTGGTTAGCCTTGTTTTTCTAAATGCGAAGCATTTCTTAGCGAACTTCGGTGGAGCGTATCTATCTATCTATCTATCTATCTATCTATCTATCTATCTATCTATCTATCTATCTATCTATCTATCTATCTATCTATCTATCTATCTATCTCTATCTATCTATCTATCTATCTATCTATCTATCTATCTATCTATCTATCTATCTATCTATCTATCTATCTATCTATCTATCTATCTATCTATCTATCTATCTATCTATCTATCTATCTATCTATCTATCTATCTATCTATCTATCTATCTATCTATCTATCTATCTATCTATCTATCTATCTATCTATCTATCTATCTATCTATCTATCTATCTATCTATCTATCTATCTATCTATCTACGACTTTTAGCTGTCCTGGCCGTTTCGATAACGGTATTGATACCAAACTTGCTATAGCATAACATGACTGTAGGACGACCATATTTGACTAGTCATAACATGAAAATCAGGATATGTATGTCACGAATGTCATGATTTACATTTCATGGTTCTGCTGCCCTTGCTCGTTCACATGACATGTTGCAAAACTGGTATGCTACGACATGATTGCATGGCGAAAGGAAGCGGCAGACCCTAACATGAAAATCATGACTTGACTACACGCCACGCTCATGACGCACTCGCGGCAGTTTCGCTAGCGTCATATATACCAAATTTGGTATTACGGTACGTGAATGGGTGTCGAAGGTATGTGACTCGTGCTAAAGTGATAATCATGAGATGCGTGTCATCTGAGAACATGACTACATGCCACAGTCAGGGCGCCAATACAAGGTGCCAGGCACAGGTCCTGCCTCGCTGGCACGTGCCGCGCTGCGTTGCTTTGAGGCATGCGCGTTTCAGCGCGTGCAGCGTCCCTCCGACACGAAAAGAGGCAGACGCAGTCCTGTCTGGGTAACGCATCGGCGTGAAATGCAGCATGTCGCATTTCGCACGGGTTGCCGTCGGGCCACGTCGACGGACGCTGGTCGCGTCGGTCACGCCTGGCGTCAGACTATAGAGTGCTCGAATATTGATAACATAGCGTCGCTGTGCTCACCGTGCGCCCGCGTCAGCGTTACGTTGGAGTATATTGGATCCTTCATGATGCACTGGCGGCCGTTTTGCTAGCTCCCCATATACCAAGTTTGTTGTTACGTGACGTCAATGGATGACGAAGGTATATGACTGGTGCAAACATGATAATCATGACACGGAAGTCATGTACGGCATCATTTACCTCCACCTCGTAACGTTGTGCCAGTTTTAAACTGACATATCAACCTTTCTCATTCGTGCTTCGCATATCATCGATTCCCACAGTACATGGGATCTGCCAGCTTTTTTTTTTTTCGAAATCGAGGAGTGGCACGGAGCGTTGTAACATTCGGAAAACATGATCGCTTCGGTCTACTCTACGAATTGCCGAGCTGCTTTCGGGGCGTAATATATATATATATATATATATATATATATATATATATATATATATATATATATATATATATATATATATATATATATATATATATATATATATATATATATATATATAATGAGATCTGACAGTAATGCCAAGGAATGTACAGGGGAAGTTATTAAAACCAATGGAATGTAAATAAAAAGAAAGAAAAGTTGATGAAAAAATAACCAGCCGTGAGCAGGAATCTTATTTTTTCACCCACTTTTCTTTCTTCTTATTTACATTCCATTTGTTCTAATAACTTCCCCTGTACATTCCTTGGCGTTACTGTCTGTTAGATCTCATTAACATTGTGTCAAAACACGAAAAAACGAGCCCTTAGGTATACACTTCTTTCCCTTATTGATTGATTGATATGTGGGGTTTAACGTCCCAAAACCACTATTTGATTATGAGAGACGCCGTAGTGGAGGGCTCCGGAAATTTAGACCACCTGGGGTTCTTTAACGTGCATCCAAATCTGAGCACACGGGACTACAACATTTCCGCCTCCACCGGAAATGCAGCCGCCGCAGCCGGGATTCGAACACCCACGCCCTGCGGGTCAGCAGCCGAGCACCTTAGCCACTAGACCACCGCGGCGGGGCTTCTTTCCCTTATATATATATATATATATATATATATATATATATATATATATATATATATATATATATATATATATATATATATATATATATATATATATATATATATATATATATATATATATATATATATATATACATATATACATATATATATATATATATATATATATATATATATATATATATATATATAAATATATATATATATATATATATATATATATATATATATATATATATATATAACCGAGTGTAACTTGCTGCCAACCTTTTCTCAATAACAAACTGAAGGATGTCCTTGTGTTGCACGCTTACCATCGTCGTCGTCGCCACTTATTAAGATGGAGCACAAGAAGAAACGGACGGTGGCGCCCTCTCTGGCTGAAATTACCAGCTAATTCCCTTCGTCGCTCGCTCCTCAAACTGCGCGAGCGTGGAGGGGAAGACTATGACAATGATGGGCGATGACGATGCCGCGAAAATTTCAAGCGAAACGCCTCGCGAGACTCTGCGCAAGTCTGCAAATCGCCGGGGCACGAAGCCGAACAAAGGAGCACGCCGCCAGGCTACTAACCGGGATTTCCACAGATTAGCCGTGGAGCCTTCAATGATTCTAAATGTTGTTGTTGTTGTTGTTCTCCTATTGTTAGTGGCGTATACCCACTGTGGGGGATTGGCCAAGAATCGAGTGGCTTTAAAATTTACTGTTCAGATTTAGAATGATGGAGGTATAACAGAAAGATTACCGATTGCCTATAGGCAAGCGTGGTGCTTAATGTAATGCATACAAATATTTACATAAACAAATTTATTCTTAGAATAGAGCAATAATCTGATTTTATACGTATATAATTATGTGAACATGTTAAGATAATGAAACTGGTTAATTAGTCAACCTATTAGTTTCATCAATATAGTCCCGGACGGCCGCGCATACTGTGCCATTACAGAAACCAGAAATGGAAGCTCCAAAAGACAAAATGACAGGCAGAGATAAGACCATACCAATGCCACGCAAAGGTACTTCTAATAGGGTTTTTCGTAATGTGTTAAACCGCCTGCAGGTCAAAAAGAAATGGTCTATCGTTTCCAGTTCATCACAGAATGCGCACAGTGGCGAAGGCGCCTGAGCAGACCTGTGTTTATAGAAATTTAGATTTGGTACCCGGCTACGCAGCCTTGTGATAGCTACTTATTGTTTTCGACTGCGGCAAAAGTCTCTTCGCCAGGGATATAATAAATGGCGATATTCTGTAGAGTTTGTTAGTGCTGAACCTTTAAAGACAAGCGTACGTCTGCGGAATCGAGCAGCAGTCACATAAGCGGATGATGGACAGAGCGGTAGAATTGGTTCGCTGATTGACGACTTAGCTAAGGAATCGGCTATTTCATTCAGAAACAAACCTTTATGTCCAGGCACCCAAACTAATCGCACTTTTCTTAAATGCGCAGGTACTAGTGCACGGAACGCCTTTGTTACGTGATTATCAGCACCAACAGAAAGTGCCGCACAAAGAGATAGGGAATCTGTTATTACGACAGCTGATGAAATTGCTGTATCTAACTTGCGTAAGGCGAGCACCACTGCCAGAAACTCAGCCACAAAAACGGGTATGAAATCGGGTAGTCGAAGGGAATAAATCCAATTTAAAATCGGGCTGAAAATACCAACCCCTGACTTTTCGTCGTATTGCGATGCGTCTGTAGCAATAATAACGTTCGTTGTAATACGGCGCAGGTGATCTTGGAGTAAACCATCCAAAATATTATGGAGAAGTAATTTGGCATTATTAGGAAAAATGTCGTCGAATTGAATTTCCACCGGGGCTGAATTATAACGACTCGGCATGATGTCGCATATACGTACGTTTAGAAGCTCCAGTAAATTTTGCACAAATATAATTTGTGACGTGTGAAATTGCGGCCATCTAGCAGCAAAAAATGATTTCGGGGTGGAAATAAAGGCTGTTTCTGAATGTCGTAATGGTGATTCATAAATTCTTAAGAATGTCTGAACAGACAGAAGGCGAATTCGACAAGAAAGCGGAGGGACCTCCGATTCGAGATATAACACATTGTTGGCGACTGTTTTGGGAAGGCCAAGGCATAAGCGCAAAGCTTCTCTTTCCAGAAGAATTAGAGGCCGCAACTTGTAAGTTGGAACTCCAGAGAAAAGCGCACAACCAAATTCCAAAATGGGACGAACGTACATGCGATATATCAATAATGTGTCTCTTCTCATACCTATGCGGTCGTTACTTAGCCTACGTAATATGCCAATGGCCCGCACACCTTTTCCGGCGATATATTCGATATGAGATCGCCAGTTAAGCGATGTGTGATAAATTACTCCAAGGTATTTAACAGATTCCACCCGTGGTATATCCTCATGATGGTAAGACAGAGATGTTCACAGGGTATTGCAGCGGGAAAACAAGGAGGGCACATTTACTCGGATTAAGTAAAAAGCTGTTGCCATCGAGCCAGCTCTCCAATATATTAAGGTAAGTCTGCAGCCGTTCATATAAGGTCTGAATGTTATCTGCCATTGCAAAAAATGCGATATCGTCTGCATAAACATAAGTTGTTATATCCTGTTTACGTGGGATGGTGCTCATTAGTAAATTAAATAGCACCGGGGAAAGCACCGAGCCTTGCGGTACTCCCCTCGTTTGGGTATGAGTAGATGATGAAAACCCATCTTTAAAACAATAAAATTTCCTCTCTGCGAGAAAATTGTGAACCCACGCTACTATGTATGATGGAAAATCAAGGTATTCTAATCGATCTATCAAAATACAGTGCTCCACGGTATCATATGCTTTAGCGATGTCTAAGGTAACTAAAGCAGCATATTTTTTATGTAGCCGAGCTAATTGAAGCCTACTTTCTAAGTCAACGTAGGCATCCAAAATTGAACAACCAGCCCTGAACCCAATTTGACAGGGACTTAGAATAGACCTCATGGTAATAAGTTCAATAATTCGTATATTGATGATTCTCTCAACCAATTTCACTAAGTTTGATGTCAGTGCGATCGGCCTTATGTTATCCAACGTGTATGCATCATTTTCATTTTTTAGCAACAATACAATTTTGGCAAGTTTCCATTCTGGAGGTATCCATGCATTCCCCAAAAAGTAATTCACTAGTTCTAGCAAAAGATTAGGCGATTCCTGGAGTAAACATTTCAACATAGAGTTCGTAATCCCATCTGGTCCGGGAGCCATCCTCGGTAAGCATAATACTGTCTGATTCAATTCAGCTAAAGAAACTTCTGGAAATTCACGCAAGTTTACCAGAACGGACTGAATAGCCAAAAAATTCGCAGTGAAGCGGCGTTCTTAACCTTGCGCTATGTCTTCTAGAGAGGTGTTCATTTCTACTGGCGTCAAGACACATGACTGCAACGTTAAAGGTGCTGGTAGTACTTTTCTTGTCTGAAGATAAGCGAACAAAGCACGCTTATTTTTTTATTTAGAAAGATAATCAAAATGTCTACTCTCGTATTCTTCTTTCGCGCGGTTCACTGTACGCTTAAATACGCCAGCAAGGAATTGATAGTCTTTCCAGTTTGTTGGGATCTGATTAAGAAGAAGTTTTTTCCAAGCGGCTTTTCGTCATCTATAATCGCGCGTACACTCATCGTTCCACCAACGAGAGGAGGATCGTTTATTGGATGGAATAGAAAATTCAGAATTTTTTCTAGATCCCTCCAGCATTGAACCTATCGTAGATGCAATCTCCTTAGTACTGGCATTTCCAAGCTTGGAAATGGCAGAACGGAGGCAGGCTTGAAATTTGCTATGGTTGATGTATGTGCGTTTTGGCTGATTTAAAGTTATTGTTGGACAAGTAATGTCAAAAACTACAGGAAGATGGTCACTGTTAGTTGCCGAATCCAGAACAGCCCATGACAAAATCTTGATTGCATTGGAGCAAAACGCTAAATCCAATACTGAGCTAGTTTGATCTCTGACAAATGTTACATGACCTTTATTCAGACAGGAGAGGTTGTGATCAATAGTCCATTCCCACAGTCGCCTACCACAAGAATCTGTCCTTATACCCCAAGACCAATGATGTGAATTAAAGTCTCCTGTGAGTACAATTTCCTTTCTACATGCTACCAAAACGCTGTCAAGATAACGCGTGCTTTGCACACCGGAGGGGAAGTAACAATTTACGATTAAAAAAAGGTGGTATCCGGGGAGACACAAGTCTAATGCTAATAATTCGCAATCCAAGTCTAACATTCTGAAAGAAATTTTCACCCTATGGCATAATTTACTTGATACAAGGATCATTAAACCACCACCACGTGATGGGCGATCTAATCGAAAAGAACGAAAACCTGCAAGATGGAAATTTTTATCTGGTGTAAGCCAAGTTTCTTGGAGAATTATAATATCAAGATTAAAATTATTGCAAAAGTAATGTAAGTCGGTAGAGGCTGAGAATATAGAACGGCAGTTCCACTGCAGTACCCTCAACTGACCTATGGTGTTGAGCGCACCACAGAGGCGCATGTCGCGCCCTTGTTAGCATCTTCACGTGAAATAGCTGATTCATTCCGTTTAGATTTGGACTTGAGATCGGTGAAGATAGGGGATCTGGTACGTTTATTAGTTCGTATATCGAGTTCCATATCTGTATCAGTACTTCTAAATTCTAAATGAAGTATTCTAAATGATCCTATTATTTTGCAAGCACGCGGGTAGTGAGCACGCACCAATAATTTGCCCAAGTGTGAAAGAATGACAGCTTACCGCGATAGTTGTGGAGTAAGAGATGCGATTCTCAAGTGAAAAGGAGATAAAAGTGAGCCCCGTGACTGTCTACATCATAGTGCGACACCTCAACAGTAGCTCACTAGGAATGGTGGTAAGGAGGAATTAAAAGGATAGGATTAAAGGTATAGAGATAGAGAGGGGAAGGAGGGAGCGTGGCGCAGGGACAGCGACACCCAGAATCAAGGAGAAGATTGAAAAGATGGACACGGTCGCAGGAGTCCGAGGACGGGGCACCACTCTGCGAGAGCTCTTGTTAGGAGATGGCGTAGGGCGAGCCAGTCAGCCAGAGCTGCGCAGTCATCGGAGGTCGCGGGGTCACAACCAGTCGGAAGGAAATACAGCGAGCGAGTTCAGTTATGGAGCAAGCATCTTGCATTAGCACACCTGAAGCACGCATTTAGTCGTCAATGTAGACTATGCTATAGTAAGGCGCTCCGCTCGCTAACGTGAAGAATGTGGCCGTTTTCGTGAAGGTTTTCCCGTTTCTTCATGGTGGCATTGCGGAAAAGTTCTCCAAAATGATAAATTTATATCCAGCTCGAAGAACTAACACGCCGACGACAGCTACTCGCATCCACACAGCTATCAAAGCAATGCTGCTCTGTTGTCTGCTAAGACTGACAACGTTGCACACCCGCCGCACCACAAGTGCATGGCGCTGTGCGCGGCTTTTCGAGCGAATTCAAACGTATAGGGTGTATTAACACGCAGGGTGGCAGAAATAGGTTCAAGTAGGGGAAGATAGAAGAACAGCTAAGGGAGGAGAAGCTGATGGCTCATAGGTTTGTAGAAACACATCTTAGGGACATGGAACAACCTCCTAGCAATCCAAACTACGCATGGGAATATTGTAATAAAACAGAAGGCAGCAGAAAGGGGGGGGGGGGGTATTGGCGCACTCATTCATAAATGTACAGACTGGCGAAGGGCCAAGTAGGAGTGCAGAGAACATTTATGGCTAAAAGAGAAAGTGGCAGGGCAGATGACGTTCCTGCGATTTGTATACGTGTGGACAGGGGCAAAAGCCGGATAGGAAGTCCAAGAAATTGGGCAGTGCATAGAAAATGACCTTGATGAACTAGGACAAGAGTGCGAGGTAATTATAATAAGAGATATGCATACTCACAGAGAATATATGAATGAATATACTGACCGAACAGGCAGAATGCTAATGAATATGTGTGAAAGGCATGATTTAATCATTTGCAACAGTACCGAGAAGCGCGAATGGCATGGGAAGCATGAGTCTACGATAGATTACGCAATGATTTCACATATATAAGATGCATGATCGACTAAGTGTGACGAACGTAGATGAATATGGGTCTAGAAGCTTAGGTCGTGATCACAAACGTATCAAGCTGAGTTTTGGAACAGGAATGAAAATGTGAAGGAGGCATTACCACATGGCAATATATTTAGGAAGGCAAATAGAAACAGTGACTAAAGAGATTGGGAAAATAATCACCGAGGATACTAAAACAGAGTGGGCTTTCACAAATCTAACTCGATTCTTTGAGTTAGAGCTTGCTAAGGTACGAGTCCAATCAACAGGGAAAAGGAGACACAAATCCAAGATCTGGTGGGATGAAGAAGTTAAGAGAGCCGCAGTAAGACGTCACGAAGCCTCCAGGGAACACAGGTATGCTAAACAGGGGGGTGAAAGGGAAGATGATGTCTAAAGAAAATGAGATAACTTTTTGAGCTGCAGAAGGGAAGCGTCCGTCTGATCAGTGAAAAGATTAGAAGAAAGGGGGCCCAATGGATGGCGGAAGTGAACAAAAAAAAAAAAATAGAAGGCAGCTGCAAAGTTTTGGAACCATCTAAATTATCTGAGTAATAAAACAAGCATGAAACATAGTTTTATAACCACAGTTCAAGGGGTAAGACTAGAAGGGGATGAGGCAATAGAATATATAAAAACAATGACAGAAAAATTTAAACACCAAGAAAGCGCTGCATGCGTCGTACCAGATGAGGATGGACCAATTAGCTGAGTGGCTTCACTGGGAAAAAGAGTGAGAAAGGGGAGAGAAGAGGGTTCATTATAGCACATCAACAGGCCCTGACGGCATCCCAATCATGCTAATAAAGAAACTAGGACCAAACTTAGCAAACATTAAGAGAGGCAGCGAGCAATGCAACAATGAATGGTGAAGCCCTAAATGAGTGGAAACTATAGGCACGATGAACATGATCCATAAAAGAAAGGGGAAGAAAGCTGACAAAGAACTACTGTCCTATAACAGTGGCATCAGTAGTTTACAAGCTGGTGATGCAGATAGTAAAGCAAGGACTGCAGACATGGGTGGAGAATGAGGGGGTGCTGGGAGAACTACAAAATGGGTTCCGTAAACGGAGGATGGAGGACAATCTGTTTTCATTGATGCAGTGTATTGAAATAGCGGAAAAAGAACACAGGCCCCTGTGGCTGGCATTTCTAGATATCAAGGGAGCTTACGAATTACAAGAAGACTTGTGGGGAATACTGGACACACTAGATGTGGTAGATGGAATAACTAATCTCCTAAAGGATATTTATAAAATGAACAAGACAGTTATAAAATGGGAAGAACTGGTATATGAACCTATAGAGATACAACGCAGGCTTCGACAGGGATGTCCCGTGTGACCTTTGTCATTTATGCTGTATCTACAGGGACTAGAAGCCAAATTAGAGGGGATTCGACTCAGCTTCAGCCTCCCTTTTGCCAAGCAAGGAAAACACGTTGAACAGTCGTTACCAGCATTGATGTATGCAGATGATATTGTTTTAATAGCCGACAAGGAAGATCTGCAGGGATTAAATCATCTGCAGTTAATGAGGGAAATATGTTAAACTTGAACTTCAGTAGGGGAAATCGGCACTTATGATTATTTATGATAACGAAGGCAGTGATCATGAGGAACAGAAAGTTGCACTAGAAATAGTGGATAAGTACAGATATTTGGGCGTATGTATACACAACGGGGCTGAGTACCTAAGGGAATATGCGTGACGACTAAGGGTAACAGGAATACAGCTGTAATGAAAAATAGGACACTGTGGAACTAAAGTAGCTATGACGTTGTGAGAAGAATTTGGAAAGTTGTCATGGTCCCGGGTTTGATGTTCGGCAATGCATTCTTGACATGAGATCAGAGGTTCAAGCAAGATTGGCAATTGAACAACGTGGCATAGGTAGACTTGCTTTGGGAGCACACGGGAATACTACAAATGGGGGTACAGGGTGACATGGGATAGACATCGTTCGAGTGCAGGGAAGCTAGCAGCAAGATAGAAGTTGAGGAGCGATTGAGAAAAATGTGAGAGGAGCGTTCGGCTAGGAAAGTTTTCAGCTACTTGTAGATAAAGAATGTTGACACTAAATGGAGGAAGCAAACTCGAAAATTGGCAAGCAAGTATTTATACAACAGCTGAATAGCAAGCCCAAAGGAAACATCGGTTAAGAAGAAGGTGAAGGAAACAGAGAGGGACATGTGGAAAATTGCAATGCTTACGAAATGATCACTGGGTACCTACCGAGCTTTTAAGCAGGAAATTGCAAAAGAAAGGATCTACTATAGTTCTGGGGGTAGTTCCCTGCTGTTCGAGGCCAGAACGGGAGTATCGCTAGACCAAGACGTACCGAGCGAAACACGAAGGCACAGACATGTTATGTAGTGCGTGTGGAGAGGAGGAGAAAACGGCTGAACATCTGCTAATGTTCTGTAAATGGCTCCACCCTATAGTGCAAGATAATGGCGTGAAATTTTTCAAAGCATCGGGGTTTAGGAACAGTGAAGACAAATTAGACTTTAAACCCCTCCATATCAATCCATCCATCCACCCATCCCGAAAAAATGGAGCGTAGAGCACATGTTTGTTGCGAGTACCACTCCTGCCAGACTCGGAATGCACAAGCGGTGCGATAGAGCACTGAATGTAAATAGAAAACTACACTGCACGAGTCTATCCAGTGACTAAAAAACACGCAACATCTAGTCATGTGACAAAAATCACGTAACTAGTCACATGACTGAACTCACGAGGTGTCATACCATCTAGTCTTGCGACTAAGATCCCGTAACTTCAATTCACGTGATTGAGGTCGCGTCTTATGAAGACTAGCCACATGACTAAAATCACATAACGTAAAGAAACTAGCCACGTGACTCAAGATAAAGTAACATGTAGCCACGTCACTCAAATCTCAGAAATCCCACTTGACTTGTCACGTGACTAAAATCTATTAACACACGTAGTTAGTCACATGGCAAAAATCACGTATGATGCCTAACGGTTACAGTTGCGTTACTGAAATCACGTAACATCAAAACGTGCACTGACATTGCAGATCATACGGGCCTCTCATTTCGCCTCCATCAAGATAGGACCACCGTGGCCGGAATGAAATTCCTACCTTCGGGTCAGCATACGAGCCGCGTGACCACTTTACCACTGATGCCATCTGTCTGGTGCTTGGGATGTGATGCTTGAAAGAGTAAAAAAAGCAGTATACGACAATGTCGTGCCCATGACCCTGTACAAGTACTTCACAATATTGTCCCTGTATAGTCACAATGAGCTTTAAGACGTTCTGTATTTCAGTCCAGCCCCTTACGGGAAGCGGACTAGACAACATAACTTATTCAAAAACCTTAGTGCGTGTGTGTAGCTTCCGCCTCCAGGGAGGAGCAGGCAAACGGTCTGTCATTTCTCTTGTTGATTTATAAAACTGAGCGCCAGGGAATACTAGTCAGACATTCTTCAATCTTGCTATGGAAAGCATGCAATTCATAATGCTTACGATCCTCAATCAAAGAGGCTGTACTTAAACGGCTGCAATTACAGTTACTCTAAGGAATCTACATCTGAGGAATGGTTTGATCACTATAGGCGGAGACGCACTCTGCAGGACAAGAAAACGTCATTTAGTAGTTAGCTCACGGTAAATGGTTGTGAGCTGAAAGCGACTACGACTACTTGAATGAATAACCTTTTTATATTGAACTCACGAATGTGCAAGCCTATACGCTTATTTCATAGCTACGGCTGTATTGAAAAACACAATGATCCGTCTCTCGGCACTGTTGAACGTTTGTCCATCAGATCTCAGTCTGGCGTTGATATTTAGGGCAGGCCAGCGTCATTCCACAGGTCCATAACGTCACTGCCTGCGGTCTTGAGCGTGATCCGCTCTTTCATCCTGGCAACCTGTTCCGGCGAGAAGTGGTTCTTCCAGTCACCCACGATGCCTTTCCTCACGAAGTCTCCTTTAACTGGCTTCTGCAACATGCTCCCCATGGTTTCCACCAACGACCTCAATCCTGCAGGCAGTGCCTCCAAAGGTACGCTGGCCAGATCCTTGGTCCAGTTACCCAGCTCCGCGTTGATCTTCTTCATGGAGTCGACGCTTATCGAAGTGAGTACCTTCTCGAGAACGTCCGGGTTCTCCCTCAGTTTGTCGCCGTACTCTTTGCCCAGAAAGTCGGCAACTTTGAGAACCCAGCCACGAGTGTCCTTCTTGAGGTCCTCGTAAGTGACGAAAAGCACGTTGCTGTCACCGCGATGCTCGTACCAGGACAAGAGGTGGTCGAAGTAGTCGCCAAAGTCAACCTTGCCTTCGACGAACATGTCGAAGAACTGGTCGAACGTGCCGTCCTCAAAGAGGTACAGCGGCATGTTCCTTGTGTGGTAGTAGAAGGACACGCAGCAGTCGTACGGGTTGCGGGTGATGTAGATGTACTTTGCCTTCTCCGAGTAAGGCTGCATGTGAAATGGCAGGTGGGTCTTGATGGCTCCCGGTCGCGGCATCGACTGCGCACCCTCGGCTCCCAGGAGCTCCAAGAACGGAGACATGCTCATAAACTCCTGGAGGTTGGCTGGGCCCACACCATTTCGGTATATGGCATACACGATGTGCTGCATCCATGTCGTGCCACATTTCGGGTAGCTGACGACGAACATGTCCCCGTCCATCGGCTTGTAAGATAACGCGGAGCGCATATTCCGATCCGTGAACGTATTGCTGATGTACAGACCTTCAAAGTCCCTATAGGCATTCCTGTACGCCGGTCCGGGCTTGCAAGCCTGTTGCACAAACACATGAATGTATAATGTTAGGTAACATCATAGTATATTAGTTTCAAACATTTGAATCACTAGAACTGTGGACAATATCATAGAATTCGCTAAAGAACTAAGTGCATTCGCTAGCATAATATAGGATTGCGGATGTTGTAGGTTGCTGGTGGACCCTGTCTTGCAAGCTTTGCTGGCAATTGCTCCACCCGCTTTCCTCATTTCTGATTGCACTGAACTTCGTTTGTAAAGCGGAGTGCGGGCATGCTCTTAGAAGGTCGCGAGCAGCGCGACGAAAGCCTGCATAAGCCGGGGGCCTCGGAACTATTCCGCATGCAGTGTTGCACCAAGTCCCTTGATTGATATGTGGGGTTTAACGTCCCCAAACCACCATATGATTATGAGAGACGCCGTAGTGGAGGGCTCCGGGAATTTAGACCACCTGGGGTTCTTTAACGTGCACCCAAATCTGAGCACACGGGCCTACAACATTTCCGCCTCCATCGGAAATGCAACCGCCGCAGTTGCACCAAGTCCCTATACCAGCGCACCACACATCAACATAATTGTCACTTATCGCCACACATTCGAGGTCTGTAGTGTTTAGAAACGTCAAGAGTGAACGCACTTTTCTGCTGTATGTGCCTCATACCAGAACAATAAATGTTGAAAAAGATTGACTGCGAACATCGTTTCACTGAAGTATCGCATGCTAAAGTAAACACTTGTGATGCATGCGACCACATGTTTGGTGCTATGTGGGGGCAGAGTTTCTGACGGCTTGCTAATTCGTTTAGTTAAGTCTTGTCGCTAGATACGAGTAGCCATTGACGGCAACGCTACAGATAATTTACAAGTTTAAAATATACTTACCGAAAGAGCTCAGGTTACAATTAGATTTTATAAACAAGAAAATATATGACTCCTTGTCTCCTGTAAGGGTAACGATAAGATCACACTTCTCGAATATGAGCAAAAGAAGAAACCTTGGTTTGGTAGACATATTAAACACTGCACAATTTTAAGAACCGCGGAAGCACAGCTGTGACTAGTGCTATGCAGCAAGTTAATAACCACCTTCTTGTATCAGAAAATGATTGCCCCTTTTTGTTGTCTACGCCTGTGGACAACATCGTTCAACATTAGCGATACCAAAATATACATAATCTACGTTCTAATTGTATCTAATTTGAAGCTATAGCGACACGACTTGCCAGGAAGATGGGGATGTCTGCGACTCTTCGACTATCGCCAGTGATGTCGTATTCAAATCGAATATAGTCACTGTTGATAAATACGTATATTTCCCGGATAGTTTAAAAATATCTTTACGCCATCTGCACCCAATTGGGTAAAAACATAATGGTTCAAGTGCAAGACAAGTTACACACAATTTTTGCATGGTGAGAGCTTATATAGCGCAAAAGACAACGTCGAAGAAGCAGAGTTCAATACCTACATGATGCTCGTCTTTATTTTAACAAATCCTGTGAACATCTTCTTATATTTTTATGATGTTTATTTCATATTATAGGGATAAGTTATAAATAGCGTAAATATGTCATATGAATGTAATAACAGTCGTTTATTGTTCAGAAAAGCAATCCACATTCGGTATGTATTTGATTTTGGTTCAATTCCATACTTCCCACACCCATACATGAAGTGTACGATAATTTTAATGCAACAAACAAGCTGTCAGCGTGCCTTCGTCACCATCGGTTTCAGACTTCTAATTTATCCAAACGCGAACATTACGCGCCAGCCAACATTGCCTTTAGCGGCAAGGTTTGCAGCGACATGATGTGATCACCACGAGCCCATACCGGTGGCCGTAAAAAAAAACAAAAAAAAAGAATGGCATCACGTTTTATTTCACGAGTACATCACAGAAAAAACGGCGGGGACAATGATCGAATGAATGAAGAAAAATTTATAGCAGAAAACGTAGTTCAAGAGAGGACTGGGTGGGTGCCTATATTTCCTGACTCCATTGGATTGCGCTGCAATTCGCGCCCGCTCCACGACTCTCGGCTGGTCATCGAGAGCTGGGCCCGACAAAGCCTCCTCCCACCCCTCCCACGTGAGCTGCGTAGTCTGTACGATGTCTCAATTAGACTTGTGCACCCAAACCATGTCAAAAATATCAATGCGGCTGCCACAGAATTTCCACATTGTACTCAGTTGTTCTCAATAATCTATAGAGCGAGAGCAATTCAGTGCAATATATTTTGGCCATTGTGCCGGGCCACTGTACGACATGGTTTGGAGCCTGCGCAGACAGGTCTCCACGGTTTTAGTAGGTCCCTTAGCGGGATGAGGCAGAGTTTGTCTTCGTATAGGCGATAAAGCTGCAGTATATCTGTGATGTAGCCAGCATTGGTGGGTGAATGCAGTGGTCTGTGCGGTCGGTAGACAGATCCTGGGGAAGGAATGCTCGGGCCGAGTTCTGTGCTATATAGCTCGTTTTCGGCTGCCCTCTGGTGGCCTGGCACCCAGGAGAGCTGTTTTTTCGTGGCTCGTGTTCGTGCCTGCTATAGGATGCTGTGAGCTGGAAGTGAAATACGGCCCCTCATGTAGTTCCGGTAGGCTATCGTTACTGGTAGGACAACTGCAGTTTTCTCTACAACAGATGCATCAGAGCATTTTAGTGATAGGTCGTCAACTATCTTACTTTGGTGAATGACTGCTATCATAGAAATTCCTCCCACGGGGTTCGCAGCGTCTACGAAGTAGACTCCCACTGCGTTTCCATAGCATTCATTCAACAATTCAGTCCGAGGTGATCTTTTTCCGTGGTGGTAGTCCGAGTTCATATTCCGGGGCAAATACCGAAGTGACAACAAAGACACACGGGAATTGGCGTTGGCTAACAACATGAGCGCTTACTTCAGGGGTAGAAATATATAGATAAGCTTCCATTAGAAAGAGAAATAACAGAAAGACAGGCAAACGGCAACGCGCTATGCATTTGCGTCTATAATGCGAAGTTAAATAGCATAGATAACCACCTTGTCGGTTAGAACGATGAACGGTGCGCTTACACACGGTCACCCCATTGAATGAATCGCATGTGAACGCTTCGTGGATTTCCCAGCGCAAAGCCCTGTCTATCTTTCTTGTCACGTTTGCACTCGCCATTTTCTCTGGTGAAGCCATGCGAACAAGCTCAAGTTGATACCCTTTGAATCAGTGAGTACTGTATGCTTGCAAAGATGCAAGCATACAGTACTCACTGTATCTGGTAGCCGACCGATATTGTTGAATTTCTCAAAGACTATTTCCCCCTGTCGGATTGTAACATCTTTTCGCTTGCGTACGTTGCCCTGTTACAGGTGATGGTGAGTGATACGAACCTCTTCAAGGGCCTTTTTGCCGGCTTCATCTTCTGTCGGGTTCCACGAGGACGGCATGGCGGGATAGATTTCGACACCGTCACCTACACCTGCGTCATTCGCCGGAGAGAAAAAAAAAGTAAGCGTGCTTTAATATACAAGGCACACTGACTATGCAAAGGCGTATACGGTATAACTCGATATGAATACACGGCGCAACGCGATCAGGTGCACACACGAGTATACATACTCCAAATAAACGTGACAAGTATGGATAACCGAATTCGTTATCGACATCACATTCTTTTACGTATACCTTACCTTATTGGCTGCAAAGATAGAGATACCAATAGCGAACACAGTCATGTGCCATGCATGAAAGCTTTCCGCATATTCTGCGCATGTACGCCGTGCGCGCGCGAGAAAGACAAAAGCGGGCGACTTCCTTCGCAAACAATGATAAGAGACCATTATCGGGCAAGCACTTTATGCGTACGTGACCTGATGCTTACGGAGCAACCATGATTACAAAAGCCACCGTAATCTGTTTCCAGGACACGTC
Source organism: Rhipicephalus microplus (assembly GCF_043290135.1). NCBI lineage: Eukaryota > Metazoa > Arthropoda > Arachnida > Ixodida > Ixodidae > Rhipicephalus > Rhipicephalus microplus. The sequence continues at coordinate 11,733,568 of NW_027464591.1, read as the reverse complement.
TCGTAATCTACTTTGTATCTGAAAAAAGAATTGATCTGTGAGAGACATTAATATTAGCGATAATAGATCTTTACCCTGCGCTCTATGGATGAACGATTTCTTGCTTATCTCTAGTTGTGAAAATATCAGGGCCCTTCCTGGTAGTCAGACATGCGTATCCGGTATCAGGATAAAAACTGTTCTTTGACTGATACCTACATGGTTATCAAGGCTACCTCGGACCTTGTGCCGGCACGGATTCTTGACTTGTTTTGACTGTCCCGATTCACATTTGAAAAGTTTCTTTTCTCCTCCACGATTGATTTTCCAGCTCGCGTGATTTACGACCGCAACAATACGGACGTCTCCAGGCCTCCTCTACAATTTTCAACGATATTTAATGTCCTTCAAGCTGGCGTTTAAACAAATAAAGGAACTGTCTACCACTCGGAATTTCTTCGTTGTGGCACATACTGAGAAGACCGTTGATCACATCGGCGGCAACGAGCATGCTTTTGCCCCATAAAAAAGGAATGATAATTTTAATTGATGTTGAAAGTCGACAAAAAAAAATGACCGTTAGCATCACTTAACAGCGATGTTTATGGTCAGTCTACTGGTAGGACCAGAAATCATCGCGGGTAGACTTATTTTGCTTGAAAACAGACTTGTGTAGGTTGAAATTGTTTTACACCCTTGAGGCAGCCTTGGTTTGTGCCAGATACTGACTTTTTTTTTTGTTGTTGTTCTTTCTCACGCGTTCAAAGAGGCACTTTGTGGTACTGCCGGCGGTGGATTTGCTGCTCGCTTCGCGTTTGGCGCTCACGGGAAGACGACGAATGATGCTGTAAATGGGGACATGGGACGGACAGGCTTTGAAGTAAGGGAAGCTCAAAGCAAAACGATATTTGAAAAGAGGCTAAGGAAAATAAAGGAGAGTAGATGGGCAGGGAAGGTGTTCAGGTATCTGTGTAGGAAGAGCGTGGACGGTGGAGGAGAAGAACTATAGAAGACTCACCTGTAAATATATGGTTTGCAGTGGGGGTGATATGGCAACAAAAATTAATAAGCGAAGAAAACAGGGAGGCGGAGAGGGTTTATTGGATGACAGCAATGGAAAAGAAGTTGGCTCTCAGTAACTACCGAAAGGGCAAAAACGAAATAAGGAGGGAGATGTCACATTCACGAATTGGGGCTGAATACCTCGGTTACACTGACCGGTGCCTATAATGTTAAATGCACGATCCGTTATAAATGCCTTCTACCAGGAGAATAAAGCACCTTTGTATTCCACCTATAGGAAGTTCTACCGCCAAATCGGGAGGTCGATGATTTCCTTGGAGTCGGACATGGATTTAGAAGTTGACAATATTTCGTTTTTATAGGCGGATGCAAACAAGCCTGCAACTAATGGGTGCGCACTACGTACTGACATCAGGAGCCGGACAGCCAGGAGAACGCCATTAATAGCATGAGCGGAACTATTTCTTTTCTTGTGGAGGCGATCGGTTGCCGCGCTTCGGTCATCTGGGCGGGGCCTGTCCGCACTTGTATGGTAAGTTGTATGGTACTACCGAGTTTCCCATTTCTGAACTTTTTGAGCAAACAAGGCTTCACCACTGCCTTCAATTAGACTCGCTGTGAGCGAATTTCGAGACCTTCTGATGGCGACGAAGGCCTGTACATGCGGCACCACGCATCTGCCGGGGCACCTGACGCACCCACGCGGGAGGCAAATGAAGGCGACGCTCTTTTATCCTCCACTTAGGTGTGGCATGCAGGGCACGTGCGTTGTGGCTGGGCCGGCAGCGCATGTACAGTACCTAATGCTGCAGCGCAGTAAAATGCAAACCAGTAGCTACACACAGAAATTCGCCAAGAAAGATGCCAAGCGCAATATTTGTTCGGTCGTGCAAACGGAGAAAACTTATATCCTGCTCGAATAAGTAAGGGACGTTCCACTCCTGTTCGCAGCCCTTTCATGACCAGCACTGCATCAGTAGCCTCTGAATATAAATCAAGATTGAATGCAAATTGCCCAAATATATAGATTTCTGAGTGATAATGAAAACCAAACAAAAAAGCAAGCGTATTGCTCCAATCTTCGGACATAAACAAAAAGGTGTTTTGCAGCTTTTTCACTCTGCGTGTGATTCGCAAACGTTCCTCATAAAAATCATATTTATAAACCCTGTTATAACAATAATAAACACTATTGCAGTTGTGACTCGACGTCCTGCGACTCACTTTCATGCAGTTCTTCGGAAGCAGAGATCACTAAAACAGGCAGTTAATTATGATGAGAGACAATCCGCTGCAAAGGAGTCCTTTTTGTACAAAAAAAAAAAAAGTTGGGTTTCGCTTTTGACACTGAAATCCTGCGAATGGTTTCATAGGGCGGAGCCATCATGTCGCTCAAAATATATTAACGAAGTGAAAAACAGCGCCTAAGACAGGAGAGTGACGGAAGACTCACTTTATAGTACAGTTCGAAGCATGTTTTAGGCGTTCGGTCACACAAAACCACACAAAAACTGCAGTGAAACTTCTACGCAACTACATATGTACTCTGCTAGATCACTTCACAAGGTTACGTGCACACGTATGATTTTTCGAGCCATCAGTTGCGCTGTCAAGCACGCTTGCCACGCACACCGAAGCGCCCACGTACGTCAGCGGTGCTGTCGTGTGACGTACAAACACTGCTAACAACCCCTTTTTGACGCAAGTACACTTCTTACACGAAGCTGTTTTTCTTTTCGCCAGTGATTGTTACTCAGTTTTCGACATCTCAACCCGCAGAGTTGGACTTGGCAGCAAGCCTACAGCTTCAGACAAGAACCTATGCAAGCAAAGAACGTTTATGCAACCTCGCTGGTGAGCAGCGCAGGAATTTGGGCTTAGTTAATGCAGCTTCGCTTTCACAACAGCGAACACATACGACTACGCAAAGCTAACGACCAGCTGTATACGCAAGGCACGTGCACGTTCCGAGGATTAGGGTTGAGACTGGCATGTTTTTTAGCTTCAGCGTTGATTGCTCGCTACAGAACAGCATGAAATAAAACAGCCATTGTGTAATAACCCGTACCACTCATAACTAACCGCTTTAAATTCTAGCCGAACTTGAACTACGGCGTGATGCATCAAGCCCTGCAGCAGCTGATGACATATTCATCGTCAACAATATATACAAATGGGAAAAGTGTACAAATGATGATATGTAGAAATTATGAAGGTCAAACTCCCGAGGGGACACTAAAGTCAAATAACAGTTTACGTCAGAGTGAAAGCTCAATGTATGACAACATCTAAAACGACAATATAATCAATGGCAGTGCCCTACTTACAGATAATTTAAAGTAAAAGCACAAGAATACATGCGTTGCAGTAGTACATTCTTAAAATGATACCGATGATGTCAGACGAGCCGCCGACAATTATTCACTAATAATCGATCTAGCTGCACTAAATAAAGAACCTTCCGTGCATCAAGAGATGCAATAAATGCTGCTTGTTCGTTTCTATTTGATTCATGAAAAGAAAAAGAACCGCCGGACGTTACTATGGGAAATGACGTAATTCAAAAATTTAATTTTCGCGTCATTACATTGAACAGATCGTGTCATCTAGCGGATCGCAATTGAACCAAAGCACGTCTGCCATCTCGGAGCCAACGGCAGGAAATCGATAAATGGCCGTTGTTGCTGGTGTCTGTGCATTCCTCCATGCTGCTGTGGCTCCCGCTGCTTTCATTCCGTTTACTAGTATCGGCGACAACAAAGTACAGTCAGGCAACGTTGTGCACGGCAACAATGAAATTAGTCGGTCCACCTCTTGAGGCGGGTATTTTGAAGTGCGCTAATACAATGTGTGCCACTAAAACGTAATTTGATTTCAAGATAAGCCCTTCCTTGGTACAAAGTAACACTAAGACGTTTCTGGATCAATATTTTAACAATAAAAGTCGACTCACTAGTTTCCTTTGGTGTCCCTTTAAGCGCCAGCCCAGACAACACTGCGCATAATGACGTCGACGAAGAGGGGCACAAGATGTGCGCAATAAGCAGATAACACATTTTAAGTAGATTCTGCCGCTGAACGCCAGTCAATCGATTAAGAAGAGATAAAGAAATGACCTTCAGAAAAAATGTAACTCTGCTTTGCCGACACCGAGGAAACAGCGAACTTGGTAAAGCACTTGCGTCGACAGGCCTACGCATTTGGATGTTTTGAAAGTCTTTCAGATATGCTTTATCACGCACTGCTCTGTATCAAGCACTGTTTGTGAAGTTTTGAGGTAGTAATGATGCCACCATGGTTTACATAGCCTCAAAGTATCACGTGACAATCGTGTGCAGGCCCGTAGCTTAAACTTTTTTGTTTCTCGGGGAGGGGGCATTTGTCGAAGGCTTTGCCTTGAACAACCTGTATACCTGTTATTTATTCTCGGTGAAACACCCCCTTCACACGAAGCTGCGGAAGGTGGAGGGTTCTACGGGCCCGGTGGTGTGACCATGAAAACTCGCATTTGTTGGGCTGTTTCCCTGTTCGTTTTTAGTGGAAGTTGTGCGCAGTGGGATTTATCCAGTTTATGTGGCACATACGCGCTTATGACGATGATAGCTTTTTCCTCATAAGCCACCCAGATTTGGCATATACCCGGTTCGTTGGGGCAACTGTTGCCTTCGTATTTCGTGAATCAGTTGCGAGTGTTTACCCAATGTCTGTGGCGGATGCCCTTTTTTTTATGATACCCGCAAGCGTTACCGCCGATACTGGACATTAAAGCCTCGATTAGGAACAGCTTCATTGTTAGAAGAACATAAAGAATGGCACTGCGACATTATACGCATAATCATTGCGATCGTGTTAGCCAAATATGTAACGCTTTCCGAGTCACAATAGTAGGCACCATTACTGCTGGTTCTCAGTCAATGAACGAAGCTACAACAAAATACTTCGCTCGCACAAAAAAAAAGCAAAAAAAAGCGTGTGCGCCTTCGCACACTGGCGCCAAAGCTATAGTGTTCGTCATAATCAGTTTACTCCAAGTGCGAGAGCTCTGCTACTCGGCATCTCTCGCCCCATTGGTATGTGTATGTACCTGCGTACGGCTGAGGCCACGCGTTCGATCCCAGCCGCCTCTAGAAGGAATCGAAACGCGAAAGCGCTGACTTTCGCTAATCGCGACCCATTGATAAAAACCACTTAATCAATGAAGTCCCTCTTTTGTAACGAAGGTATATAAGTACATGTAAAAAGAGAAACAAAATGAAAAAAAAAACGCATTCAGAAGAAGCAGAGCTGGGCCTCACAATGTAGAATACACTACGTACCTCTTGCGCGTGCACACACACACACACACACACACACACACACACACACACACACACACACACACACACACACACTCACACACACACACACACACACACACAACACACACACAGTATTATATACTCTCAGTAAACAAAACTGTTCATTTCGACATGTCTTTCAGGTCTCTTCTAATTACTTTGAACGAGGATATTGTGCATATATGCAGTAGGCAGAATTATTCTCACTGCACCAGAAAAAACAATAGCAAATTAAGATAAGAGCAACTAAAACAAAACCGACAATTTAGTTACCAACGTTGTGGGCGATGCACCGGCCTCGTGTACGTGCGTGTGTGAAGCTGATTTACCAGACTGAAGCTCATCAGACAGCAGACCGGTTTCAATGCTCGCAACATGCAATCTGGGCGCAATTTTCTTCCTGGCGACGCCGTGTCCTTTCATGCCAGCAACATCAATTTGCCTCGCAGTATGTATACATACACGGCCAGTGCGCGGACTTCCTTGTAGACGTTTCCCCACCTGCGATTACATGCTCCACGCGCCACAGCGTCTATTTTTTTTTTTTAGCACGCCATAGGCACACGCTAGATACCTCGAGGTCTCGTCGCCGTTTTCTCGTAGAAAGAAATGACGCCGGCAGCAGGATACCTCCAACAACCCGAGGCGAAGATTCCGCAACGGGTCAGTGTTACGACAAACACACGCATGATCCTTTTCGCTGCTCACATATTTTCTTACCGCAAGTTCAACACTGACAGACCGCATGCGGCGATAAAGAAACCTTGTATCTGTACGGTTGAAATATAAGCAACGCGGAGGACGTCCAGGAGAGCAGGTTTAGCCCCAAGTATACCGGCATGATGGGCAAATCCTTCAAAGCCTCCGTTGCACGTACACACAGGTATTTTCGCACAAATGCGCACACGCGCGTGAGTTCACATAAGGCGAATTGCAGGTGGAAACTGCAAGTTGCACGTAAGTCGCATTACTTTTAGAAAAATGTTTGTACGCGTAGCCGTAAGTGCACCATTTAGCCATTTTGTGGAGCGTCGTTGAGCCGCTAATAAATAGTTCTAGTAATGACACGCTCACCTTTTTCTAGTAAAGGAATGTCAAGCATTGTTATTGCACACACTCGCCTGAAGCATTCACCTGTTACTCAGCGTAATATGAAGACTTGCTGCATAGAAGTACCGCTCAGAAGCGATGCGCTAATTCCAGCTACGGTTCGAGTGTACGGTGAGCCCAGTCGGCGTCGATTGTCAACGATACTTTATCACGCGCCGCAAGTAATCGGAACGCCCTACTTTCTCGACAACATCGCCTTAATGGACAGGGATTGTCCAGCAAATAACGCGTAAGCATCATTTCATCAGCCCCAAACAACACAAACGCGCGAACGATGGCTGAGAGCAGTGTTCGAACATTACTGGAAGCAGGAACAGGCCGCAACACAGGGATTAAAGACTGTGGCGTTGTCCCTTGCAGCTTTACGACCGTGCACTCGCGGTTGGCGTCAAAATATTGCCGGCCACGAAATCATGAAAATATCGGAAAATTTCTTTACTACAACTATGATACTTGAAGACGTGTAGCGTAACGGGCGATATACCGCAAGACAGTGAGCTGGTGTGCATTGTACCTTTCCTGCGAAGCAGGCCTCGCACTGTTTTGACGCCGTGCGGCACATTAACTACCGAGTAGCGAAACAGCAACAAACCTTTACGGAACTTGTTCAAGCGCTGTCACCCGGGCCTTGGGCGGCTTTGCGTCTTGCACGTAGGCGGGGCTGCGCGCAGCGTCTGCAAAACACGTACTCGAGGTGGAACACGCGCCGTTCACACTCGTGACAATCGCCCTGACGCCCCTTGGGACAACTCCGGGCGATTCGGAGCCAAGGCCAGTGGGCCTTGCCGAGACGGCCGCGTTGTTGACGCAGCCATTCAGAGGCTCCGGCGAGAAAGAAAGAGAAAGGATGTGAGCGGAGAGAAGGAAAAAGAAGACAGTCCTCTCAGTACCCTCTCCTACAGCTACTGCTTCCCGATACCGTTTTTCATCTAAGATTAAGGTACTCGGCTGCTGACCCCAAAGGTCGAGAGTTCGATTGCGGCCATGGCGGTGTCATTTCGGTGTAGGCTAAATGGTAGAGGCCCGTGTACTGGGCGCTAGAGCACTGCACGGGCAGATTTTCTCGGCCCTTACCGGTCCGAAAACTTGATGCTCCGGCTCGGTGTTTTTAAATATCGCCCGTATACCCGACCCGGGCCCGAAAGGATTGGGCCCGACCCGTTTCATTCAGTTATGCCTTGAATATAAACGATGTACTGTCCACTCTTCGTTTACTGTGAGTATACCTGTCTCACACAAGATATACTCTACTCAGTGTTTTGGAACTTCAGTGTCACGACTTTCACTAGTATACTCTGTCCACGTTAGGTTAATTACAACCGTAACACTTTTGCGAAGTAATTGCAGGGCAATATAAAATATAAATATACTCATAGCCCGCTGTCCCATGTGCGCAGTGCTTAACTCACAATTTTATTTTTGCACTTAAAGGAACGACTAGAAAATATCCTACCCCATTAAAGTGGAAAAAAATGCTGTAGACATTTATTGCTGAGTGTAAATAAATTGCATGCGAGCCGGAACTGTTGAGTATAAAAGTAACAAGTCTCTTGCAAACGCAATTTATTATGCAATGCAATAAAGAAACACGCTGTAGATACTTATGGGAAGAATACAGTATACGGTGGGCAGCTTTACATAAAATAGAACGGTCGTGTTGACTCCTCAGCTGTATTCAATGAACACTATGTTCTCGAGTAACAAAAAGGTTATTTCCCCACCCTTTTTTTCCGATTCTCCGCCACCGCAGTTCCATACATAGAAGCGAGCTACATTCGTTAGCAAGCAAGCCACCTTCCTCCCTGTTCCATGAAGATGCCGATGTTGTCGTCTTCTTGCGAAGACCTTCAATCTGTGGAAGTGTTATGCGTTTGTGGGAAAATCTCTCTGGAGCCTTTATTGGCGCTCAGTGCAGTGCCGTCTAGAACATGGCGTAAATGCAAGCAGTCTAAGAACAAATGCAGCTCAAGTGGTTGCTTGGGCGTGTTGTTACGACATATTGGAAGGAAATAGCGCGAAAAACGCGAAACCTGACAAACAAGCACACATACAGAGCGCTGACTTACAGCAAAAATTTTATTCTTCAAACCGCGCATGTATATCTATGCAGTCGAACAAAAAGAAGAAACAAAAGTGATAGTCGAAGATAAATGAAAAATGAACACCATAAAACCATTCTCATAGCACGCGCAATCAACCAGATAAAAATACAACTTCCTTTTCTTATAGAGGGCAACCGAAGGTTTATAGTCACGCATGCGTCCCCCACTCTAGCTATATCCAGGACCTCCAGTATTTCACGGGCAAGCTGGTCCCGATGACGCTTGACAACCGCACATGAATGACAATCAGAGAGACACACCCACATTTCCGGGAATGAATGTCTAGGTGGCCAGACAACGTCGAGGAAACGCTGTAAGCGTGTTTCTTGAGAGGCTCATTCAGACATCGCCTAGTTTGGCCTATGTATCGTTTGCCATAGGACGATGGCAAGGAATACCCCATGCGATGAACGCATGGTAAGAACTTATTCCGATGCTCGGTTGGGCTCGTGGTTCAATTCAATTCAGTTTATTCCGACATCACAGGAGACATTACAAAAGTCACAACAGTGATGCTGTGGGGCGAAAGCAAAAAGCCATTAAGGCTTGACGAAGGCTTTCGCACCATTTGACAACATAGCAACAGCAACAGCAGCATGAGATCATCAGTTATTATACAATATCAAAACATGTACTTCAAGGTCATGCCGATTTGCATTTTATTAACACGTTGAAAAACATTTACAGAACGGAGCAGTATAAATGGTTTATTGTAAGAAACTGTTTAAGGTTAGTGGCAGTAAGTAGCTCATCATCTGGCGACCATAGTTAGTACGTGTGTAAGGAATTTTCCAGTCATCGGTAGCTCGTGTGCTATAGGGGCAGGTATAGGGTGTCAAACGCGCTAAATCAGTAAGAAAAGAGTCGTGATTCTTTAAGGAAGTACGATATCGCTTCATTAAAATTGTATTGTATATCTCAGGCATTGGTTGTAAATTAAGGGCTTCGAAAATGGGTTTGGAATGTTCATCGCGAGGAACACCTGTAATTATGCGCACAGCCTTTTTCTGTAATCTATATATTCGGCCTAAGTTCTTTTCCGATGTGGTGCCCCATACTAGATAGCAATAGCTTAATGTAGATAAAAATAGCGAATTATATAGTAAGAGTTTAATTTTTTGTGGCAAGAGAAAACGTAAGCGCGATAAGATACCTACAGTACGAGAAAGTTTAGCATGGACAAACTCAGCCTGATCCTTCCATAGCATGTTTTCGTGGAAAAAAACTCCCAGAGTTTTCACTATCGGTTCAATCCTTATAGATTCTGAGCCAATCACTAATGATAAATCGCAGTTTACGGGCTTATTTATTGGACGAAAGAGCACAGATTTTGTTTTTGAGGTGTTTATAATTAGCGAATTTCTTATGCTCCAAATGTGCAGCAGTTTCAAGACACTATTTGCTTTGTCAACTAGTTTATGCAAATCGCAGTCTTTAAAAAATAAGCTGGTATCATCTGCATAAATAATAAATGTTGTATTGTTATCGATGTTTGTCAAGTCGTTCACATACAGATTAAAAAGCAGGGGACCCAGAATACTTCCTTGGGGCACGCCATGTGACAGTTTTTTAAAACTAGATGCGTAGCCATTTATATCTACTTTTTGCTGTCGGTATTTCAAATAGGTTTTTATGACACTTATAAAGTTCCCCCGAAAACCGTAGTGTTCTAGTTTTTTAATTAATGTAATGTGGTTGATTCTGTCAAATGCTTTTGAGAAATCTACAAAAATTCCAAGTGTATATATTTCCTTTTCAAATGCATCGAGTATGATTTCTTTTTGCATTAGTAGGGCAGTTTCTGTTGAGCGCTGCTTTGTGAAACCAAATTGAAAAGGCGTCATAATGTGGTGCTTGGTTAAGAATGACACTATTCGTTTATGTAACAACTTTTCAATTACTTTAGAAAATACAGGTAAAATAGAAATTGGTCTGTAATTGGTCATGCTATTTTTGTCACCACCTTTGAAAATAATAGAAACTTTGGCTATCTGAAGACGACTAGGAAACGTGCCCAATGAGAAGATTAAGTTAATGATGTATTCTAAAATAGGAGATATGACATGAATAACATGCTTAACTGGACGGATTTCCAGGCCGTCTACGTCACAACACCTGCTATTCTTTAGTGACATGAAATCTGCCGTAACCTCCTGTGTAGTCACTGGAAATAGAAATGCACTTTCGCCTACTTGCGAACCCATGAATCGCGCAAAATTATTGTCGTGTGAGCTCTCTCCAATAGAGGTAAAGAATTTATTGAAAGCTTCAGCAAGGTCATCACCAGTTAGAACGCGGTTGTCTACAATGAGTTTAGTCGGGTATGTGCTATCATCCGAGTGTGGGTGGAGCAACATGTTTAACTTTTTCCAGATGGCTTCGGACGTTTTGGTTTTTTCAGGGCTGAAAAGGTTGCTAAAATATTCAAGTTTGCTTTTCCTTAATAAGGAGTTTGTAGTATTTCTATGTTTTCTAAATGTCTTCAAGTCTTCTTTGTCTCTAGATATTAGAAATTTCTGGTAAAGTGCATTTTTTACTTTTATAGCTTGAAGGCATTCCGAAGTAATCCAAGGCTTTCTTGCCTTGCGTGGTCTGCGTTTTGCTTTGAGCGGAAAGCACTTGTTGTAGGCTTCACTAAAACGTTCGATGAAAACATTATACGCTGTGTCTGCATCAGTTTCACGGAAAACAGCGTCCCATTTTATCTTGGATATATATGCAGCGAACATATCAATTGTGCTAGGACATATGTACCGGAATGGGGTAGGCGGTGGCTTTGCATCCCTAAGTTGAAGCTTCTTTTGACTTAAAATTGAGTAAACAGGCAAATGGTCGCTAATATGTGTCTTAAGGACACCCGAGCAAAGAGGTGCACTTGTGCTATTTGTTATAATGACGTCGATAAGTGTGCAGGATTGGGCATGAAATCGAGTGGGGTGTTTTATAACATTTTTAAATGCGTTTGATTCCATGATATTGCAAAGTTCAAGACGTTGGGGGCTGGAAGTTAGCATATCAATGTTTAGGTCACCCCCGATAGTAAGATTGTAACCATTTTCATTGACCCACGACAGGAAAGTGTCTAAAAACGTAAAAAAGTTGCACATGTTACATTTGGGGGGGCGGTATACCACAGAAAAAATACCCGAAGAACATTTTACAGTCATAATCTCGTAATCGTCAGTAACTACAGAAAAAGCCTCGAGTATTTCACACTCAAACACATCTTTGACCAGGAGCATAACACCACCACCTAATTTATCACTGCGGTTCAAGAAATACGTGGCATAGCTAGGTATACGAAGAACGTCGGATTCATGGCGATACCAGGTTTCAGTAACCATGATGACGTCAAAGGAGAACTCAAACGATTCAAGCAGTATTGCTATCTCATCTGCCTTGTTTCTGGCTGATTGCGCATTTATATGAAGGTAGGAAATGTGGTGTTTTCTACCAGATACCAATAGGCTCAACTGGTGTGGCGTTAAGCAGTCTGCAGCCATTTTCTTTTTGCCCTGTTTTTCTTCTAGCTTTTTTTGCTAAAGGATGAAGCTCAACAAATTTAAACAATCTTTTCGAGATCGCTCTCAGTAGTTATCTGAAGCACCCTCGACTTCTCATCCTTTCGCGCAAAAATTTTGCCGCCTTTCGTCCAGGCAAATCGCCATTCGGCTTCCTTCTTGCGCGCTACAGTTTGTCCCAGTAGTTTTTTTAACTGTGAGCATAGGTGTTCATTGACGTAGACAAATGTCTTTCCTGGGAAACCAATATCAGCTGTCGTTAAGCGCAACTTTTTCGCCTTTTCCAGAACTGCGTCTCGCTTAGACCGGTTGTTGAACTGCACAACAATATGAGGGCAAGATGCATCCTTAGCAGTCACGCGATGGCAAATTTCTATGTCATCTTCTTTCACTGATTCGCCGACAGCTTCACCAATCTTCTGAACGACCCTGGTCAACCGTTCACCCTCCACGAAAGGAACATTTTTCACTTCAATATTTCGGTTTCGCGAGTACTGTTCTAGGGCGGTAGTCCTACGTTCATTGTTGAGAACGACCTGCTTCAGCTGACTGCAATCAGTCTTCAGAACATCATTTTGAGCCTTTAGCTCACCGTTTTCTTTTTCAAGCCGCGAGCACAGAGCCGAAATTTCTTCAAACTGCTTATTAAAAAAGTCTAGACTTGTTTTCACATCACGTATTTCCTTACGCAGCTCTCTCTCCAGGGCAGTCCGCATTTCGCGAAACTCTTGTTTCAACTCTTTAAAATGTTTTTCCATTTCGGCTGGCGACATCAAAAAACACTAAAAACACTATGGCAGCAGCAGCAGCAGCAGCAGCAGAAAGCAACAGAACACTAAGGAAAGAAACAACGATAGTACTGACCTGTAAAAACAATATGCAATGGTTCAGTAGGCTGTGCGCAGATCCGCTGCTGCTGCCAAAGTGTGGTTCAGTACACCCGGAGATGCTCCGAGCTGAACAGCTATCCAGGTGGCGCTCACAGCGGGGCACAACAAAAACACGACCACGATGATCACAGCCGTGCCCTGATATGATACGGGGCGATGCGTCGAGGCTATTTGAAAGGTCAGCAGTCACTCCCACGATGACCACCGTATTTCCCTTGACACGGGGCAGTGCACCGACGACATGCGCTGCGCGTTGAAAAAAGCACACGCAGCGATGAAAAGCGATGTCAACCTCCAAAGCAGCTGGGACGTTCCGTCAAGAACCCACAGCAACAGCAGTGAAGAACTTTAGTACCTGTAAAAACAATCGCTGCTGCTGCCAAAGTGTCTGGTGGTCTCCCTAGCTCCTGGGTTGATGGCCCTACACATGCTAGCCAACTTCTTCTCATGGGCAGAAAAAAAACAATATCGACGTCACATCTGCCAGCTATCCTCTTTGAGTTGTGGGCCACGCCGTGGATGCAAGGAATGACAGCGCACTTCTTATTTTGCGGTCTAGTTTCACGAGTCTGAGCGGGCAACCCTGGACTCATTTTTTTTGTTCTTTGAGTAAACATTCAGCCACAGTGGTCATCACGTGACACGGGTATCTAGCATTGGTGAGGCGTTCAATCTGCGCCTCAAAACTGGCCTGGATATTGAGGCAGCATGACTTCCGTAAAGCGCGCGTGTAGCAGGCCTTCGTTATTGCCGTTTTTACAACTTTGGTGGGCCGACTCGAACGGTAGCAAACTAGCCCGTAGAGCATGATGCCAACAAACACAGTCCTACTCAACAGTAAGATTCAAGTCCAGGAAGCAGATAGTTTCCTCATCGGGAATTTCACGAGTTAAAAGCAGAGGCGACATTCACACACGAAAAACGTTTAGAATACTTTTCACTGATACGTATACACCTGGACCAACCGTGGCAACTTCAAACATTACATGAAAATCGTCCTCGTAACGGAAGACTTTCGCAACAGTTAACTCTGCTAAGTATTTTCCTGAACTATGCGATCAAGGATAGCCAAACATAAACCATTCAATACGGGTGCCAAGCACGAGCCAATACAAAGTCCTTTTCGTTACCACTAAACTTGATTATTCTTAGGTCGACTTGTGTAGTTTGGGATAATCACGTATACCTGGAAAGAAAAGGGGTTTGTATTGGCTCATGCTTGGCACCCATATTGGGTGATTTATTTTTGACAAACCGATAAGACACATACATCAAAACTGGAGACATAAGCACCTACTCGTGTAGAAAAATGTAACGTATACAAGTTGCACGCGCTCAGCTTATCTTCCCTTGGTGTCTGCAGAGGACCAACCTGCCAGCGTCGCATATAGTTTCGCAAGCTGAATAGTTGCTTCCGTCCCTTGTAGTGATATCGTGGTTTTGATGCTCTGAAGAAAAACTACAACAACGTATACACATTGATACGATTGTTGCGTTTATTAGTATTTTTCGCAGCCTAGCCTTTAAGTTATATGTATTCCATTTTAAATTCATAATTGGTTTTTCTCTCTGCTCTCGCTCTTTCTTTCTAATTGGGCCGCACGTGTAAATTTTTCGCATTGGATTCTTTACGGTAAACCGAAAATCTACCGAGGCGATTTTCTGTTCGATGGTTCCCAAAAGATGATCCGCGTGAGCTAGCTGCTAGGTGACTTTGAGGTAGAAAATTAGACGCCTAAGCACCACCACAATGAAAACAAAAGAATTGAGCGTTCTTCGTAATTGATTTTGTAGCAATATGTATTGCCTTTATTTATGCATTAAAATATGTATCCCACGCGCAATTAGTTCGGCGTGCTCGCGCCATGCAGTTTCGCGATCAAGCTTAATCCATCGTTGCGAAAGTTCTCAGGATGGTCACGTGGCTCCGAAACCATCTACGTGGACTGCACACTCGTGTCTGAGCTTGATACCTCTACCACTCAGCAAATGATGAGATTAGCTTATTCTCAGCAACAGATAGCACCGGAGGACAGTAAAGGGCACGTTTGCGTGGTCAAATAGGATTATTGTCACGCTTCGTTCCGTATTTGTTGAAAGATAAGGCAATCGGTGAGTGGCGCGTTTTCTTTTCTTATTCCAGTCCTGCATGTTCCTTCGCAGCCTTGCGCAATTACGATTATCGGACACGCACGTAGTGTTTCGACAATGTCAGCGCTATCACATGCTCAGCGTGCGTTCGCTCAGGTATCAGTATTTACTGAGGACGAATCCCATGGTTACAAGAGGAAAGATATCATAATAATATTTTAAGTTTTACGTCCCAAAACGACGATGATTATGAGGGACGGCGTAGTGGGAGGCTCCGGAAATCTGGTCATCTCGCGTTCCTTAACGCGCTGACATCGCATAGTAGGGCACTGCATGGGCCCGGACTAACCCGAGAGCCCAGCCCGGCCCGTAGGCCGGGCTGAGGCATAGTTGGATCGGGCCCGGGCCCATGAGCTTCGAGTTCCGGTCGTTTCCGGGCTTTAGTCAGGCCCGTATCAGACCCGGGTCTCATATACAGGATGTTTCAACAAACATATTCAATATTACTTGAGAATTACAGAAAAGAGGTATCGCATGTGAGCCACCTGCGGCGTTTCATTTACTTTGGCAGAAGGCATCTTCAGATGTGTACAACTATTAATTACAGCAGTAAATAAAGAGATTCAAACAATAAAGTTTTTACGCTATTTATAAGAATTAACTTTTCATGACGACGTTTTCGAAGTGAATGGTAGGTGTGGTGTTTGGTGCGTCAGTTTCGGTTTCACTATAAGTTAGCCAGATTTCATCGCTCCGTGGTGAGTACCAGTGGCCGCCTTACCGACATTTCGAAGTGGCTATAGACAATTCGTAGGAGGAACTTCAGTTTATCCATTTGACTCGACCACCTATTTCCCCGGGTTTTAAAGTTAGTTATTTCAATTTCTATAATTACTGCCATAATTAACGTTTCTGCACATCTGAATATGCCTTCTGCCAAAGTGGACGGAACGTCGCAGAAATGACGCAGATACCTGATATCTGCGTCAGATATCAGATAATATTGGACACATTTCTTGAAGCACCCTGTATATCGATATAACGGCGTGTCTATACGCCGTTTTTTGTGGGGTTCAACATCCCAAAGCGACCCAGGTTACGTAAGATGCCGTTGTTGAAAGCTTCGGCTAATTTAGACCACCAGGAGTGCGTCAGAATGCACTGAAATTGGAAAGTACAAGGCGTCTACAATTTTGATCCGTCGGTATGCTATACGCACTTCAAGAAGCCCTTAACATACGTTTCCACTATTATATTCAGTGAAATTAAGAGGCTCTTGCATACCGCAAGGAAGTACCGTTACCAGGCGGTACTGCTGCAACAGCAACGGTACACTGCTAACGTTATGTAGTGTATATAACGTCGTAAGCGTAGGTAAATGAACCGTCTAAGGGAGTGTGGAAACCTTGAGCTTGACATGTGATGCTCGAGAAGAGCCAAAGCGCTGGTAGTAGCGTCTTCATATTAAATGACGGAATTCTGGTCTTCTGCCACTGGCTAGTCTGCCAGGAAGGTTTCCAGCTCGTCGTTCAGCGCGCCTAACTCTGTGTGAACCACCTTTAACCAGCTGTGGAGGACTTGAAGTGTCGAGAGGTCTAACTGTGTGGGCTGGATTAGCTGGTTCTTCTCATTTACAATTCCCGAACTCTGGGCTCGACGAGACGCGCGCTTGTTCCTGGCACACTACATTATGGTCTGGCGGCAGAAAGACGTCCCAGATCGGAAGCAAGAGCTCGGGGAGATAAAGACCGACTTCCCGAGTCTTCAGCATCAAAAACTAGGTGGGAAGATTTCTCTGGAGCCTTTATTTACGCTCAGCTAAGTGTCCCTCACATCATGCGTCAAGTCAAGTTCCTTGAATCTGTGGCGTACATACACACAGGGGGATTGCCCAAGCACGGGATGCGTATGATCCAAACAGTTCAAGAACAAACAAGCATCTGCCCCACTACTCTTCTTGTTCTCTTCAGTCCGTGTCGCACGCAATTTTCTACAGTCTCAAAGCACGATCGTACCCAGGGCTTACAAAACAACTGTCAATTAAAGCTTCGATGTGTACCAGCCGGTGGCTCCTCCCCGTATAGAACGCGACGTATCGGGTGACTGAAGCGCGATCCACCCTGCAGGGACCGGAAGCAGGAGATTGGGGTGCCTTGTCGTCGATGGCCGAAGGCCTTGGTGCAAAGAGGGTAGTGAAGCGTGGCTGTGGGTGCAGGCTTTCAGCTCGAGGCAGTGACAATATAAGAAAAGGAGATTTATGGTAGGAAGGAAAAAAGTGGTCACTTTGGTGGGAAAGAAAATGTGGAGGCTAAACAAGAAGCCGCATGTCCACCAGAGATTATTCAATGAGCCAAGCGATAGGCAATCTTGAAATTTTCAACAAACATGTGAGAGCAATGCATGTGGCCTCCGTCACTTCTTACCTCTGTTCGACCGCTGAAATGCGCCGTTTATGAAGGCAGCACTCTCAGCGTGCTTTTGAATGTTCTTGTTCTCCCGGTGGAATTTGAGCAAGCATCTTTATGTCGACTTGGGCTGTGTTCCAATTCTTAGACAGCACGTAGACAGTCTACGCAGACTGCTTAGAAGACAGCTCCGAGCCCATGCTGTCCGAAAATTGGAACACGTCTGGACGGCTTCTACGCGACGCTGTACCACCTCACGTCGAGAAAAGAAAGCCAAAATAAACAAACGTAACAACCGTATACATATATATTTTCTGGCTTGATTTGTGTTAAAATCTGCAAAAAATAAACGTTACTCACATTGAGCTTCTGGAGAAGCTTCTGCTTGTGTGCAGACGACCATTCCGGCAAGATTCGGTTTATCTGAGCAATTCGCTGAGTCGCCATCTTGTTTAGACAGCAAAGTAGCCTGCATCGTATTTGTCTACGGTGCGGTCTTGTCGGAGCGTCTACTTGGCCGGCCACGTGAGAATTGGAATGGGACTTAAGATGGCCGCCGTCCATTTAGCGGTATATTTAGCCGTCTACGGTGAGAAATGGGACACACGCTTACTGTCCAAAGTAGAAGACCATACGGTGGCGCCACAGTGCACTGATGAAGAAGAGGACGGCACGCACGCCGTGAGCGTCAAATCGATTCTTGCCCGGCAATGCAACGCTTTTTTCGCAGCTCTATTGCGGACGTGCACGACGAGTAGAGTTGAACCTCAGCCCGTACTAACCAACAAGACATGCCATCGAAAAAGACAACTGCCCGGCGTCAGGTTTCATCTATTTGCGCTGACGCTACAAGCCAGAATCCCTCCAATGTCCTGGAAGTCGAGAGGGACGAAGAAGTGCCGTTGGGCGAAGGCCGTTTCCAGGTGCAGGCACTAATAGTATCGATGCTGGCGGGGACTACGTTCTTGCTTCACCTGGTAAGCTTTCGACTCACTACGCGCATCATGGACCACTGGTGTCGACCGACAGAAGCTTTCGCTAATCTGAGCGTCGAAGAGTGGCGCCTAATGGCCATACCTATCGAACAGGACGGCGCCCGAAGTCGCTGCAGACGTCGTGAACCACCCGATGGCGGCAGTGCAGCGTCTTTCGTAAGCTGTGACTCCTGGGACTTTGACTATGCGCCTTACGGCAACAACATAGTCAGTGAGTGGCGGCTGGTGTGCGACCGCCGGTGGCTCATCGAACTGGCCGTGCTAACCTACATGGCCGCTTGCGTCATCGCACTCCCCGTGGTAGGAGTTGCCGCTGACCGCATTGGCCGCAAGCTCGTCATGAACATCACGCTCGTTGCGCTGCTCGTGGCTGGATTCACCACCAGCCTCGCCAACTCCTACCTGCTCTTCGTGGCACTGCGCATAGTCGTGTCTGTGTCGAGCAACTCTCTGTGGCTCGTGCAGTACTCGGTTCTCTACGAGGTCTCGACTATAGCGCGCAGAGATCGCTACTGCTTCCTCTCCATGGCGGTGGCCTCGATCGTCATGCCCCTCGTGGTCGCTGGCATGTCGACGCTGCGATTGGCCTGGGAAGCAGCCCACCTCTTTCTCATGGTGCCGACGACCATGCTTGCTTTAGCGTTCTATCCTGTGGGCGACGAGTCTTGTACCTGGCTCCTAGCCACAATGCAGCCTCGGAAAGCCGAACGTGTCGCCTTAAGTGTCGCCCGCATGAACAGCGCAGACACTGATTACTGCCGCTCTTGGTTCGCTTCCGAGGTGCGCAAGGCTGAGCGTCGAAGTAGCGAGCATCAAACCGAGCACACTGTGCTCACCATGCTCAATCCACAGCTGAGAAGACGCTTTGTGCTGCTGTGCTACGTGTGGTCCTCGTTGTCGTTCGCCTTCAATCAAGTGAACCTGAATGACATCTTCCCCATCAAGAAGACAGTCTCCTTGGCCGGTATCTTGGGAATGGTGCCGATGTACGCTGGGGCCTACGGTATGATGTCGCGGTACGGTGCGAAGCGCTCGTGCACGGTGTCGATGCTCATCTTCAGCTTCGTCGCCGTAGCCCTGACTGGCACGTACGGCAGCGAAAAGCACACGTCCAACGGGATTCTCGTCGTGATTCTCCGTATGCTGGCCAATCTGTTCGTAGTGCTCGCCTTCGTTGTGACCGCCCAGTACTACCCGGTCCGGGTGCGCTGTACGGGCATTTGCGTCGGGTTCGCACTCGGCAGGCTGACCGGATCGCTGGGAGAGATTGTGTTTCGGCTGTTTCCCAAGCACCGCCGGGATATCATGATAGCCTTCGTTGCTGTCGTAATGGCCTTGTGTTCGATGGCCGTGGAGTACCTTCCGCACAAAGTCCCCGACATTATCCTGCTACATGAATCCACTTGTCCTGTTTCCAGACGGGGCAGCACGTACGCCGCCGACGAGTTCAGGCGCTCGCTTCAGGGCTCGTTGGGTCCACTGCCAAAAGGACCCGTCAAGGCACGTTCTTCCAGGGAACGCCGTTCAAGGAGCGAGTCATTGCCCGAGCAGTTTTCGCTAAGGGCTTCCAGCATCTCCCAGTCGTCTGCTCTGCCAAAGCACTGAACTCTGTCCATGAATTTGTGTGCACATATAAAAATAATTTGCGTATAAATTTACTTGTGTAAGAGCTCTGCTAAGATGAGCTAGCCTGTCTGTATTGAAAACTCTAAAGAGAACGTTCAATCTTTAGGATAACCTGCTAGATAGCATGCGCACACGTGATGCATACGCTTTACATGTGTTATCGGCATATTCAGATTGCCGAGCTCAACGTTAAAGACGCTATTGTAAAACTGGCGTATCCAGGAGGCGGCCGGCACACTAAATCGGTGCTCCCCCCCCCCCCCAATTTTTTCACCACAGCGTACCGATTTCGAAATTACACTCTACCACACCTGCCGGCCCGCGTCCCACTTCAGAACAAACAAAAAGGTGCTCCTCCTCTCCAAGAAAAAAATGTCTGGCTACGCTCCTGATTGTTATCATGGGTGCAACAGATCGACGTCATCGGGATCACGTTTTGTCGAAGTAAGCCAACTCTGTGGCACACAGTTCACTTACTCCAGCATTGTAACAGCGACACCAACGACGGCTGGTAGTAGCGAAAGTCGACCTTTACATGGCTAGTGTTAAGGCCTGACTGCTATAGACAGTTACGGACGGTGCAGTTACGAGTAGATCACCGTAAGTTCCCAAGTGCACTTCTCGACTAAGCGATTGAGTGTGCCGCTTTTATGCCGTAGGCGATGCATGGTGGCATTACGACGAATAATGCACGAATTCTCACAGCTCTCGTTTATACTTATGTCATGCCATCTTAAGAAAAAAAATGTAGACATCATACCCAACTATGGCACAGCAAATGCATGACCAAACTTTATGATTAATATAGTGTATCTACAGTCGATAAAGTTCGGATAAAGGACGCCCTGTTCCCTATTGTCGATGAACTAGGAACGTGGAGCTTCATTCCACCTTCGTGCTCATCACGCTTCCCTGCAATGATTGAGCTAGATATCGAGTAAAGTCGTGTGTAACCTACTATCACACTTTCTATTTTTAATTGTTAAATTTGCCAATGTTACCTGTTAGTGAGCTGGAACGATGTTGTGTATTATTTAGAGCGTGTTATGTCAGGTATTCTGGATCACACATTGATCATCGGTATCGTGAGTTACCATACAGGCACTGCCGATCGGCCGGCACCTTGTACACGCCACATCATAACGCGAGATATATTCTTCGAGGGCGTGTGAGGGAAAAGTGCACTTTCGCTTTCAGGTGAAAGCAGGTTTCTGCGTCTGAAGATCAGCATTCACGATGTCATGGCATTTAATGAAATAGTTCTCAGGACTTCGCGTGTGATAACGGGACCAAGTTATTTATTTATTTATTTATTTATTTATTTATTTATGTATTTATTATTTATTTAATCATTTATTTATTTATTATTTTGGTTAAAGCTTATTATAAATCAGTGAGCTCACCATCACATTTTACCATACTTGTACACATCACGTAGCATAAATTACATCAGTCTAAATGTAATTGATTACTGTTATCAATACGTTTCAAAGGAAAGCTACAGACTGCTAAAAGCAGTCGATTGCAGTAGCACTATTTTTCTTCAAATTTAATCTGTCAAGCATTCTTTTTCTTTTTTCTGCCTACACTTACACACCCGAAAAAAAAATATGTTTATAACATGGCCTCTATTCACGTGGAGTGGCTAAGAGACATATCACACAAGGAACTTCTGGCGCGAACGAATCACAAACTAATCCCCCCGTCTTGCAAAAATTACAAATAGCGCCATCTGTCGCATAATTTTTGTCACGCCGAAGTCGATCTTTTCCAACAGAATCCGGAAGATGGCAGAAAGTTTAACATCGCTTGGGCGAAGGCGCGAGAATCCAAACAGCACGGGAAGTTACCGCTTGCCTGTATCACGCGATGGCTCCTTATTTCGAATTAGCTTTCCTTTGAATTTACGCACTTTATGCTTAGGCTACCAAATTGTCACTTGACACACATACTTAGTGGGCTCTCGCTTTTGCTCAATGGCAATGCACCAAACTCTTTTTCGCATCCATGGACGAGCTCGTGTGCCCGTCCGCAGCATCATCCGTGGAAAAGCCAGGTTGGAGTGCGTCTGGTAAATGCATAAAATTTGGCGTTTTTTATGTTCCTTTTACCTCACTTGCACGCGTCTTCTGGGTCATAGTAGCTCATCGATGACGCAGGCAGGCGCGAAGTCTTTCTCAATTACGACTAAGCGGAGTGGGAACAAGTGTCATTCCGACATTGTCAAAAATCTTCATCTCGAAGTTTTTTCGAATCAATGTCAAAACAAATTTTGGGGGTGCGCCAACGCACACAGCGAAATTGACGTAAAATGTACATTACTCTCTTTATATTCGATTCAGTCACGAATTATGATGCACTACCGGCAAACGCGTCAAATTCACATTGCATGGTTTCAATGCTCTCAGTATTAAATTCCAAGAAAGAAAATTAAAGAATGTGTAGTTTTCAGTGAGTTTCAATAATCAGGGCTAATTATGGTGTAACTAAATAGATATCGTTGTTCTACCATCACTCAGCTTTAAACATTGCGTTAAAAGGATCATCATCATCATCATCATCATCATCATCATCATCATCATCATCATCATCATCAGCCTGACTACGTCCACTGCAGGACAAAGGCTTCTCCCATGTTCCACCAGTTAACTCGGTCCTGCGCTTGCTGCTGCCAATTTATACCCACGAACTTCTTAATCTCATGTGCCCACCTAACCTTCTGTCTCCCCCTAACCCGCTTGCCTTCTCTGGGAATCCAGTCAGTTACCCTTAATGACCAGCGGTTATCCTGTCTACGCGCTACATGACCGGCCCACGTCCATTTCTTCTTCTTGATTTCAGCTATGATATCCTTAACCCCCGTTTGTTCCCTAATCCACTCTGCTCTCTTCTTGTCTCTTAAGGTTACACCTACCATTTTTCTTTCTATTGCTCGCTGCGTCGTCCTCGATTTAAGCTGAACCCTTTTTGTAAGTATATACAGATTTCTGCTCCGTAGCTAAGTACCGGCAAGATACAACTGTTACATACTTTCCTCTTGAAG
The DNA here is from genome assembly GCF_043290135.1 of Rhipicephalus microplus. Classification (NCBI taxonomy): domain Eukaryota; kingdom Metazoa; phylum Arthropoda; class Arachnida; order Ixodida; family Ixodidae; genus Rhipicephalus; species Rhipicephalus microplus. The sequence goes on along the minus strand of NW_027464591.1, from coordinate 11,710,446 downwards.
GATAGCGGCAATCTACCTGTCATAATTCGAGAGTGCTTGCCAAATGTACTCTACCCCATTCTTATTCTTCTTGTTACTTCAATCTCGTGGTTCGGCTCCGCGGTTATTACCTGCCCTAAGTAGACATAGTATTTTACAACTTCCAGTGCACTATTACCTGTCTCGAAGCGCTGTTTTCTTCCGAGGTTATTGTACATTGCTTTCGTCTTCTGGAGATTAATCTTAAGACCCACCTTTCTGCTCTCCTCGTGTAACTCCGTAATCATGAGTTGCAATTCAGCCCTAAGTTACTCAGCAAGGCAATGTCATCGGCGAAGCGCTAGTTACTAAAGTACTCTCCATTAACTCTTATCCCTAACTGTTCCCATTATAGACCTCTGAAAACCTCCTGTAAGGACGCGGTAAATAGCCTTGGGGAGATTGTATTCCCCTGCCTTACACCCTTCTTGATTGGTATTCTGTTGCTTTCTTTATGAAGCACAATGGTAGCAGTTGATCCCTGTAGATTTTTTCCAGATTGTTTATATATGCTACATCAACGCCCTGATTCCGCAGTGACTGCATGACTGCTGATATTTCTACTGAATCAAACGCCTTCTCGTAATCTATGAAGGTTATGTATAGTGGTTGGTTATATTCTGAGCATTTTTCTATTACCTGATTGATAGCATGAATGTGGTCGATTGTTGAGTAGCCTGTTCGAAATCCTGCTTGTTCCTTTGGTTGATTGAATTCCATTATTTTTTTACTCTGTTAGCAATTACCTTTGTAAATAGCTTGTGTACTACAGAAAGCAAGCCGATCGGCCTGTAATTCTTCAAGTTCTTGTCATCTCCTTTCTTATGTATTAAGATGATGTTAGCGTTCTTCCAAGACTCTGGTACTCTTCCCGTCAGGAGACATCTAGTAAACAGGGTGGCTAGTTTTTTCTAACACAATCTGTCCTCCATCTTTCAGCAGATCTGACGTTACCTGATCCTCACCGGCCGCTTTGCCTCTTTGCATGCTGTCCAAAGCTTTTCCGACTTCTTCTATCATTACTGGTGGGGTGTCATCTGGGTTACTGCTAGTTCTTATAGTATTAAAGTCGTGGTTGTCCCGGCTACTGTACAGATCTCTGTAAAACTCCTCCGCCATTTTAACTATCCTATCCATATTGGTAGTTATTTTGCCTTCTTTGTCCTTTAGTGAATACATCCGGTTTTTGCCTATTTCAAGTTTCCTCTTCACTGCTTTCACGCTTCCTCAGTTTTTCAGAGCGCGTTCAATTCTCGCCATGTTGTATACCTTCATACATCGGATACCTTACGACTATTAATCAACTTCGAAAGCTTTGCCAGTTCTATTTTGTCTGTTGTACTCGAGACTTTCATGTTTTGACGCTTCTTAATGATATTCTTTGTTTCCTGGGAAAGCTTGCCAGTGTACTCTCTAACTACCCTGCCTCCAACTTCCACTGCCCACTCCGTAATGATACTCGTCAGATTATCATTCATTGTATCTACGCTAAGGTTGGTTTCCTCACTAAGAGCCGAGTACCTGTTGTGAAGTGAGCCTCTGAATTCCTGTTCTTTCCCTCTCAGTGCTAGCTCATTAATTCACTTCTTGCGTATCAGTTTCTGTCGTTCCTTCTTCAAGTCTAGGCGAATTCGAGACCATACCATTCTATGGTCACTGCATCGTACCTTGCCAACCACTTCCACATCCTGCACGATGCCTGGGTGTGAACTCATTATAAAGTCTATTTCGTTCTCAGTTTCGCCATTAGGGCTCCTCCATGTCCACTTACGGTTTCCTCGTTTTTGGTAGAAGGTATTCCAAATCCGTAAATTATTGCGTTCTGCGAATTCTACCAGTAGCCCTCCTCTGACATTTCTAGTACCGATGCCATAATCTCCTACTATGTGGTCTCCAGCCTGATTCTTCCCTACCTTTGCATTAAAGTCGCCCATCACTATAGTATACTGTGTTTTTACCTTACTCATTGCCGATTCCACGTCTTCATAAAAGCTTTCAACTGAAGCGTCATCATGGCTGGATGTAGGCGCGTAAGCCTGTACTACCTTCATCTTGTATCTTTTATTCAGTTTAATTACGATACCTACCACCCTTTCATTAATGCTATAGTATTCCTCTATGTTGCCAGCTATGTTTCTGTGAATTAGGAACCCCACCTTGGCATTGAAGTCTCCCATCAGTATAGTATACTGTGTTTTTACCTTACTCATTGCCAATTCCACGTCTTCATAGAAGCTTTCAACTGAAGCGTCATCATGGCTGGATGTAGGCGCGTAAGCCTGTACCACCTTCATCTTGTATCTCTTATTGGGTTTAATTACGATACCTACCACTCTTTCATTAATGCTATAGTATCCCTCTATGTTGCCAGCTATGTTTCTGTGAATTAGGAACCCCACTCCCAGTTCTCGTCTGTCAGCCAAGCCCCTATAGCAGAGGACGTGTCCATTCTGTAGCACCGTATAAGCCTCATCTGTCCCCCTAACCTCACTGAGCCCTATTACATCCCATTTAACACCCTCTAGCTCCTCGAGTAGTACAGCTACACTTGCCTAACTAGATAAGATTCTAGCGTTAAACGTTGCTAAGTTCAGGTTCCAATGGTGGCCTGTCTGGATCCAGAGATTCTTAGCATCCTCTGCTGCGTTGCAGCAACAAGGATGCTGAGAATGCAGATCTGACCGCCGTCGTGGTCAGTTGCTTCGCAGTTGCTGGGGACTTAGGGCCGTGGGTTAATTGGCATATGCATGTGGCAGGTAGTGGTCAGATACTGCACCAGGGTGGCCAATCCTTCTCTGGTGAGGGAGTGCGTTCCAGGCGGTGGTCACCGATGAGGCCGCACCTCAGGCCGCACCTCAGACCACGCAGGCTTTTTTTTTTCATCTGGTTAGGAACTGCGCGGCGCTGGGATTCGAGCCATGGACCTCTTGCATGCGAGCCTGATGTTCTAAACACTACGCCATCGCTGCGTAACTTAAAACAATAAACCCGTATAAATGTAGTTTTTTTTTTATTCTTCTCGAGTGACAAAAAAAAAATACTCGGGACATTAGTCCTAAAACGCGGCACGTTGAACGATCGTCGAACATGGTAATGTCAACAGCAAAGTGATCCTCTGCAGGAATACGTAGCACCATTAATTCAAATGACCACTAGTCGTCCACTCAGCAAGTCCACCCGAATTTGGCAGGTCATTTGAAGAAACACGCGGTGAGTGACGCTGCCCCTCCACGCACCGTGACTGAAGGGAATATGCGAGAGAAGCAGTGTTACGAATTGTGTCACTGCCAGTGGAAAACGAGGGAAGCGCGAGGAGAGAAAGAGGACGGCGACTTATATAGCTCCTACGATTGCCACGATCTTTGAAGTCTCTGCGTCACGTTGAGCGTGTGCCTGTGGGGATGTGAAAATTCGGAGATGACCCGAATGCTCGGGTAAGATGTCTGGTAGGAGCATTTCGCACCTCGGCGTTTGTGAACCCTGGCATATTCCACATTGTTTTTCGTCTCAGTGCCGAGGCGAAGCTTGGAGGCCGCGTAAACAGAGGCGTGGGGTTGCGACTTGCTCCACCAGGTGCCGTAGCGATCGCATCTCTTCAAAAGAAAACCGCATGCTCTTCTGATGAACTCATTCTATAATTATCAGTAATTATTCTGACAATTAGCAGACCATTGACCCATATATGCGCAAACTCAGGAAAATTACCAAAATTAATTTATTTCCCAAAATGGTTGCTGCTACGACCCCAGAAAACAGAATAAGGCTTGTAATAATACAGGAAAAATTCTTTCAAACAATGATTTTGGAGCCGCCCTGTAGGTAGGACACTTATGTTTGACACAGTCAACAAAAACATTATCCCCTATCATTGCCATACGAAAGTTACTGCGCACCCAATAACTAACGAACAATCAACGAAAATATCAGCAGCATCGAGAACAATTTGACTCTATATTACTTATTATTTTTTTCGTTGCATGGCGCTCAGCTACGTGCACGTGAAATAGCCATTTTGTGACTGCAAGCACGTGGCTATTTGTAGCCCAGCGATCACCTAGACTCGCATGTGACGAGGACAGGGCATCATAAACACACATTAGGTAGTGTTACCTTTTTACAGAAAAAAAAACAGTCAAGTTACACTCAAAATTTTCTTCATCCTACATGTAGGACACTGGGCATATATGGCTAATCATAAATAAACGATATGTATTGCATTCAAGTCTGCTTCAACCAGAGCCACTGATTTTTTTTACATTTTTTTGTTTAATTAAAGTAAGGCCGCAGCCGCATGAGGGCCCACTGCATTATGCAATCACGGTAATAAGGTCATAGCACCCTTCCCCACCAACCCAATATAAGGTCATAGCACCCTCCCAATAACCAACCTATGAACATCGCTACGACTTCCTGCGTCTGTCAGTGAGCAACTTTGATGTAGATATTTACGAGTTCGCGGAGAATGTTCAGGTCCGAAAGTCGCATTGAGTCAGTCAAGAACTTCAATAAAAGGTCCTGCAGAGAGCAGTTTAAGCCACGGGACGATCCGCAAGGGACGCCCTATAACAGCCACTAGTGTATGCGACGCCGGAGTTGGCGCTGGAACGTGATGGCGTTCCGCCAGTTCTTGGGCACTCTGGACTGCCTTTGGTTGGCGGTGAAGCTTTGAGCTCCCAAACTTTAAGCTCTTTCCGGTCGGACTCATAAGTGACAAGTCTCTGAAGTAACGCGGGAAGTTGCCAGAGCATGTGCGAGAGTGAACCATAAACTTCTGTGCAATCTGGGCTATGTGGAGTGATGTCTGTGTTGTAATGGCCGAGTCGGCCCCTTGATTTCGTTTGTAGCTCGTGAAAGGCTACCGTTTCCACACGTTGAGCTTTATATATGGCAAGAAGCACTGAATTCTGTCATTGCGATAGCGAAACATGATTTCGTGGTAGGTGAGTAATGGGTCGTTGAACTGTACTACAGTTCAACGGCCCATTCGTGAGCCGGAATCCACGGCGTACGTCTGGGCCCGATTCGAAGACCTTCTTTCCCCCCTGGTAATCTATGTGTATACGTTTATAAATTACAAGCATGCGACACGTTTGCTGAAAATTAAGATTTCTTTTTGTTCCAGTTTTGTACATTTTTATCGTAAGTTCACCGAATTGGCTTCACGCCACTCCGATATGCCACAAAAGGCTGCTGGCCCCTTGTTTAGAACACACTTTTCTTTCTAATATTCGGAAAACCGGAAGTTAGCGCTGAATAGAAGTGCTCGCAAGAGGAACAGAAGGGTCACTCATTAATATAGTGCCCCTGGAAACTTTGGCTCCTTCAAGTTGAACCATTTGTGCGTCTCGTTGATACTTCAACGTGTGCCGGTGCTTCAAACCGCGATGCAGAGAACTCATCAGCACTACGATAAGTATTAACGCGACAGCGTTGAACAGCTCGTTTCGTAGAAATTCTGGCGTTAGCGTCGTTGGATGTGAACGTAAAATCAGCACTTTGTCGAAACTCGACAAAGATGCAAATAAAATAATAAACGTATTCCCGTCCGAGTGAGTATCTCACTCACGCCGTCTGGGTGGCAAGCAAATACTCTACCACAAAGCCGCGATATCTGTTGAAGCTGCCTTGGAGAAAAACAACACACTATATGAACGTCTTGTAGTGGAAGGAGTTTCTTTAGCGCATCAAATATTGCGTGACAGAAGCTTACAATCGCACCAGCCGTGAAAAAAAAAAAAAACGCGAATTGAGCAACGAGTGGGTGACACACCCATTACAAAGCGCTCGGACATATTCAATCGGTCATCAGCAGCAGAAGCATCAACAAAGTGAACAGCTGCGTAAGTTCGCGTGTTGCCCCAGAGACGTGTAGTGGGCCCTTCGCTGATTGGCAAAAGAATTAATTATGGCGCAGTGCACACCTTATGAGTGTGTTTGTAATAGGCATTCAATGATACTTTGAAACAGCCAATGATATGCGCGCGCAGTCGTTAGCTCATTCTCTACGGCACGTTTAACGCATGCACCGAGAAACGAAGCGGCTTTGCAGTTCAGAAGGTACGTTATCGTGAGTTGCTCTTGAAGGTGAAGCTCGAGCGTCCCCCAATTTTTCACAAGTGTCTGCTGTGCAGCTTTTCTCCGCAAGACTTAGTGCTACCGCCGAAGCGGCCACGACGCGGTGCAAACCAATGTCTTGAAGAAACGTGTCGGTGGAAACACTCATGTCCGGCAGGCAGAGCCGGATACGTGATCTTTTGCTTTTCTTTCAAATGTGTCTGTTTGTGCGTCACTTGCGAGCGCCCGACAAAACAAGTTCTCCTGATATGACTCATCTTACGAAACTTTCGCGCGTGGGCAGCCGACCTGAGAAACACTCTTACTTTCGACAGCCAAGAAGTTATAAGTCGGTCTCTCTTAATTAATTTAATTGCCGTCAGAAGTATATACTACCACGCTCGAGAGTCGGTATAAAGGAAACATCGATTCGCGAAAGTTCGAACGATGTGCACCACTGTCACTAAATAAGGTCCCTACTAATGGTTTGCAGCGGGTTGCGTCACTTTCCTGTATTATACACGACTGCATCACTCGCATTGCGTAACATCTCCTGGTCGCGCTCGCCCGAATATAGCCGTTTTACAACGCCGCTTACTCATCCTCGACAGACGATGCGGGGGAAGCAGTGATGTCACACTGCAGGGCGTTGCCGAAGGTTGCGGCAACTGCAGTCTTCGACAATTTGGTTCCGGTTCCCCGCGTGGAAGTAGCCAGACTTCATCAATATGTAGACAGTAGCAACATCGCCCTGTTGCGAATCTTAAAGCGGACGTGGACATCTCGTATAAATATCTGCAATTCTTCAATTTATCATGTAGTTACTGCCCAGTTCTTGCCCCGACTCATTTTACGCTCCACTGCAGTGAGCAAAGCAATCCTGCAGAAGTGGGTAAATATATCTGGTGTTTTGTATATTTACAAGATTTTCGGACACATTTTCTCTAATGCTCAGACTGGCAGTACAATTTATATGTCCTCCTATATAGGGGGATCCATGGCCACTGGCATTCCTATCCCCCCTCACCCCCCAAAACGGCAGTGCCACAATAAATTTTGGCTGAGCTGAGCAATAAATATAACACATTTTTGTCACATCACGGCCTATGGTGTCTGCTATACGTACACACGTATGCGATATAAACGTTTGACCAGTAGAAAGTAGTTTTTATAGCCTATGGAAGGTTATACCACTTTTTCATTTTTGTTTTCAGAATCATGGTAATTATTCTGTACTATCGTTCGGCTTCGCACTCAAAGTTCCTCTTGGCATTACTACTGGCCGGTATAAGAAAGCCCGAGTGCCAGCTAATAGTTTCGCGGCCAGAAAACTAGGCAAGTATTTAGGGTCGCTAAAAAACGCTGCATGGCATGTCGCGCCAAACAGGTGCAGGTGAGATTGACGGAAATGGACACAGAGCACCGCAAAGCCCAATTCTATGCTCTAAATGATCACAAATATCTGTTCCTTTAATTGAACTTTAATTACAAACTGACACCCATAAAGTGGAAATTTCGCGACGATTTTCTGCCGCTCTGCAGCCGCGCAGTTCGGCGAGGTTCCACAACACGTTAGTTTAACTGTACACGTGCAGTCGCACAAACTACACCTTTCGAAAAATTACAATTCCCTTCGTTGCGACAAATCCGCGGGCGGCACATTCTTTAGACCAGCTCAATACGCGCTTATCTCAAAGAGCGACACGTGACGTAGACGGCACGCAGCTGTCAAGGGAGGCCTGTTAAATGGACGGGCACGCGAAAGCCGTGAACTTCATTCAATCAGAGAGCTGTGCTGTCGTGTTTCGCTGGCGGCTCAAGTTTCTGAAAGGCGAGTGATTGCGGCAAGAAAGTTTGTGCTCGGTTCCATGAAATTCCTTTCGGTTGATGTCACCCAGCGTGAGGGAAAAAAAATGCCATTGGCATCTCTTGAGGAGTGCAGTGTAGATTTGAACCATATGCTCTGTGGTTGGGCATCGAGTGACACTTACGCCAAGAACAAGTAACAGCGGGCCAAAGTGCTAAGAAGAGCTTCCCTAGCAGACCAACTTCGGGCTGTCCAGGAGGCCCGCGAGGCGGCGGAGAGCTTCGGGCTCTCTGTCCCGACGTGGGAGATGCCCTCTACATCTGGCGTCAAGCCGAGTGTCCTTCAGGACCCATTTTTGGGTAATAAAGTTTCACCACCACCACCATCTCTTATGGAAAATTATGAATCGTTGGCTCACTCAACTGATTTTTCAGCACACGACAGCTGCATTCGTATAATTTGTCAGTGGAGGAAGACGGCACTTTGCTCCTTAAATAATTGCTGTGCTTTCACGTCCCAAAACCACGATATGAAGCCGCTGGAGGACTCCGAAAATTTCGGTGCCACCTGGGGTTCTTTTGCGTGCACCTAAATTTAGGTACACGGGCCTCAAGAATTTTCGCCTCTATCGAAAGTACGACCTCCGCGGCCGGAATTCACCAAACTACTAGACCACCGTGGCACTTTGTTCTTATAAATGTACGATTCTCTGAATAACCTACACCCATCTTCATTTGGCACCCCCTCTATCATCATTTTTGTATTGATGGGAAATAAACTGAACACATTGTTTTATGAAACAATAGATATTACATAGGCGAGTATACACGCAGAGAGAGAGAGAGAGAGAGAGAGAGAGAGAGAGATGTATTCATGCAACTGTGGTCCATCGAGTGTGACAAAGGTTTACAACACAACATGGATCTCAGCTGCATATGTATACTCGTGTACCTACACGCACGTTGTACATACTGCGAATATACGTTATATCTCCTTGTTTTTGCCTTGATATCTCACCCCTATTTGTATATAGATTTAAATATTTGAATGCCCTTGTAAAAGTAACTAATATATTTAATATAATTCAATTTATTCCACTGACTGATCTGTGCTTAAACGCAGAAACTGCAGAAAGTGTCATTTTGTTAATGAACCCTTTCTACATTGATTGTTTAAACATATCAGCGCAATGCACTCTCTTATTGGAACTTTTTTGCGCCAAGTAACACGGTCTTGTGATCGCTTCTCGACCCCTGAAGAAGTTATTGATTGTGGAGAAGTCGGTAGTATTATGGCTACCAGCACTGCCAACATTTTTTTTTCTCCCGGATATGTCACTCGCGGGACTGATCACCTTCAGCCTCACGAAAGGGTGCATCTGCGCAGAAATGAAGGTGTGTCTTAAGTAGGACACTTTTTTATCAGCGAGCGCCAATTCCTGTAAGTATTGCTGCTTGTGTAAGCAAGAAGACGCCTCTTCTTTGTCTCCCTTTGGGAAATGCAAATCTCTGAAGTGGACTAGGAAACAATCAAGAGGGTGGGGTTGGTAGCGGTATTTCTCTTAGTCTTAAAAATTATAATCATTCTTGGCTCGTAAAAAGAAAAAAAAAGAAATGAAGGAGATCTTAAACTGCTTTGGAAAAAGTAGACGGCAAAATATAGAGGCAATATCTGAAAAAACGTGCCCGGAATACCGCGTCTCCCTAAGATAAGCAGCTGCGTCAAGTAAGGGTGTCAAGATGGAAGCCGCGTGGAATAGGAAACGCGAATAACGAGAATGAGTTCTTTTTTTTCAGGTTCAGGGTTCAGGGCCCCGCATACTTCAAGAAAGCAGTAAGGAAATCACCCGTCATCCGAAGTGCGAGAAAATAAATAAATAAATCGAAAGACGCGGTTACTGCGAAGAGTCGCAGAAATGTCCCAAGCTGGAAACGCGCGAGGGGGCGGGTGTCGCAGGCAAAACAAGCAAAGAGGACAGAGATCGAGAGTAAAATGAGAAATAGCAAAGAAAGAGAGAAGGACAGCTAGGGGTTTGTGCGGAGGTGAACCCGCACCGCAAAAAGCTCTCGCAAATCAGCGCGCTTGCCCTCTCCGCACCCTCCCCCTCTTTTTCTCCTCGCCCCAGCAGCGGAGAGCGAGACCTGGCTTCGGAGCAGCGGCTGCAGCCGGCATCGCTTCTCCTGCGCTTCTTCGAGCCTCCGGTTCGTACGGTGAAGATGCCGTTGCGGACGCGTCCGCGCGGACTCGTGCGGGCCATGTTGTGGTGTTTCCTCTGCGTGTTGGTGCCGGCCCCACTCGCGTGGGCCTTCAACGTGGACCTACCTTCGGCGCTCGTGCACCGGGGTCCCGAAGGATCCATGTTCGGATTTGCCGTCACCGTGCACAGGGACCGCGGATTCAACTGGTGAGTGAGAAAAAGGGATGCACCGGAACAACGACGATGGCGTTTGTGCTGCGCGTAGACTGCTTAAGTGCGCTTGCGAAAAGTGCCATATTGCTGGAATATTGTTTTTGTTAAGTATTCTTCGGACCGTGAACAATTAGTCAAAAATTCATTATTTCTAGAGAAGAAGCTTCAGACACTGTGTAAATTGTCTGCGTACGGAATTTTACGAAAACAAATCAATCGCCGATTTTCTTTTAGTTTACCGATAGAACATTCACGTCAGGTCATCGTAAAAACCTGTCAAAGGACTTTAAACACAAGTTTGCAAAAGTGATACCCTCACTGCCCTAACTTAAGCGAGTTTCTTTACTTGCTTGACAAATAGTGGTGCAGTGAAGTTACTTGACGTATTATTAAAATGGAGAAAAGTTTGTAATCCTCGAATGGGTCTTGGCAACTTTAGAGCAAAGACTCACTGCTAAAGAGCTCCGGCATGTTGTAACATGCTACCACGGCTCCTGCGTTATACGAGCTGAGCGACATTTCGACATCTGGATTAATAATAAAATTTGGGCTTTTTGCGCCCCCAATACTACCATATGATTATCAGGGACGCCGTAAAATTTGACCATACAGTGTTCCTTAAGGTGCACTGACATCTCACAGTATACATATGCCTATATCATTTCGCTACCGACGAAATGCAACGACCGCTGTTGGGATCGAACCAGCGACCTTCAGGTTAGCACCTGAGCACCGTATAGCCTCTACGACATTGTGGTGTACCCGACACCAGGAATCGGAAATAGAGTCAGTGCGCATTAGAAACCCATCGTGAGGTGCTGACAGAATAATTTCCGCTTGAAATTTGCAACTGGCTTCATTTCTCATAACTGAATGTACGAAGAGTGCAACGTAGAAGTAGTTACAACGTAACTACGGAAGCAAAAAAAAAAAAAATCAAGAACGGAAATGAGCCCTCTCTTCTATTCTTGTTTTTTTTTTTGCTTCCGTAGTTAGGCTGTAACTACTTCTAGGTTGCGCTGTTCGCACGTTGAGTTATGTCCTATCAGCTTGCCCAAATTTTTACGCTTCACAACTTCATTTCTCAGTTAGCCGTTCCATGACACTCGTGATAATTTCGAGTGGAGTATACTGACGCAGAAGCAGCCATCTCACATAACGGACTCTTCTCGAAATTGTCCTGATTTTGTTCACGCAAGAGAACGGTGACGTCACAGCAGTTGCGGCACGTAACAATACATCTGGGCCGTGCCTTGGAGGGGTCGAAATTTTGATGTAGCTTTGGGGTCCGAGAGAGAGAAGCTGTCGCCGTCACTCCCTCGCTCGGCCGCTCATTTGGCAAGAAGAACGAGACTGAGCATTTGGAAGGAGTCCCGGAAAACCGGGCGCGACGACAACGTATACTCGGCTGGAGCCCTCGCGAGCCAAGACAAATTAGGGACCACAGGGCAGTGTCACTCTCGTTCCTTTTTTAATTAACGAAGTACCGGTGTCGCGTAAGGGGAGGGCCTGAAGCACCTGTTATGTTTGTAACTTGACATGTGGTGTGACGTTAACGGGGCATGAACTGCGCTTGCCGTCTCGCTAAAAATCCAGTTCAAATATTTCCAGGTGTAACTGGAAATGTTTCTTTCGTGCCAACGACTAAGTGCGACGTACGACTGCTCTGCAGCAGATGCTAGAGGTATACTTCTCACGGGAAGCAAATGCGCGTATACGGTCAAATGCACATCGCATTCGCTGTTGAATTTAGCAGCAGAGCAAGCTACTCAGCTTGAAGAAACATTAACAAAGTGACAAAAATGTTGCGCTTGGCCCACTTGATGCATGACTGACAGTGGCAACATGTAGCGCAGCGGCATCTACTTTCGTTGTCAGAAGCAGTATCAAAGTGCGACGGCCGACGATGTCGTTGAAAGCGCGGAAGCACTTCTCTTCATGTGGCAACTTCATGCATGCCTTAAAGCACAGCACTTCCGTTACAATCAAGCAGTCGTCTTCAGTGTTCTTCTAATGATATCTACTGTATTTAGGTTAACTTATATCAGGTGGATGTGGCACTTGTATAGTTCTCCTTTCGAGTCCGCATTGTATTGAAACTGCATTCTAACAAACTCGAAGCTGTTTCACGTCGGTTTTAGAAAAAATAACGTGTAAACTAGAGTTCGTAGAATCATCCAAGCAACAGCGTGGACCCAGTATGCTTTTGCAACGCGAAACGGGAGTGAATTGTGATCTATTTTCTTTATCACAGAGGGAACACTTACGTGTCGACCTGTTATGGCTGTGTTTCAAGTGTTCTCACTGCAGAGTCCGTGAATCAGCTTTTCTTCTTCGAATAGAGAGAAGCAGAAATCAGCTAAAGCGGATGCTTGGAAGTAATGGTATGACGTGGCGTTTGTTTGCGTCCTTTTGTTTTTCTTGTGCTACGTCTTTCACATTGTTTTTGTTTCCGTCAGATATAGTAGTTCTTTTGCCTGGCGTTTTGTTTCGTTTTGTGATGTAAAGTCGAGACATCTTCATCGACAAATATACAAGCTTCCATTGCCTATAGCACACACGTACGATAAGTTCACAGAATGGGTAACATTGAAAAAAAAAAGGTGTGGCGGGCGTCTTTTTCGGGTGCTAGAGGCAAGATAACTTGTCCGCGCATCTAAGGAACCTTGTTTGCTCGGCTGAGACATCACTCGAAGGAGTTGCGGTGGGGGCTGACTTCGAAGAAGTCCTGAATGGGCTCTCGCAGCATCTGCGTCCGCGTGCAGCGCGCGTCGACGAGAGATACGAAGCGTCTGGCGGAAACCCGACTCCACCCGAAAGGTCCGGGACCCTGGCAGAGCCGGAGGGCGCGCGCGAGTACGGCGCCCCCACTCTGAAGCCAAGCTCCCTCCGTGCTCTGTCGCGCGCGAGCGCCTCCCCTGTGACTCCGCGGCTTCGTTGCATAGACGCCTATTTGTTCCATTAGGCTCATATACAAACGATGGCTTCTGTAGAATGTTTGAAGTGGGGACGCTTGAAGCAAAAATATGTAAGGAAAACGACGGATGAAAGGCATCGAGGTTAAACAGGCGGACGTTTGGTTGGCTGTTCCTCACGGAGCTGAGGGGATGCAATCATGAAATATAGAACTAAAATTCAAATGGATAGAGAGTTCACCTGCATTGTAGCCGAAACACGGTATCTGGTATCTGTGAACGCTGATTTCAAGAACGTAATCATTAACGTTTCGCTTCTGGCGATAATAAAGCCGGTAAAACGTCGTGTACAGGAAAAAAAATCACAGCATATCCACGGGGTGAATGATGATGAGTGGGGCGAAGCGTCCGTCTGTCCGTCCATCCATGCATGCGCCCATGCGTTCGAGATCGCGTTCCAGAATGCAGACGGCGCGCGGGCAACACCGACGAACGCAAGCGTCTTCAGCGCGCCCGCCGCTCTGCTTCGTCCATGCACCACCAACGATCCGCCACGTACGGCGACTATCCAGGAGACTGAGAATGGCACTCCTTCTCCGCGTACTCAGGCACAGCCCGCGCAGTAGCCAATCGGGGAGTAGTGATACAGTGCTTTCTAGAATATCGTCACTGAACTGCAATTTGTGTGTGCTTCTATGAGACAGCGCCGTCTATTATACTGTTCGGGAGATACTGCCTTCTTTCTCGTCTCTTCTTCTCTCGGTTACGTATGACAAGGTCAGACTAAGAGGAGCTTCGCCCCTAAAACGGGATCAAGGGGTATGATAAAAGGTAGCCGAACATATACGCGATATAGTATACGCGATAACGTATAATATAATGTGCAAGAATACATATTATTCAACTGATGCAGTGAGTGTTATTAGAGATCTATGTCGATGACTGGCAAATGGAACTCAGGAACTTGAGCATTACGTGACAAAGTATAATACGAGTGCTGGAATAGTACCCTCGTCCTATTGACTCACTGGGAGCACTGCAACCGTTTACGCAACGGGGAATGTGGCGAACTGGGTTACATTACATTCACATTACAATTCGCTCTAATCACTTCCCGTGCACTTTCCTGGGCATTATTGTCTGTTAGATCTCATTAATATTGTGTCAAAGCACGGGAAAAAAGAGCCCTTAAGCATACACATTATATATATATATATATATATATATATATATATATATATATATATATATATATATATATATATATATATATATATATATATATATATATATATATATATATATATATATATATATATATATATATATATATATATATATATATATATATATATATATGTGTGTGTATATGTGTGTGTGTGTGTGTGTGTGTGTGTGTGTGTGCATGTGTGTATATATATATAAGGGAAAAAAGTGTATACCTAACGGCTCGTTTTTCCGTGTTTTGACACAATATTAATGAGATCTAACAGACAGTAATGGCAAGGAATGTATAGGGGAAGTTATTAGAACAAATGGGAAGTAAATAACAAGAAAAGTGGGTGAAAAAATAACCAGCCGTGAGCAGGAAGCGATGATATATATATATATATATATATATATATATATATATATATATATATATATATATATATATATATATATATATATATCATTGTTTATACCGAATGCGTATAGTTTCAACGCGCACGTAGGACGAGCACCATGAGCCAACATTGACGCCCGCGGGCAGAACAACAAACAGTGCGGCGTCAAGCTGCGCACAACGCGTTCCCTTCATTGAACACTGTGCCGACAACCACTAAAAACAATACAGTGGGGAATCGCCGTGGGAACCTTGAATGTTGCGTCAAGCAACCACAAGTGTTTACAGGATATAAAACGTGCATCGTGGCGTCGAACTCTTGCTGTGGTCCCGTCGTACAGGAAGTGTCTTGCTTATTTCAGGCATGGAATTTGACACAACCAAACTGTTGTTTCTGGTGTTACGAAACGTCAGCATGCGGTGTCACTTGCCAGCTCTAGCGGCTTCTGCCAAGCGTCAGCGTTTTGCGTCAAACGTTCTTTTCGCGTTCTTTCTTTGAGCTGCTATACATCATGTCCTAAGCCGATAGCTCAAAGAAGGCTTCCAGCTGTGTGTTGCCGTCTTAAGAAAAATATAAAAAAAGGTTACTACACGAGCATCGATCCAGTGACAGCGCGTGTTCTCTTTCACTTTGATGCCTTGTTTACAAAAGTGGGTCTTGAGTCATGTATGCATTTCGGTGAAAGACGCGCATGTGTATGCTTTTGGTGAGTTCCACAGTGCTGCTTTTTAGCGAAATGTATGGGGTAACCATTACGAGAGAAGTAATGAGACGTGTTGTGTACGTAATACTTGCGATATATTACTGCTATTATTTGCTGGTTTCTACGGAACCTAATATTGACGTCCTCTACATATAATGAATCGCCGTAATTTCTCATTATTAGCCTGTATTACCATGAGCGATTGCAGTCTTCCTCACCTAAGAGTCGCAAGTGAACCGTATTCTGTGGCTGTTTGCATTCTGACATCATCTGGGAATGCGCGGTGATCGTTGCTACGCATGTGAGCTTATTAGTCGTACTATCTCTGGCTCCTTTTTTCTTTCCCCCTTCGCCCGCGAAGGGTAGCAAACCAGAAGTGACCTGGTGAAACTCGCTGTCTTTACTTTGTCATTCTTTCTCTCTATTTCATTTAAGTACGTGTTTTCGAAATGCGTAGAATATAGCTTCACGAAGAGCTGGTACTCAAATATAACCTTTTTCTGTTTGGTTAAGTTTATTTCAAGGTGTATAGGTATAGTATCATCGTAATAAAGGTCGTACTGTCATTTCAATATCGCGTACTAAGTTCGGAACCTATGAGAGCTAGGTCTGGGAAATCGAAGCTTACAAATGGCCCTGATTCATTTCTATGCACAGCGACCGTGAGACTACAGGGTCGACTGATTGCAACCCTGAGTTCTATCAGCAATTGGTACCACCTGGTTGGCAACGTGAAACCGTTCACTGGTCCTTGCAAAACCATAATACCATAAAAACTCAGTGGTTACAGGCGTCTTGCTATTTTACGCAAAACTTTCTTGACAGAACCCAGAGGAGCATGCGGCACAACTGGATCACATAACTGCCGTATTACCTCGCGCAACATGGCACTCGAATGATGGTCCGATGAACGGGACAGTATATGCATGGTAGATTTTTTCATGCTTCATTTCTTGTTTGTATATTTCTGAAAACTTGCACCGCTGCATACATTGCGGGGGGAATTCGGTACTGACCAAGCGAAAGTCACAGTCTCTCTCGTGCGCATTGCCTTAAAACAGCTGGAAGCCGAAGGCCAGCTTCTTTTCTTCTCACTTAATGTAATGATCCTTGATGATCACTTGATGTAATGAGCTTCTCATCTTCTCACTGATGTTACTGGCCGGATCCACTCGACAGGAGGCACTGCAAGCTTGCTTCACCTAGACAGATATTGTACCGTACAGTAACCCTAGCTTCAGCTGCCCTGGTTTCGCAGAGCAGCCGTGACCTGCCCACCTTTGAGCAAGCGAAGATGCCATATGACGGCTTCAGCATGCGACGTCGTGATGATGTACCAAATGTTGGCCATATGACGCCACAGATAAGGTGACGTCTTGTTGTGGCGTAATCAGGCGATTATTTTTTGCGTCGCCGGTGCTGACGCCGAAGGTCAAGTTTCGCGTTTGCTGATGTATCTGAGGTTTTTGCCCAAAATAACTACTAACTGACCAACATGAATAACTGCGTGTGCATTCGCTCGTGGCTCACAGCAGCCATGCGTAGGAATGGGGCGCGCGTTTTGCGTATGGCGGCCCGCGTTCAGTGTTTACCTCGTGCGCGGGATGTCTGCCAAGAACACTCGCACGCCCTGCCCCGCGCTGCTGACTGTTTAACCGCTTCTCGATGCAGCTCCCAACCAGGACAAAAACAAGAGAAAACCACTTCCGCTGTTCACTATATAAGCATCTCGCCCTGCCCGCACCAGCCCAAACGAACGACAGCCCTCCGTTCGCGACCGTGTTTTTGCTAAGCGACGAGGAGCGAGACTTACGACCTCGGAATCGGTTTATTTCCACGCAGATGTGTACGACGCCGTTGCGGTGCATGCGTCGAACGAAGTCGAGGGCTCCCGTTCATAACGACGCGCCCACGTGCTTTCAACGCTCGTTACGCGCCGTCTGCTTGAAATTGCACGTTGGTGGGAAAGAAAAATGTAATAGAAGAAAAGCTAATAGTTTGTCCGAAGAGAAAGGAACAATCAGGGTATAAACAGGAACGCCTTACGTTAGAGTCGCTCGCAACCTAATTTTTGAGCCAAGCGTGAGGCCCTACTTGTCATCACTAGCGAAACCTGTGGCAGGACATGTGAATGAACCTTTAAACTAAGCTGTTTATAGCTCACAGACACTGAAGACTCGGCACGTTGAAGTAAAAGTCTGACGCATGGGAAACTCATGCATGTTTGGTTTGCTATTTAATAATTGGCTGTAAACTGTATTAAATGTAATCAGTGATTTCAGATTGATTGGATTTTGCTTCATATAACACTATTATTGCAACAAGAGTGAACATGAGTTGAAAACACGTCCAAGAAGAGTTCACGTGAGATATCTTCGTAAGATTTGGATAGTGCTTACAGAAGTAGACGAGACAGGGCCGTACCCAGGAATTTCTGTCGGGGGTGTTTGTGTGTAGATTGGCTAAATTTCGCAACTGGTGCTCGATGTCAATGCCGGTGAATACTTTAGCACCACCGGAAAAGTTAAAGCCTGAAAATATTTTCGGGGTGTCCGAACCCCCTCAAGTTACGGCTCTGAGAGGAGATACTGTAAGTTTATCAAACGCCTTAATGACGCTGCAAAAGACGGTGCGGAAACGCAAACCCTAACACAGGCACAAAATTTTGTGCTACCGACCGCAGTCCTCCCTGGCTCGATATTCAATTGTCGATATAGAACCAGTATCAAAGTATCTTTCACATTACGCAGCTCCAAGAATCGAGCATACACTGGAAATCCGTAACGAATTAAAGTTAGCATGATCTGTGAGCCACCAACCTGTGAGCCCATCTATACTTGGCCTCTTGCTTCAGCTTTAACCATCTCCAATAATATTTCACCTTCCTTAATATGCCTGCCTAGGTGTTGTGTTGTCATCCATACATCTGGCGCAGCTTGACCTTCGTTGTCGAAGTCGCTGTGACATGCAGAATTACAGTGTACATCGGCAGTAGTGAACAATGAATCAACGATTGACCAGTTGCCTGAAGAGGATAAAAGAACAGTCGTAGTCTTTCACTCACTCCCAGGCACACTTGGCATGTTCGTCGGCAATCTCAAATCACCATACACTCAGTCCGCACAACTGGTGCAAGATGGTCAATGTACAGTACTTGCAAGCCGTCACTAGGCACAATTACTTGTCAACCTACAGTGCAACGTGATGCACTCGAGATCCGGCGTTCAGTAATATATGCAACGCAGCAGCGTTTTTGTATTTCTCCGTATCTTTTAATCCGTTAATCCCCTTCCCGCCGCGTAGGATTGCAAACCGGACGCGTGTCGTGTTACCCTTCGCGCCTTTCCTTTCTCTCTTCCTTAATATACCCGGCTCTCCTTGAACCAGATAAAATATGCTGTCAAGAAACGATTATTCTTCTTCAGGTCAACCCGTTCCACCTGCTCTCATATGAAAGTCATATATAAAGTTTGTATCCTCAAATTATGGATTGCAAAGGGTCGCGCGATCCTTTGGAACCGCCCTCTGCAATGTTTTCGTAGGAACCAAGCAATACAGCCAAAGCGACCGAGTCGCTTTTAGCAGTCGAACTTGGTTTGGGTTGTACAGCTCGTGGCTGCGGAGCACGGCAAAAGCGCAACAAAGCGGGCCCTTTGAGAAGCCCCGTTTCGGCCGGGAGGCATCCGTCTATTAAAGCTCGCGCGTGCGGACCCAAGCGCCGGCACGTGCACCCCATCTGGGCTGGCCGGTCGACCACACATCGCTCGTCGAGCTGGAGGCGCTTAGCAGGGGCGCCGACCGTTTACGACCGCGGAGCCTCGTCTCAAGGGCAGGCCGAGCCCCCGGTCCATCTGGGAGGGGACATCTGGGAGAGAGTGGCTATCGTGAACAGCTATGTACGTGGCAGCAGGACAATGGGACACGTGGCGAGAACTGTCCGTGCAGCGCCCTCCTTGACTGCTTCTGCGGGCATCTTCTTCTGAACGCGTTCGTGGAAGCGATAAAAAAAAAAATGTGAATGTCCTCAGGGCGGTCGTCTTTGAACAGCGGGAGATACATGTGGGAGTAAAGATGGGTGCTGTCGTTATAAGCGTGGCTTCGGCGTGCTTCTTCGTCCTGCTGTTTACGCGTGAGTATTCGTTACTCTGGTTGTCCGAAACACACCCACCAAGAAGACTGAAATGCATCGCCGTACGCGACTTTGGTGACGTGCTTCGAAATGAGCTTCGGCGTGAACGTGATCCTTCAATTGGCGCTCGCTTATGCGAGTCGCATGCGTTGCAGCGCGATCATCTATTTTTTTGTCGTACTGATCATTGTTCTCAGAATTTCATTCCGTGCAGACCGCAGAATTGGAACGGCCTTCCGAGATGCAACGGCGATATTGAAGACCAACTTTTCTGCAAGCAATACTAGCTAATACCGATAATTAGGAGCCTAACAACTTCTCTGTTGTATTTTTTTTTTGCTGGGTTTAGAGCTTGCTTTTACTTGTATTATTCATTTACTCACTCTCCTATGTAATGTTACGGGCCGTGATGGCATCAAAGTTTTGGGAACCCTTCAGCTTCGGCTTGAGTTGAACGCGATGCTATGTCCGCAAAACACACACATACACACACACACACACACACACACACACACACACACACACACACACACGCACACACACACACACACACGCACACGCACACGCACACGCACACGCACACACACCACACACACACACACACACACACACACACACACACACACACACACACACACACACACACACACACACACACACACACACACACTTGTTTTTTAGGTTTCAGTGGAGAACAAGCCATAAGAGAGAAAAAAGAGAGGAAATCACCTGTTTGTGTTGCTAATGCTACGTTGACGTGACGGTGACGAACGTAGGAGTCGTGCTGTTTAAGAAAAAAAACTCCTTATTGGGCGGAATAGTGTTTGCAGGAAACAAGAAGTTAAAGTACAGGCAGTACACTAACAGCGGCTATGACAATCGTCGGCCGTCGGCAACATTAACATCATGCGAAGCCTTGAGAACGTCACTTGAAACTATGGCGTTCACATGAAATGTGGTATACGTTGAAAGAAGAAGAGAGTGAGGAGATTAGCCGAGCCGTTGTTCCATAATTCGTTATTTTTATTTACATTATTTTAAAAGCACCGAGATATCACGCAACCCTGAAAAATGTAGTGCTATTCTCGCAGCTGGTCGCCGTTTTGATAAGATGTTTCGTTTCGCGCTCTTTTGTTATGCTGAAGAAAGAAAGCGACCTCGCTGCGACTTCTCGGCTCGAATAAACGTCATCACACAAGTCAGTCTTGCAAATGTCAAGAGACAAGCGAAGAGAAAAAAAAAATCACTAGTGCTTGGTGGAAGGGATGGGTGGGAGAGACAAGGGAGGAAATAGAAATGCCGAGAGAGAAAGATGAAGAGGAAGAAGGATTCTGCGTTGACGGACGAAGTGCGTGCCCGATCTCCCGCGCGCGCAGCCCCGGACAACGACCGCATACGAGCTCGATGGGCCTTCGAGGCATCCGACTCGCCCAAGAGGCACCGCTTGTTGCGTAGGTCTTGAGTCACGCCGACGAAATTGATGCCGGCTGTCACGCTGTCCAGATCTTATCAATACATTCCGAGTCAAACTTATCAGTGACAAATAAAAGGTGGCGCAAAATGCAGCCGACTTCGGAGATGGATTTGCATTCCGAATTTCGCACTGTTCCTTCGCTGGAGGAAAGAACGCTGATAACGTTGGCGGATGTCCACTGTTCTGGCCATTCAAGGAAGGAGCGTATTCCTTTCGCGGCATGCGTTTCACGTCAGCAGACAGCCAAAAAATATATTAGAACACACGAACAATAAGCAAAATGAAACCATTCGCAAGGAGAATTCAAAAATGGTATTATATCGTACGTGCACACTTGTGAGATCCATAGTTGCCATTTGATCCAAACTGGGTAATTAGCTGGGTAAAAGAGCAAGTGTTAGCCAAATGCTTTCAGTGTTCGATGCGCAGTCATTTGTGATGTCTGGTATTTTGCAAGATGTGATAAAGTTTAATGCTTAGAAAATATAAGGGCGATGTATTTAGGATATGCGAAATGCCCGCTTGCTTCAATTGTCATGGTTGCGCATATACAAAACTCCCATTGGTCTGTTTATCGGCTTAATGACTGAATGGCCCTTAACGGCCCACTCTGTTGGTAAACCAAGTGTCCCAAACCACCGATGGTGCCCTATCAGACGCGACATTCTCAGGAAGCTTTTTGTTCGACTGTAACGTCTATTTGATATTTTGCTTCACTATTTGCTTCATGCATTAGTATTCAAGTGGACATATGTCTTCATATCAGAAAATGGGCATAATGATGACAATCTGTCTCAGTGACTATCTTTTACCATTAACTTCAGTTCTTCTTGTATATAGCCTCTCCGAGACCGAGGAAGCGAGCTCGACATCCAGTCACTTTAGCCATATTTCGACAAAAATGGAAGGCGAGAGAATTCACGTACCAACTTCTCATGTGCATCTGATTTTTCCTCTGTTGTGGATTTGAAAATGCGAATCTTGATTGGGGGCATTGCTGTTGTTAAATTAATTTGGAAAACATTTAAAATTTGCGAATGGGTGTCTTAGTTATTATTTATTAGATTTCCCACAGCCTGAATGAAGCTTCCGCTTCTTCGACCGTACCTAAACAATGATCAGAAGCCGTGTGTACACAAGAAAGCGATTGTGCGAAGAAAACACTGGAGGTACCGGCGGAAGTTTTCGTTTGATCCGCAAACCAATCGAACATTCGGTATACAGCGGAAGTGTGCTTATCGAAGAGATGGTGGCTTGTTTTCCGAAGGCGTGGCTTTACAACGAGCTTTTGTTTTCACCCTTTACTATGTTGGGTGCGAAACTCTCATGTCGACTCAGATCATGACTTATGTCGCTGCGTTCGTATGTGGACCCGCCTATCTGTGGCTTCTGTAGATACCGAACCGTGCCAGACGTTTACACAGCTTTGCGTGTTGAAATGAAGACTTGCGCGACATTCCGTTTCTACTGGTACATCCAGCGAGTGTTTACGTCTGTTTGAATGTTTCATGCTGCTCTAAAGAAATAAGAAAAAAAGAAGAAAAAGGAAGCAACCATTATACAGAAAGTAACAGGCCCGGAATCTCTTGTCGCGGACCGAGAGGTCGTGGGTTCAACTCCTGTGGAACCCACGAACTCTTTTTTTTTCCTTGGTGTATGATGTGGTTCATTTTTTCAACATCATTTCTGCAACGGAAATACGTCACTGAAGTCCTGGTGGATCTCAGCATAAAACCGATTTCCTGTTAAAGGTATCTAAAGGACCACCTCAACGGGCCCCATAACAAATTCTGGTTAGACGCTGGCAGTTGTATGTTGCAAGAAGAGCATTATATGTCACCATAATATATCAATAGGTTCATTACGACCTGAGTGAGAAAAGAATATTTTGAAGCGGCGTAAAACCAGTATCAGAGGAGGTGAGTTCGAAACCCTTGCCGCTCGCCCCACGTAGCCTTCACTAGCTAAATCTCTCACGTGCGTAAGACGTTCCTGAGCAAGCCTAGCCCCCGACGCGTATCTGCAGCACGCGAGCGGCGTTGTTTCGTTGACCAGCGTTGTTTTGTGGTCAGCTGCCTGTTTCTGTGGCATGGCTCAGTTCGCCCCGCCGCGGTGGTCTAGTGGCTAAGGTACTCGGCTGCTGACCCGCAGGTCGCGGGTTCAAATCCCGGCTGCGGCGGCTGCATTTCCGATGGAGGCGGAAATGTCGTAGGCCCGTGTGCTCAGATTTGGGTGCACGTTAAAAAACCCAGGTGTTCAAAATTTCCGGAGCCCTCCACTACGGCGTCTCTCATAATCATATGGTGGTTTTGGGACGTTAAACTCCAAAAATCAATCAATGCCTCAGTGCGCGCTAGTTCGGAAAGGCTGGCTGCGATATGGCAGAGTAGATTAGCATATTCAGTGCTCGAACGCGCAGGACAACTAATTGCGTTTCTGAGGCTGGCGTCTGCTCGATTCGCTAACCGCGGGGACACGAACGCATGCGAAACCCAGGCACAATACCCCAGCACCTCGTTGCAATTCACGGGCAAAAAAAGAAAAACACACGCAGATTCTCTTTTCGTGTCTCATTATTCATCTCAAGTTTTATTCATCTTTCAAGCAACGGATTACACAGAGTACACTTGTCGTGTGAAGTAGTTTTCTCCGTGAACGTCCGTCGCACTCTTAGCGCCCCATCGCAATCATTTCCGCGAGAGGAGGCAGTAGCGTTGCGGCAGCTGCAGACAAAAACGTTTCCCAATCTGGTATATCTAAATTGTATACCCGCGGTGCTATGCAGACCATTGCCCCGGCTGTGGAAACTCGCCCACGACTTTCCATGTCTCGATCGAGTGCACTGCGAACATCTTTCCTCCCTAACCTGCTTTCCTTCACCCTTTACGTAACGAGGAGCTGGGGGATGATGCTCGCCGCGATGGACTTCCCGAGGTCCTCCCAGTTATGATGCAGCGAACTCGACTTGCCGCTGGAGTCGTCCTAGGCACCCAACACTATAGGGTTCCTCCCACGCCCCCCTTCTCCACGCCTTTATGAATAAAGACGTTGTCTCTCTCTTTTCTCCGTGCCACGTGCTACTGTTGACGACGTCAGAGCACAGTCGACTACGTAGAAGACCGACGTCACAGCACTACGGTCTATGCAGGGAGGTCTACGTCATGCCCTCATTCTCTGGGCACGCACCCGCAAAGGGAAGGGCAATCAGCGTTCATCTTGAAATTTGACCCATTCACGCGGCGCGTAGCATTGCTGATTCTGTCAAACGTGATCGCTAACATCCCATGTATTCATTGAGCACGTCACCTCAAGATTGTCAAACCTGTTGAGGGGCCCGTTAAAGTGCTATGTTTGCTTCATCGCTGTAGTGCGGTAAGCTCTGCCATCACAGAAAGCAATCTTCATTACTAGAACAGCATCAACTTGGCGTATATACCTTTATTTCCTACTATGGTAACGTGGTAAACAGTCTCTTAGATACCTCGCCATCGTAAGCGTTCAAGGATTTCAAAGTGCGATGCTCAGTTATGTGTCTCTGGGGGGGGGGGGGGGCGATTCAGATAACTATACATTCTACTGTGGTATAACTGGAAGCGGTCTCTTAGCTTTATAAGCGACAAAAAATGAGCCATGGTCATTTGTCTGCATTCAGGAAAAAAAGACGAATGATTCAGAGTATTATGTATACTCTGCTATACGGTAGAGCGTAACAAAACACAACGTGTGCGTGTTTAGAAAAAAAAAACTAGGGCGTTCCTAAGCGTCGCCTTCAAGAATTGAACGTGATAGCGATATTTTGTCCTTAGTGCTTACTTAAAACTCTTAGTGAATGAAATCTTTTCTAATTTGCCATGCGTCACTACATAGCTTTAAAGGAATAGGAGGAGTAACGTGTGTTCCTTTTGTAGGGGGTGACTTGCTTTAAACAATGAAGTCATTATGATAATCACATGTTCTTTCGCCCAATGGCGATGTACGCTTATATCACACATTATTACTGCATATTTAACCTTGTATTGCGAATCACGTATACAGGAAGCGTGTGTTTGTAAAGAATTCATGTTTTTTTTACTGCATTTCCAAACAGAAAAAATTATTTTCACCGCATTCACCAACAGATGCGTGGCTCTGGGTTGAACACCCGCTTGCCACGCAAACGACCCGGGTTTGATTCCCACTCAGACACAGAATTTTTTTATTTCTTCTATTTGCATAATTGTCACGTTTTTGGTCACGCACAAGATGATTTTCCACTCACAACAGCCGGACCTGGAGCCGGAATTTCTGCGAAGCGAGCTCTTTAGCGCTGTAGCATTAAGACAGTTATGGTTTGTAGTGTGTTATCTACATTACTGTGAAAGATTGATCACTCATACCAGTTACTTGCTTAGAAGCGCGAACTGCGCAGAACGCGTTCGACAAGAGGCGAAAGATTTAAAGTATACGTTATGCATGAGCATGGCTGCTGAAATAGCTGAACTTTTTGTTGGGTGAGTAGGTGTACGTTCCTAATTGATTTTAAAGCGCAAAAAACACACAAACACGAGAGAGGACATGTTACAGGACGCTCTGTCTCGTGTCTTCCTTCGTGTTTGCATTTTTTACCTCAAAATTAATTAGAAATAAGGACACACAGACAGGTATATTGCATACAAGTAACAGCTGTTGAAGCAAGCACAACTTCACCGGGTAAAAAAACTGACCTTGATGATATGTGGGGTTAAAAGTCCCAAAATCACCATACGATTATGAGAGACTCCGTACTGGAGGGCTCCTGAAATTTCTACTACCTGGGATTCTTTAATGTGCACCGATATCTGAGCACACGTACGGGCCCACAGCATTTTCGCCTTCATTTAAAATGCAGCCGCCGTAGCCGGGATTTGATCCCGCGACCTGCGGATCAGCAGCCGAGTACTTTAGCCATTAGACCACCACGGGAGGGGGGGGGGGCAACAACAAAATTGACCTTTCACGTATACAAACAGAAAGAAACAGATACAATTACGACTCTACAAAACTATCACGTATCACTGATGAAAAAGAGAGAGAACACACTATCCACACTATCCCATATCAATCAAGAAAAAGTGCTGCCCCTGCTCTCAAAATATGCCAGTCGCTTTTAAAATGGAAGTAGATAATATTCAATATTCCACTCTCCTGCCCAGAAAAATCATGTATGCCACCTTCTGAGGAAGGCTTGTTGGCCTTGTGTCTTTGTTGGTTCGGTAAGGCACCAGACCGTGACTATTCTAATATTCTGTAAAGCTGGGCATGCAGCTGGTTGTGATTGTTGGTATGCTACGGCTAAACAGCGCCAGCGTCACAAAATGAACAGCATGACAGAAAATAAGGGAACCTAAGGGAGGTTTATTAAACTAGTACACGAAAACACTAGTGGTATTTATACACTAATACTCCGAAATCGATTTTGTCGTGGACCTCAAGACAGATTGGGTCTTGAGGTCCGCGACAAAATTGGTGCTGGAATAAAGACAATTGTAACAGAAAGTACTACAGAAAGGACACAATGGAACTTTTCAATGGTTACCAGGCCACTGCGGAATCATCCATAACGAGCATGCCGACGCTGCAGCAAAGAACGCTCACGAAAATGGCACGATGGATCCGATTTCCCTTCCACTGTCAAAAAGCGACGCAGCAGCAAGGATTAATACGTTCGTGCACGATGTCACCAGTTCTCTGTGGAGCACGCCCGGATTTCTACACACCCGTCTTCACCGTCTGGACCCATACCTACGACTTTCCATTCCATCTGGTTTATCCAGATCTGAGACAACCGTTCTCTTTCCCATGTGGCTTGGAGTGTCATTTAAGAACGCCTTTGCTTGCCGCATCGGATGGGCAGACAGTGCTGCGTGTGATCATTGCGGTGCTGACGAAACCGTCGAACATATTTTGGGCCAGTGCCCTGAGTACAACTGTCAAAGACAGCCCCTGTCAGCAGTGGTTGCACGCCTCGACGACCAGGCTCTCCAAAAAATTAATTTTGAATACCGGAAAGATCCAGCTTCACGCCAAAAACCGATGAAGGCCCTCCTGAAGTTTCTGCGATCGACCCGCCTCATCGAGCGTTTGTGACGTTTTTAGTGTGTTTGTATCCTTTTGCTTACGTCCCGCTCTCTTTCTCTCATTTTCTTTTCCTTACTTTTCTGTCTCTCATTTCCCATTCCCCAGTGCAGGGTAGCAAACCAGACACTTGCTTTCTGGTTAGCCTCCCTGCCTTTCTTCATACCATCTCTCTCTCTGTCTCTCTCTCTCTTGAAATCGATTCACTATAACTCACACAAATTCCAGACGCATTTTTTCTCAGACTTCAGTGTAACAGTGGGTACTACTAATAAAGTATTAAAAATACGGAAAACAGCGAATTTCATTGCGCACTAGTAACAGCAGTTCAAGTTAGTACAGCTGCATCTGGTAACAAAATGCCTTCAGTGGGACGTGCAAACAAAAGATCCTATATTCACGATGTAACTTAAAGCACGACGATGCTATCACGGATCACTGAAGAAAATGAAGGGAAAAGGGAACACAAAATCTCACTAAGCTTGCACAGAGCCAGATATTTGTGAAGAAAAGCAACAAGAAACATCTCGTATGATGTGTTCAGAAGAAGCGTTTGATGATTGCTAGTACTTGGTACTGTAATATGGGAGAGCAGAAAATCGTGCCAGTCATCTACGACCACGTGCGTGCTGTGTTTAGATTAATATGCGAACACTTTAGAACACTATATGCATCGGACTATGAAAGAGTCATAGGATGTCCCGGTGCTCGTCATATTATAATTAAGATTAGAACAAATGTTGGATGTACTCTATTATGGGAGAACAGTAAGCTGCTTTAGGTAACGAATGGCAACGCGGAGTTCCACGGCGAACACTTCTATAAGAGTGTTTAGATGAAGTGTTCAACAATTTCGAGTACGATATGGGAGAGCAGTGAGACGTCCCGATGCTAAAAAGCTGCGTTTATAAAAAGCAGTTAACGATTTAGACTACTTCGTACTCTCCTATGGGAGGGCATGATGCTGTCTCTTGGTTCACACAAGGTACATCAAGACAGCAAGAGCAGCGAAGCTAAACAGGGGTTTGAAAAAACAAAGACAAAAAAAAAAACGCGAGATCCCACGTATACAGTGGGAAGCGATGATATGCGAAGCACGAATGAGGAAGGCTAATATGTCACTTTTTAACCAGAACAACGTTACGAGGTGGACGTAACTTATGCCGTACATGACTTCCATGTCATGATTATCATGTATGCACCTGGCATTTGTGTTCGTCGTCCATCCACGTCCGGTAGCACGAAATTTGGTATATCTGAAACTAGCCAAACAGCCGCAAGCGCATAATGAGCGTGGCATGTAGTCATGTTTTTACATGACACGCATGTCATAATAATAATGCCTGCCCCAGTCATATACCTTCGTCATCCATTTACGTCACGTAACACCAAATTTGGTATATGCGAAGCTAGCGGAACGATTGCAAGCGCACCACGAACGTGGCGTGTTGTCATGGCTTACATGACATGCATGTCATGATTTCTTCGTTAGGGCCTGTTATTCGCCATGCATTCATGTCATACCATACCACGTTTGCGATATGTCATGTGAACAGAACCACCGCGAAAGCAGCAAGACCATGACATGAAGTGATGACATTCACGAGATACATGTCATGATTTTCATGTTGCGACTAGTCACTTATGCTCATCATACAGTCATGTTTCACCATGCAAATTTGGGTATAGATCCCATCATCAAAACGGCCAAATGAGCTAAAAGTCGTAGACGGATAGATAGACAGAGAGACACGGTCAAAGTCGCCGTAGTGCTCCAAGAAATGCTTCGCATTTGGAAGAGGTTAACGATCATGAGTACTTGGTACTCTACTATAAAGCCGTCCCGTGGTCCTCACAATACATGAGGCCGCGTTGACAAGGATCACTCTGTCGAAGTATTACGTAGCAAGTTTAGAAAAACGGTGGAAGATAGGCTCATCATACGGAAAACATTCCAAGAATACGTCGTCATTTAGATTATCTTCATAACCACAGCAATCACGCAGGTTGCTCAACAATATGTACCGAGCTGTTTATTGTGTTCACCATTGCGATTAGTTATAATTACAACCTGTAAATATTGCAAAGTATGTCCACAGGGAAGTATTATTATTACTTTTTTGTGTGTAGTATGTCTAATATGTTTAGTCTTGGCGTTCGGCAACTAACTCCAACAGCAGATGCCCCTGCAATACAGGAAAGGCGTGCCGACGCCTTTTCGCGCAGCGAACGAAACATACAATAAGATATAAAAAAATACAATGATGGAAGATATTTCACTCTGTGAAATACCATATGTTCAAATATACTGCCGTTTAAAAGTACTCGAGTCTCGAAGTTTTTAGGTATGAAAAATAAGTTCACGTGCTCATAAAAGTGGCAATACTTAGTATGGTTACACAGCAAAATAAAACACTTGGCCATTAGACTCATGAGCTATAACACTACACAATTTTGAACACGAATCATTTATGTCACTCAATTCCTTTTAGGACAAACTTTTCAGTAGTTCAATGAAACATTTGAGTTCAGTAGTTCGATGACATATCTTTTTCCTTTTGCATACTATTTCAAAGAGTACGCCATAGACAAAGTATTTTCTTCACACTGAAGGATCTTCTGTTTAGATGTGTACCTATTCTATCAGTTATTCTGTTTTCCCTCTCCCAGTGTAGGTTAGCCAAACAGGCGCATAATTGGTTAGTATCGCCGTCTTTACCGTTCGTTTTAGGATGAAGCTCCTTAGGCCGTGGGCCGTTCCTTCCTCCGTATGTAGTGTGTAGCCACCTCTAGTTTATAACTGGCTCAATGAATAGCGTTGTGTGTATATGTCCTTGGGAATAATATAACTAAATGGCGTTGGTGGTTTTCACAGCATATCCAAGGAGTGAATGATGATGAATGGGGCGAAGAGCCCGTCCGTTCATCCGTGTGTCTAACCGGTCGTGCGTTCGTCCGTTCGCACGTCCATCCATCCATCTGTGCTTCCGTGCGTCCGCCTGTGCTTCCGTCCATTCGTCCGTGCGTCCGTCTGTCTGCCCAAGCATGCTTCCGTCCATCCATCTGCCTGCCTGTCCGTCCGTACTTCCGTTCATCCATGCGTCCGTCCGTGCGTGCTTCTGCCCATCCGCCCGTCCGCTCATGGAGGCGGAAATGTTGTAGGCCCGTGTACTCAGATTTGGGTGCACGTTAAAGAACCCCAGGTGGTCTAAATTTCCGGAGCCCTCCACTACGGCGTCTCTCATAATCAAATGGTGGTTTTGGGACGTTAAACCCCACAAATCAATCAATCAATCAATCAATCAATCAATCAATCAATCAAT
The DNA here is from genome assembly GCF_043290135.1 of Rhipicephalus microplus. NCBI lineage: Eukaryota > Metazoa > Arthropoda > Arachnida > Ixodida > Ixodidae > Rhipicephalus > Rhipicephalus microplus. Next base: position 11,679,913 of record NW_027464591.1, on the reverse strand, counting down.
CAATCAATCCGCCCGTCCGCTCTTGCTTCCGTCCGTCCGTCCACGTGGACGGATGGACACACATACAGAGGCATGGGCGCACGGATGAATGGACGGATGGGCGGAAGCACGGACAGACTGACGGACGCATGGAAGGACACACGGATGGACGGATGGAAGCAAGAACAAACGGGCACAGACGAAAGCACAGACGGGCGTACAGACGGACGCACGGGCGGAAGGACGGCGCTTCACCCAGCTTATCATGTTTCATATGCTGTGATTTTTTCTCTCTCTTCCATATTAGGTGAACACACACACACACACACACACACACACACACACACACACACACACACACACACACACACACACACACACACACACACACACTCTCTCTCTCTCTCTCTCTCTCTCTTTACGCCATTACGTACCAGTTAGGCTCACGGATACGGGACATGCGATGATGCAACAGTTGCTTTTAGGAAACGACACAGCCTTCCGCGTGACAACGCTCAACGTACGTGTGTACAAAGCGCGCATCATTCCAAACACATCCGCTACGAGCGGGTCTCGGGCAACAACTTATCGACTAGAAGGACTGACAGGCCGTCACCGCTGAAGTAGTAAAGAGTCCCTTTCGTATGTCGCCATGCGTATGACGCAATTCCGAGGAATATAAACATGCTGGATCCTTCCATCGCATTTTCCTCTCAAACTTTCCGTTTCCGACCGTATACTTGCACCAAAGCTCGTCATACTATTCCTCCGTCGTTGTGTCGGAGCTCCCGTTCAAGAGAAATTTCACCCAAATTTGCGAGCTCCTCGTAAGGTGACGGTAGGCGGGTGAGTGTGCTACTTCGACCTGGGCGCTATTTTCGCTTTAATAAGAGGCGTCCATCAATCAAACGATGCGCGTGGGACGATGAGAGGTGGAAGAGGCGAGAGAAGGGGCCTCTTGTTTCGGGCGCGACACTGAGGAATAAGGGGTGAAGAAGAACCGTGTCCAAGGAGAGGATATGAGAGAGAATGAGAGAGGAAGGGGAAGCAGGTGCCGCGTCGTCCGCCGCATAGGCTGCACGGCTCTGCGGTTCAGCATCGCGGTGAAAAACGAGTCGGCAGAGCCCTTACGGAACAGGCGCGATACGCGGGAAATTCAGTGGTGTTCAAGTATAGACATGCTAATGTAAAGCGTACTTTTTTTAGGTTGAAACTCGCATAAAATTTCTAGTATTGCATAGACAAGTTTTAAATGGTTGGGCGGGCGCCGTGGAACTTTGTTAATAACAACACAATACTAACGAGGAAAGTTGGGTTATTTGGTTCAAATCAGACATGAGAAATATCTACTTGACTAAAAAAAAAACAATAACGGAACGTTTCGCGAGATCCAGACGCTCGCAGGGCACAGCCTAATGCTTTCTCTTGCGGGCTCTCCGTCATGTCCGACGCCTTTCAGGTGCTGACTGGGTACATTTCAAGTTTGTAAGTAACTATGTTTGGCTCGCTGTTTTCGTAATTACACGCTAGTTTCGCCTAATGGGGCAATGAATGCCGGGAGGTTACGAAGACATGTCCACACAGCAACATATGCACACAGCATCTGTTCCAATATATACGTCGTCAGAATTTGCGAAGTAATGCCATTCAGCATTTTTTCTCACTACACTGATTAGTGCTGACGAAAATTCAACTCACGTTTTAGAAGACATGTTTTCTCGAGGTCCTTGGTAAACTAAGCACTTCTCCAAAATGCACACGACTCCGTTGTCTGCTTGCTTCAATATAATTGTAAGGATGCACAAGCAAGTCTAAAACTACGAAGTCGAACTTGGAAGCTTTAGTGATTCGCAGGATTCGCATTGCGTCTCGGATTGCTTATCGAGCCGCGCTGCTATATGCTCGTGGTCGCGAGCTCGATTCCCAGACTCGGCGGCCTCATTGCTCTGTGGGGCGAAATGCAAGAACGCCTGAAATACTTCGATTTTGGTGCACACCAAAAAAGCCCCGCCGCGGTGGTCTAGTGGCTAAGGTACTCGGCTGCTGACCCGCAGGGCGCGGGCTCAAATCCCGGCTGCGGCGGCTGCATTTCCGATGGAGGCGGAAATGTTGAAGGCTCGTGTGCTCAGATTTGGGTGCACGTTAAAGAACCCCAGGTGGTCGAAATTTCCGGAGCCCTCCACTACGGCGTCTCTCATAATCATATAGTGGTTTTGGGACGTTAAACCCCACATATCAATCAATCAATCACTAAAAAAACAAACAACAACCTGGTGGTAAAAAATAAACCCAGAGACTCACACTACAGCGTATACCTGAACATCCACATTGTGGTTTGGGCATGTTAGGTGTCGCAAGTTTATGTGCATATCGGCTTCTTTAAAAGTTTAACGAACAGGTTCAGCTGTACGTGACAGGTCTGGATGTATGTAACAAACTTTCGCATATATTTTTGTTTTTTTTCTGTCCCCCGCTGCGTCCCGCAATATACTTCCGTTCCTCGCTATAGGAGCTGGAGACCGACAGAAGGACAACCGAACTGTCGACTGAATTAGCTGGCAAAAAACCACGCGCGAAAAACCGAGGACACAAAAGCACAGTACACATCAACACTCGTATGTGAACTGTGTTGCTGTGTCGTCATTCTTTTGCGCTGTTGTTTCCCAGCTATCTCGCCCAAATCGAAGTCCTGTCGACTAGAGGTTGCAACAAAGCGTTGCACTGTTTTGCTTACTAAGTTTTTTTGCTTTTGTTTTTGAGTTGCAAGAGCTCAGGCTCATTGTCACGCGCATTTTATGGACAGAAAGAGAGTTCACTGGAGGTGAACGAACTCCCGTGTACTTTTCCGCTGCCTGAAGTGATTTAGCACTTGGAATATGACCGCGGAGCGAGGACACGGATTTTCTCTTCGTTTGCACTTGCGGGGGCTGTCTGGTGGAACTTACTCGCACGCGTGCATCCAGGAGTAATTAGGGAAGTCGACGCTGACACTTGGCGAACTCTTCAGCCCACTCTTAATGCATACAACGCTTCTCGTACCGACGCAAGTGGTAGCTGAATACAGCGTTGCAGCAGGTGGAGGCGTACCTCTAGGGTTGTGCGGTTTTGAAGGGATGCAGATCAATCTTGAAACATTGTCGAGCTTATAAGAAAGTGTTGCCTGCATACAAATGTGTCAACATCATTGTTTATTTTTATTTTTTTTATTTGAGCATACTGCAGGCTTAATCAACCCCTGCAGGAGTGGTTACAAAGAACGAAACAAAGTACATAAAAAAGGAAGTCACAATCATGAACGGAAACGAATGGCGCGCACCTCCGCAACAAATGATTCCACAGTAATGCAATTCACCACACTATCCGGTAGCATGTTCCATTGACCAATTGCTGAGGGGAACAGTGAGTATTTGTGAATATTAATGCGGCGTCAAGGTTGTCTGATTGCCTTACTGTGGTCGATTCTGGATGAGTGAAGAAAAGGATGACGCAAATAACGTGACTTCAGAATTTTGAAATGATCATGGGACAGAAGATAAATTAAATTATATTTGGAAACTTTTCGTCGCTGTGAAAAATTTTCAAGGTTTGCCTTCGTTAATAGTTCAGAGACGCTGCACTGTCTCGAATACTCAGAGTATATGAGCCTGGCTGCTTGCTTTAAAATGAGTTCAAGTTTACCAAATACGTGTTTTCGGTATGGGCTCCAGATCAAATTAGCGTACTCTTATGAGGGTCTAACAAGTGTTTTGTAGGCATTTATTTTTACATGCGGTGGGGTGCTGCGTAGCTTCCTTCGTAAAAAAGGTAGTTTGCGTTTGGCGGTCTGAGAGATGGAGGAGATGTGAAATTCCCAATTGAGATTAGATGTGAGGATAAGGCCCAAGTATTGTACCTGATGACATTCTTCGAGGGTGGTGTTACCAAAGGTATAAATGAAATTTATTGGGTTTTTCTTGTTGATGAGTGTAATACACTTGGTTTTTGACGCGTTATTTCTCATGCCCCACGCATTTGCCCTTAAAGGCCCCTCATGGCCCCTCATTGCATACGGGTAACTAGTAACAGGGGGTCACAAGGATAAAGCGTCGCAATATCTCATGACATATAATTCAGTATTAGGCACATCACACTTTTTATTTTCATAGTATTGCTCTCTGTTTGATATCTCATTTCTATTATGTGATTTATTTGACCACTGAGATCCCCAGCGAATTCCAGTGGAAGTTCCCCGGCACCATGCATCGAGCCATTCTCACCAACTCCGGCGGTCGTTTGTCACCGTGCGTTATTGCGGGTTGCACGGATGCGAACATCCTTAATAAAGCATATATCGAAGCCCATCGACGTCCCTAACCGAGGTCGCTTCTGTGAAGAGGTTCAGCACTCCGCCGTAACTAATGCCTACATGAGGGCACCGCGAAGGGTTCACAGCGTGCGTGGTTGTGTGTGGGGCGAACTGAGAGCAGCGAAGGACGGTACACCGCGAAGAGTCTACCCACAGCCTGCTTGCACTCGGTGCCGCAGCCTCTGTCGCGCCGTTGCGGCCTCGGCCGGTCACGGAGGAAGCCCCGCGGCTCAGGGAGAGAGACCCGCGGGCGGAACTCGGCAGGCGGGTTCGTCCTGGAAATCCAAGCCGTCGGCGTGCCGCTATTTGGGGGCTCGCTGGTGGCAGCAGGCCAGGCTCTGTTTTTAGGCCGGAAGTGACTTGCCGCCGACGACGCCGCCGAAGACGCACCCGGACGCTGCGCTGCACAGCCAGCGAGGTCTGCCCTCGCGTTGAACTGCGCTGCAAATCCCCAGCTGCTGCTGAGCCGCCACACTGCCCTCCCTCTCTCCTGAGCTCTGGCTGCCGCACGTGCCACACGTGCCGCCCCCGCGTGGTCTCCAAGCCTACTCCTTCTACTCTCTCTCTCTCTTCAATGTCAGTACTCCCCCGAATCACGCGAAGAAGGAAAGTCGGGAGGCGACGAGGGAAATCAAAACCAAGGCCTACGGGACACGGGGGAAGTGGCTCCAAGGTCAGCCGGGAGTGCTGCCGCTAGCCGCATAGCCTCGCCCGAAGACGAACATCGGTGTTTTATCCACAGTTCAGTGAACGTGCACCTTGTACGTGCTAAACGATGCCCCGGAGTAACATCATGATTGCTGTATTGCGATTATCAGAAATGAAGCGGATGGTCGAAGGAGTGGTATAGATCGTAGCTTTTCGTCGAATGGGGATTGATGACGAGAAAAGGTGAGGTGGTAGTAGAACAATATGATAAACAATGCCATAAGGACTTTTAAAGCAACTGTAGTAGCACCACTGACCTCTTTTTACAAGTGTGCATATTGACTTGTTGGCGTAACGGTTTGCGTGCTGAAGAAAGAAAATCGTACATTTTTAAGTCATAAATCATGAAAATAACAGCGTGAAGTGTTCACGTTGAACGTCCTGGACAATAAAATGTGATCTGTCTGTCTGTCTGTGCCTGTCTGTCTGTCTGTGTCTGCCTGTCTACCTATCTGTCTGTGCGTGTCTGTTTGTCTGTGTCTATCTATCTATCTATCTATCTATCTATCTATCTATCTATCTATCTATCTATCTATCTATCTATCTATCTATCTATCTATCTATCTATCTATCTATCTATCTATCTATCTATCTATCTATCTATCTGTCTGTCTGCCTATCTCTCTATCTATCTATCTATCTATCTATCTATCTATCTATCTATCTATCTATCTATCTATCTATCTATCTATCTATCTATCTATCTATCTATCTATATATCTATCTATCTATCTATCTATCTATCTATCTATCTATCTATCTATCTATCTATCTATCTATCTATCTATCTATCTATCTATCTATCTATCTATCTATCTATCTTTTTTGTTTTCTCTGGAATGAAAAGTGCGGTATCAAGCAACAAGTTGAAACTATGAGAAGATAAATCGGATATGACGTTGTTCATGCGTTGCCACAACGCCTTTCTGTAACTTCGAGGAGGGCCTTAGTTTTTTTAGACGTGGCGCTTCAAGGCGCCACTCTCGATGCGGGAATGGGTAGTGTGTCTATTTACAATAGCATGAATCAGGCGACATAGACAGAAGCGTGCTTCCTGCCGCGGGGGACTCCCACGACAACGCAGTCGCTTGCCTGCCTGCCTGCCTCAGGCAGAGTTGCTAAAAGCGTCAACCGAAAGAAGAGTCTCATTTAGGGTCCCCGTTCGAAACGTGCGCTCGAAGACGGCACGCGTAGGCGTTCAGCTTGTTACCGAAACTTTGCGGAGCATCGCGTGACACGTGAAAGGGTTTTGTACACTATAGAATACGTCACTCTCGAATTAACCGCGACCTCACTTAAGGCTTAAATATTTGTCTTAGACATTTCGACGCAACAATTGACCATCGTTGGCATCGGGGTCAACGCAAGGAATGAAATCAGCATTGCGTGATGACGTCAGCATGTGACGTCATTGTGGCGTCCCTGCAACGTCATCAGATGTCATCGTCGCTTGTGGAAAGGTGGGCTGAAAACGGAGTCAGTAGAAAACTAGCTCAGAGGCAGAGAGCTTGGAATGCCTGTGATCCCGGAGGCAGTACAAAACCACGTTAAGTGCAGGAAGCTCAAGGGAAAGGAGGGGGAACTTTCAAATTGTTTTAGGGGAATGCATCAGGGACTTCGTGGGTTTTCTTGTAACCGGTCGCTAGCTAACGGCGCAGCGTGTGCTGAGCTGCCAAATCGATGACGCTGTATATGAACACGAAGCCCCGGAAATCAAAAATGGGCACCAAACGTGCGGGAACTAGAGATCGGACCTTATGGGAGCTCGTTTCCAATGTTGTTCGAGCGAATTCCCGCAGTCCTGCCCAATACGAATGCATTCGAGAAGCACCACAAATTATGCGCTGAAGAGAGAAGTTGGGCGCCATCGTATAAGTGGTTTCCGTTTGCACTCCCTGTATCACCGACAGCATTATGCAACTGACCTACCAGGAATCGTCTTATCCTTATTTGTTATGGATTTGTGGATAAGGTTGCGAATCTTGAAAACCTTAAAATACCCTCCTTTAGGACCACGGACAGAACTGGAAATGCAATTGACTATACTAGGACATAGCTGAAGAAAAAAAAAGTGGCTTTTTGCCGTCGAAGGACCCCTCTCCAGCCATTGGCGTCACCATTTCACTGTGACGTCACGGCCCGCTTTGTATCCACAGGCGGCTTTTGGACCCAATCTTCTATGAGTGAGAGCACGCCGTAAAGTAGGTCCACTCGAAGCTTTTGTCTTGAGTGAAAATAAAGCTTAATTCTTTTTCCTTGGCCAGCCATGTCACTATTTTCATGTTAGGGTCCGTCGCTTGTGTTCGCCGTGAAATCATGCCATACCATACCAATTTTGCAACATGCCATGCGAACGAAACCACCGCAAGAGCTGCATGACCATTAAATGTAAATTTAGACATTCATGACATATGTGTCATGATTTTCATGTTAGGACTAGTCAAATATGTTCTTCATGCAGTCATGTTATGCCATACGAAGTTTGGTATCGATACCATTATCGAAACGGCCAGGAGAGCTAAAAGTCGTAGGTGGCTGGATAGATAGATAGATAGATAGATAGATAGATAGATAGATAGATAGATAGATAGATAGATAGATAGATAGATAGATAGATAGATAGATAGATAGATAGGTACGCTCAAAGTCACAGAAGTTCGTTAAAAAATGCTTCGCATTTAATAAACAAACATAGGAGCGGCATCCCACCCCTTTCAAGTTCCTGCCCGACGACGCAGTGACGTGAGGTGTTTTGACAGGTACGTGCAGTACTGAGACGTGTAGGTAACGTGCTATGCGCGTCAAGACACATTATATAGTCCATTGCAATAAAATCAAACCTCAACCATAGTCAAGTTATACGCTAATAAACTCGCTAACAGCTTCAGTGTAGTACAAGAAAAACCTACATTTGTGACGTCACAATTATTATTTAGTGTAGCGCTGTGTTTTGGCACCATACTTCAAAGCTCATGCTTTTACCGTCTCTTCAATTTAATCTGTAGAACGCTGAACTAAGAGCCTAGACGTACTGTATGTCACTGTTACTTCGGGTTGTAAGAGATGTGATTTTTCAAAGGTATCAACTTTCAGCGTAGCCTGAGTATTTTTGGACCATGCGTGGGAAGAACAATCCGGGCGTTGCGAAAATTGAGGAGCCCCCGCTGATTTGAAGAACAACAACAGAAAGAAGGAAGACCTGATAACGTAACTCGCATGTTTCATCACTAGCAGTAGTGGTCCCGACTTGGCCATAAACTGCACAATAAGTGTTCTTTCCGCTCACGTGCTTTCGTCCTAGAAACAGTCCTAAAGAAAGGGATGCAAGGTGCGGCAAAAGGTTGCTACGCATACAGCGTGCCAAGTACCCGAGAAAAGGTGCATTGGTAGCTGCGTGACAGCGTGCACAGAGAGAGATAAAGAAAGCAAACAGGAACGAAAAGGATAAGACGTCAAGACACTCAAAACGCCAATAACCGGAGATAGTACTTTCGACATTATGTCGGGCTTCGGATGAAGTCACACGAGGAACCGGTAATGCTACCGACCCTTAGGAAATTGGGCAAGCCTTTCACGGCCTCGCTATGTCTATGCATTCGGGATCAGGTCCCAAGTAACTAAATTTTTTAGAGACAAGTGACGCGAACATCTAAGGGAACAAAACACTCGGAATGTGTACTTGGATGCTGCTCAAGTTGGGCGAAAAATTGTGTGCCGTTGATAAGGATGTGCGTTACTGTGGCTTCTGAGGTTCCTTTCTAAAGAAAGTATTTTTGGTGTGACGCTATAGAAGTAGATGTATGAATTTTTTTAAATTTAATTTTGATGCCATGTGGACTTTCTCATATCAGGAATTTCTCGTGCATAGGAAGCACAGACACTGACACTTAGTCACTCTTTATTTGCAGATTTTCGTCAAGTTCTCAGCACTTTTGTAGAATGCCTTTTGCTTGGAAGCGATTAGGAAAGCCTTCAATTATTTTATTTATTTATTTATTCATTTATTTGTTCTAGTGTGGGTGTATAGGTAATCAGGCTATACGCGAGGATATTAGGCAGTCGTAAATGGCGGAGTGGCTTTTATTTCGGTAGTAAACGTGCTGCTGGCTGCTGTGTGTAAAGTATCTACAGAATGCTTGGATTCTTTGACTCCTCAGTGCAAAGCCAGGCAAACAACGCTAGCAGGATGTTAGGCACTTCCTCTGTCATAAGTTAGCACCCACCGAGAGTGACATAATCGGAAGTGATCGATCGATAGAACGCCGATGACGTCACCTTTCTCTTGCATCCATCGGCCAGAGACACCACGCGAGTGTCTGACTCATGCTGCTTAAAGGGTCCACTTGACATCGCAGTACTATTCGTCTCGTGCAGCGCGGGTTCAGGCTAAAGAGACGGCGTCGTCACACCTAGCCTTAGAGCTCCGCGTGTGCCCCGCCCCGCCGCATGACAACATCGCTGGCTGGCAACGTAGCCGCGTCCCTCTATCGACGAGAACTCTGAGGTCAGCCAGCGTTACGTTTCCGGCCGTGGTTTTTGGCAGCGGCGCGGCGACCGTTATCGCCTTGTGCGCGCGGCACAGATGCAGTCACTGCGGCTTCCAGGTCCGCCTCGGGAAGACTTCCAGGCCCGTCTGGCAGCGGCGGGGCGGCGCCGCGCGAGGTGTCTGTAGGTCGACCGCGAGTGATCTCCCGCCATCTCGCGTGCGTGCAAGTCGTTGTCGGAAGTTCCGGTGACGCGCCGACCGGCTATGGCGGAAAAGAAAGCAAGAAAGAAAGCAAAAGAAAGCTTTAGTTTAAATGTGTAGTGTATGTTGTGCTTTGTCTTTTGTTTGTTATTGTGCCTGTTATACAGACGCTTGTCTCTTAGGTTTGTTGCGTCCCATGAAAGAATAAACTTATTCTAAACAGCAAACAAACCGAGGAAGAACAAAACTGCTTTTTCCTCTGCGGCATTATCTCGGCAAAGGGCGGGATATGCGATTTTGTGTGTGTGTGTGTGTGTTTCTTTCTGTCGAGACATTCGTCAGCTAGGAGGTCCAGTGGTGCGACGAGGGGGCTGTGGGGTAGGAGGGGACGTAGTTTATGGTTGCGCCAGAGGTTGCATTTACAGAAAGTACCAGACCGGACCTTCTCGAAGAGTATATAAGGCGATTTCTGAAGTGCTCCGAGTCCTTATACGAAATGTATCGGCTAGCAGAGGGAGTGTATACACACCTACCTTGGCGACGTGCGAATGTTTCTGTTTCTTTCTTAGCCAAATATTATTCCTCACGAAAGTAAAAATGGATAAATATGCTGAAATCCGTTGAAGGGTACGTGTGTGAAAGTAATGAACTAAATCCGAAGAACACCTATTAATTGGTTCTTCATAACATTCGTAATAAAAAAATAGAACGTAAGTCCTCCCAGAATGAAGAATGTACAATATCAACTCTTTTCGAACTTCTTGGCGTACAGTAAACACAATGGCACGTTCGTAATTTACGAAGATGACGGCTATCATTGCTATTTATTTTTCATCTTGCTCAGTACAGCAGTGTTGAGAACGAATGGTGTACTCTACAATGGCAGAGCAATAAGCTGTCCCAGCTTCAATAAGCAGATGCGCGCTTTAACAAAGTGCTTTACCAATCAGAGAAGTTGAGGTTTAGAAAAAAAAAGGGGTAGATCCCACGTACAGTGGGAATCGATGATACGCGAAGCACGGATGAGGAAAGTTGAACTGTCACTTTAAAATTAGCACAACGTTACGAGGCGGAGGTAAATTGTACCGTACATGACTTCCATGACATGATTGTTATATTTGGTCGTGTCATTTACCTTCTTCATCTATTCACGTCCCCTGATACCAAATTTGGTATATGTGGAACTAGCGAAACGGCCGTGAGCACGCTTTGATTGTAGGATGTAGCCATGCTTTACATGACACGCATACGGTGATTATCATGTTTGGACGTGTCATTTACCTTCGTCATCTATTCACGTCACGTGATACCAAATTCGGTATAAGTGGAGCTAGCGAAACTGCCGCGAGCACATCGTGAGCGTGGTATGTTGTCATGTTCTTACATGACACGTGTGTCATGATTATCATGTTTCACCAGTCACATACCTTTGTCGTCCATTCACGTCCCGTAATACCAAAGTTTGTGTATGTGAAGCTTGAGAAACGGCCGCGAGCACATCATGAGCATGGCATGTAGTGATGTTGTTACATGACAGACACCTGGTTATTATCATAGATAGATAGATAGATAGATAGATAGATAGATAGATAGATAGATAGATAGATAGATAGATAGATAGATAGATAGATAGATAGATAGATAGATTCGCACAAAGTTACCAAATTTCGCTAAGAAATGCTGTGCATTTAAAAGTGGGTAACGATTTATAGTACCAGGTACTCAACTGTGAGAGAGCTGAAGCTATCCCGCGTGTTTACAAAAAGTTGTTAACGATTCAGAGTTCTAGGTACTCTACTATGAGAGAGCATAAATCCGTCCCGGAGGCCTAAGCTTTTCAGAATAGATGACGTGTATTGAGAAGAAGTTGTCAACAATTAAGAGTACTAGGTACTCTACTATGGAGAGCTGTGTGCCGTCCCTGTAGCCAAAAATGATTTTGCGGGCAGCTTTGTTTAGAGAAATTTATTCTCACAGACAGTGAACATCAATTACAATCCAACAGAACATTGCGACAGAACACAACATCCACAGACACACCAAAAGTTGTTACAAAAAGATATGTTTACGTGAGACTGTGTGCAGTGTGGTCGAATAATAAACTTAGCTGGATATTCAAATTATTGGTGTGGCAATCAAAATATAGCAATACACTGCTATAGAAAAAAAGAGGTTATTGATAATTAGGTGAAAGCAAAAGCTGTGCGGTTTTTTATTTTTTTATTTTTAAGCGTCTGTGTGACCGTCCATGCGTCCATCCGCCCGTCCGTGCGTGCGCCTGTTCGTGCGTCCGTCCCTGCGTTCGTCCATGCATCCGCCCCTGCGTCCGTTCATGCGTCCATCCATGCATCTGTCTGTGTGTCCGTTTGTCCATCTATTCAACGCTGGAAGTACCACCATCTCGCATATTTTCATCATATATTCCCCATATAGAAGCACCGTCATCCAGCGGACATTCCAAGGACTAAACGAGAGGTGGCACACGCACACTTTCTTACGGCTTGCACTTCGTGTCTACTTCCTACCTTTAACCACCTCGGGTTTATGTTCTATACTAGTTCATGGTATTCGCGGCACTGCGGCCCAACGCTCGCTACTTTTCCAAACGAAGGAGGTTACGCCCAGTGAGTATAATGTATGAACCTTTTCCTGTAAGATAGTGCTCAATTAACATGCCTATGGCTGCTAATGGGAAATTGAAGACAGGAGAATTCGGCTTTTAGTTAACGCGCACGCTGCGAATTATTTATTGTTCAACAACGCACAGGAGAAATCTCTTACCGGCACCACCTTGCAGGTCAAAATGTAACACTGCTTACACACTACGACTATGACTACGACTATACGAGGGACGAACGGGTGCCGCTTTTAGGAGCTTCACCCCTAAAAAATAACTTAGGTGTGGACCCTCTACGCCCGCTGCGACGGAGGACGCGTTCTTTGAGGGTCGAAAGGACGAAAGAGGCGAACATTAGTGTTACTGTATATGTCACCGAAGGTACCTATGGTAGCATATACAGTAACTCTATAGGGAACATTATCTGAACACGTCGTTGGGCGGAGTGTCCACACCTAATCATTTTAGGAGCGAAGCTCCTCTTAGTTTAACCTTGCCATGCGGTGTCTCTCATAATATACAGCGTCTATCGTAATCATATCGCAGTTTTCGAACGTGAAATCGCACATATCGATCAATCGTGTTACCCGCACGCCGTCTGCATTTTGAAACGCGATCGGACGCATGAACGGATGCACGGACGGATCTCATCATAATTCACTCCGTGGATATGCTGTGACTTTTGTTTTACACCGTAGCCGCTAATAACGTGTTAACTATCTCTTAGAAGCGAAGCTGCTTAGGCTCGCAAGATGTCCGTTGCCGCCGTCGTCGCGGGTCTCCGTTGGAGTGAAACACAGACGTTATATATACCGTTAATAGCGCGCATGTGGTTCACAATAGACCGTGGTATGTCCGTGAATCCATCATCTCTCCTCCCATACGTTCATCTGTCCGCCCGTGCGTCCGTCCATTCGTCTGACCATCCGCCCGTCCGTGCGTCGGTGATTCCATCTGTCCGTGCATTCACCCGTTCCTTCATCTGTCCATCCATCCGTACGTGCGGGTGGGTGTATGTCCGGCCGTCCATGCGTCCATGATTCGTCCGTCTATCTGTCCCTTCTTTATACTAGTCGGCGACTTCAACGTAGACATTATGCACCTTGGGACCTGGCTTCGATCGATCATCAGCATCACTTGCTTTGTTTTGCTTGGTTCATGCAGCGCGTTCACCTGAATCCTGCGTTTTCATTATGCCGCTTCGAGTGATTTGTCGTGGAGACGTGAATGCAAACGTGATTATTTGAAGCGACGGTCATCATGTAGGTAGTTCAGTCGAGTTTTCCATTCTGACTGCAGCGCCAGACTACATAGCCTAGTGGATAAATAAAAACAACAACAACCTTGAGACGGCGTCATTGAAAATGTAAGGCGACGCGCCGCGTCTCACGCCTTGCGGGATACAAGGGGGACGCGCGCACGCGTCTATTTTCTGCGTGCCCCTAACGGCGAATGTAAGAAACTTTGAGACCGGGCAGTGTGAGCAACGCAGCTCCCTCTGGTCAGCGTGTGGTGGCACGCACGCAGCGTTCATATGTCTTACCAGCTACCATAAAGTTTCCCAATATACACTAGAGGGAACTCTGGCGCTAGTGTCTATGGGAGCTGCAATGCACCGCGCTTCAGCGAGCATAGGAATAGGGAATGATGGGTAGTACACACATTTGTCTAAACTTCGTACTTCTGGACTGCTCTTGGCTCCATGTGTGTTCGTGTGGCTTGAAGCTGTTTTCTCACGAAACAAAAATCAGCAAGAGTTCAGCGATTGTGCTTCACCACTCTATTTTTCCAAATTACCTTTCCAAATTGGGTCACGAAGTTTAAAAGGGTTGAATCTTTATTTCAAAACAAAACCGAAACACAGCAATAAACGAAGCCGCAAGTACGATTCGCCGCCCGCAAGGACGAAGACAAAGCAAATGTGTGTACTACCCATCATTCCCATGGTCGCTGAACGATCGCAGCGCCAGAGTGCCCTCTAGTTAATTTTGAGAAACTCTATGCTAGCTACCATAGCCCAAACATGCGTCTCCAGCGCCTCGTCGCTGCTCGGCTCGGCGTCGATTGCAGAGTCACTGCTCAGAAGAGGATATCGAGCCTTTTAGAGTTTCCTACCTCCCTTAGAGTTTCCTAAAGATAGGAAACTCTATGGCCATGCCGCGAATAACCGCGATTCTTCCATCAGTGTTTACATCGTCGCTTGTGGACGCTGATCGCGGCGGGGATTAGAATACAGTGCGCCCAGAGCAGACGAAATATCAGCTGAAGGTCGAGTCACTGTTTCGTGTGGCCACGTGGTGAGACGGGGCAGGACCGCGGGAGGGGACCACTTGGCAGCGCTGAAAATTGGCGGGCTTTGGTCACGTTTTGAAATCGGTTCGATACTGGTCATACTAATCAATATTACATATAATATTTGTCCCTGTGTTGCATTATTAGGAGGGAATTGTAACTATATAGGGCTCAATACCACCACGTTGACGCAAAAAAAGAAAACGCGACATGCGTTAAGTTCATGTCACTTCTCCTTCAAAACCTTCACATCTAAGCGTATTCGGCAGGTAAAACAATTTTATTTCTAAAACAGAACACCGTCCGTTTCATGGTCAATCTCCGGTGGTGGGTTTCGCGGGGACATTAAGGAACAACCGACTAATTTATTCCCCTGAGTTGGTATGGTAGAGGCCTCATCATCATCATCGTCACCGTCATCGTCTTCGTCATAGAGCGAATGTGCCACGAAAACCGGGTAAATCCAAGGGGGATTGTGGTAAATCCCGTTGCAGCTCACCACTAGTATGCTAAATATGAAGAATTTTTTTCTCAAGCTACCCGTCTCAACATTACTATCTGTGCCTTATAATAATCTATTTTTATTATTTGCAATACCGTTACATCATTACTTCCTCATCTTTAAATAGACTGCATATAAACTAATATTTAAGAATTTCTATTTAAATATACCCACTCCTTGGCCAATGCACAAGCGTGCGTGTGCGCCACTGTGCAAAGTTCTACTCTACTCTACTCAAATGGCTGCGAAGCGGCGAGCCGAAAACCCCGGATACCTACAACGAGGGAATACTACGGAACGGGAGCGTCTGCGACCCCGAATCGATGGAAGCCCTATACTCCAACGACGGCGTGCCTGATGCATGAGAGGTGCGAACGCCTGGTTTCGGCGCAAGGTTCCGTCTAGAAAGTTTGGACTGTCTGTAGTGGACTGCCTGTAGTGGCTGTCTGTATAGTGACTGTCTGTAGTTGAATCCGGACCTCTCTGCGCTGATAATCAACACGGAAACAGTATAGCACGACTTTGTTAAAAGCCAAGCAATGAAGCAACCTGAGTCACCTATAGTTAAGGCCTATAGAAACATCCTGGAAGCAATTATATCTTCGGAACCACCCATTTTCGCTGTTCATAGAGCTGCGCGGCTTGGTGGATCCATCGACAGTTTTTTTTTTCTAATATATTGCATTCCAGCGTAGCTAATACAACGATGTTGAAGCAAATAATACAGTTACACATAATGAACCTTTAACACATCAAAAAGAGTGCCACGTTTTCTTGTAGAGAATTTGATGGCTGTATATACAACTAAACACCTGTCCCTCTCTCGGCCTCTCTCTTTTTCACTTAGCATTTAACAATTTTCACGAGTGCCAGTGCGAAGTTGCTATTCATAGTCCACGCTAAACGTGGCGTCAATAAAGAAAGGACAAGTCAGAATTAGTGTGGCACACAGCCCTGTGTAATGAGGGTAACGGCTAAATCGCGCTAAATACTGCATCGGAATGCGGAAGCGAGCTGGGTCGGGCCACGACATGATGTATACCGCAGGGTGCTTAGCGGCGGGGGAACGTCAATTAGAGGGAGCCCACCCGGCGCCTCTCAAAGACTCCGACGAAGCGCGTGTAATCGCCCTCGACAAATTGAACAATTGACAAACGACCTCGATAACAACGAAATCGTCCTCACGGAGCTCACGTAGAGAGAGACAGCTATAAGACGGCAAAGCAGCGTGGCATATAGCGTATAGCATGCACGGTCGTATGGAGGTCAACTTACAATCGGCCCATCCGTTTGATCGCGGCGGCGCGCGGTTGTCAGGGCTCGTTCATTAAGGGCGGTGGCACTAGAGACCCATTCATTATGCACGCTGCTGCCCGAGCGACGTGGGCTCGTGTTGGCGTGTGCTGAATGCGCCGTCGTGAATGCGGTGGCCGTGTCCTCGAAAAAAGCCCCGGGAAATGTATATTGCCCGAAGAGGGGGAGGGTACTTCGAAACATAAAGCGTGTTGATTTAGGCACGGTTTGCCTTTGTCATCAGCATTGGGCAACGGGGTACGATGACCTAGTTATGACAACAAATATAAACCCATACAGAAGGCACCAAGGTTGAACAGAACTGGTCGCTTGTGGCCTTTTCGATGAAAAGTGCACTTCCGTCAATGAACCTTCTATTGATATTCTCTTTCCTTTACAGCTTGTTTTTCACTATTGATTTATTCATTTATCCTATTACTCTTATTTATTTATTTGTTTATTTATAAGCGTTTTGTCTATTTATCGTCTATGTATTTCGTCTATGTAATATTTTGCTCAACGACTTAAATAAATGAATAGGTAGCTGTGGTGCTATCTATTTACCGTAGCCTGTCAACATCAGCTCATTCATAATAGACCGGTACAAAGCGTCCAAGTTACGAGATACCAGCTCAAGAAAGACAATCATTTGTCATGAAGCATGATCATCACTAGTCGTTCGGACACGGTAATTGAACGCTTCCTTTTTATGATGCGTGGGAATTTAGGTAAGTTGGTAGGACATGACTGAATATACGAACAGCGCAACTTGGAAGTAGTTACAGCGTAACTAGTTCTAAGTTGCGCTGTCCATATATTCAGTTTTGTCCTTCCTCTCAATGATGATTATGAGGATTATAAGCTACGGACATTCACTATGATGATACTGAGAAGGTCGCTGCACGACGATGCATTTTAGACAAATAAGTATTACTCCAAGGTAGAGGAAAAAAGGATGCTGCAGTGTATAAGAAATCTTTAAGGGTAAAAATATTGCCAAATGACGAAGTCGGTCTAGTGCAATATATGTATATATACATATATCTATATACGTTATGTTAAGATATCTTTACCTGTCATCGTCTACGAGCGTGTCGTTATATCAGCTCTCTATGGCGCTTACAACAACCGCTTTATTCATCCCTTAACAAGGCATATAAATGCCACGACCACAACCTAATCTGCAGTGATTTGATAATCAGGTACATCACCTTTTTTGACTAAGTTTTTTTGGCGTCACTCCATATAAGTGCTGTCATCTAACACCTGGTTCAGAAAAGAAAATTTAGTTAGATCTAGGGTACCGTGTGAAGTGAACCGTTCAGGTCTGTCATGACCTTCTCTTCATAAGGTCACAAATCAACTCAAGAAGGCTGCTAGCAGGCAAGATGTCCCTTTAGTATTTTCTGCGTCCGACAAGCTTTCTAAACTTATGCCTCCGCACATGCGTTATAACGCATGTGTACGCGCAGTAGCGGTTGTGGGTGCCCAATCAGACACAGTGCCTCCCTGTCTTAGACCTACATCGGGCAGACTAGGCGCTGCATAAGTGAGTGACTCAGGCAGCATGCGCAAAAGATGTACGAACAATATTGACGATGATTAGCATATCTTGTTGCTTATTTCAACTCTGGCTGCAGAGGTACTTCCCGATTTCGCGAGACGTTGATTATCGGCAGAAGCAACAGTGAACACGCGCGACTGGACGTCGAAGCTTTCCACATAAAGGAAATGGATTGATTGATATGTGAAGTTTAACGTCCCAAAACCACCATATGATTATGAGAGACGCCGTAGTGGAGGGCTCCGGAAATTTAGACCACCTGGGGTTCTTTAACGTGCATAAAGGAAATGGAGATGGTTGTATTAGTGATGCGTCTATACCATTGTACCTTTCTAAATATGAATTCATGCGTGTACACTTTTGTTGAAAATCTTCGTTTTTACCTATGCAATACGTCTTGTTTACAGAGCGCACATAAGATCCGTGGTTGCGGCATTTATATGCGTTGTCGCGAGAAGAACGAAGCCGTCAGCGCCACCACTCACCTCTATTGCTTTTTGCCATCCGTTTTGGTGTGTGCTGAAGTTTTCATCTGAAATGCTGTGTACCAACAAGGCCCAACAGATGTTTTATACAAGCGTATTGGCGTAGCCACGAGTCAGGGGGGGGGGGGGGTTCATACACCCTCCCCGCCCTCTGAAAATTTTCTATTTCACATGTGTATACATACATTTTGCACGGACATAAAAAAGTATGGTTAACCAACACCCCCTGCCCACTTCCCTTTCCACAGAGACATTCTTGGGTATACTCTGTTGAAGCAGCAACTTGAAGCGCGAAAAAGAAAACAGACATGCTACGCCGGATGTGAAGTCATCTATTATGTTCAAAAAGCAGCCCGTCGCAAATACTGCAAAACACACGTTCCTACCTTTTCCACCTAGTCATGGCCTTTTTAGTCGATCGGTCCCGGCTCAGCAGGCGTCAGTGAAGTGGCAGCGACAGTGAAGTTGCGGTGCTTGAAATGGCAGTGCAGTTGCCCCACCAATCCTTGCAGTATACACACCCTATAACGCATTCCTACTTCGTCTCGCACGGGCTCAACGTTCGAACGATGGAAAGCTTAGCAAGTTCGAAGGGATTCATAATGCGAGACGGTGGGCGGGGATGCAAGGACATAAAAAAGAGATCAGAGAACCAGAAACGCCGACTAACAATTTGAATGGTGCCCGCCAGCGGAAAGCAAGCCCACACAAACACCTATTTGAGCGGGTTCAAGCAGAAGGCGACACCTATCAATTCATGGAGCACGCATTGGGGTCTGCGTGACAGATAACAGATCAGGCATTTGATTACTTCATTATGCCGGTTAATTGCGCATGCGCTGCCGTCAATACGCCGGGCGTCAACCAACACAAGCGTTTTTTCCGTCATACGTGGGGCAGTCATACGGACCACTGCGTTAACTAGAGATTCACGAAACTAAAGAGGTCGCTAACCGAAGGCTCACCGTCTAATCTATCTACACACTGTCAAAAGGCTGAAGACACGCCAAAATAAGACGAGTGGGCAGTTTTATACTGGCTCAAGGATGCAGAATCATGTCTACGCTAATGCCTGCAGATATCGATGACATAGTGGTATAGCGCATGCGTGAGCCAGCCGTTGATTGACTTGCACCAGGAAGAAATCAAATGATTTAACGTTATCTCTTACGCAGGCCCCCCAAGTGTTCCGGATCAATAGGAGCAGGGCTGTTGCCTGAGAATACGAAGATGAATGGGCATTATTCGTATCTACTTTCTACAACGCCGCTGAGAGCTTTTTCACTTGTCGGTCAGCGTTTGTGCCCTTGCGTCCGTTTTCACATGTTTACCGTCTTGTATTAGAAGGCCTCAGCAATATACTAAGACATAAAGAACATCGGAATTGGACGATTCGAGCAATAAACACCATGGTGCGAACAGTGAAGAAGTATTTTGGAACGACTCGGGCTATGTGATCTTTAGAATACCACCGCATTGCACTTTTGCGCAATACACGGAAGGCTAAATTTATTTTTTATTGTTATTGTTGTTGTTCATGTAATGAGCGAATTACATGCCACGCGCTTTCTGTGCTCTCATACCACAGGCTTCTGGTTGGTGCCCCGGACGCTCAGACGCCGCAGCCCAACGTGGATCGAGGCGGCGCTGTGTTCCGCTGCAGCACCGAGGCTTCCGGCAGTTGCCAGCCCGTGCCATTCGACCAGAACGGTAGATAACTGGACTGCTGTCCAGCTTTCTCTCGCACCTTCAACGTGTCAACTGTAACGTTGCCTACAGTAACAGCTTTAACAAGAACAGTTGATAACAGCCGACGTCACCGATAGCTTTGTATCATCTCAGACTGCCTTTAATTATTTCCCATCACATTATATTCTGTGAGATCACAGATAGAGAAATCGTAACTCATTTCGGGAAAGGCGAATGAATGAAGGAATGTATGAATGTGAGCAACTTTATTTAGCCCCCTTTAAAGAGAAAGGGAAATGACATAGAGAGTGAAGGAAAGAACTACTTGAAGCAGACCTCTTCCACCCTCCGAGCCCGCTCCAAGATGGCCTCGTATATTTCGGGCCTCCAGCTGCGCGAGGCAGCTTCCTACTGTTCCTCAGCCGACATTAACTGCTTCAGGAAATCGAGCAGAGGGGGTGCTTAAGGCACTCCCGCATGATGTGATTTAAGTCTGCTGTGGAAAAGGGTGCACAATTTACAAGTAGGACAAGGGTAACTGGAAGGATGAATGAGCTGGAGGTGGCAAGGGAAGGTTAAGGTGCGAGTATACAACTTTCGCCCTAGAACGTCACACTTGCGTGGGAATTCTCGCACGAGTGGCAGGAAAGTTAAACTTTCTAGTCGGTAAAACAAAAGTATTGAATATTACGAATACGCGATCATCAAGGCGCAGAAAATATTCATTTTTTTTATTGGACTTCGCGTACGTTACTTGAGCAATTGGTGCCTACCGAGCAATCAGCAAAAGAGGTTGAGCGCGATGGGAACCCCTTTCATACCTGCGGAGTTAATTTTCTTTTTCTTGTTTTCCGACCTCGCGCAGGGCCCACCGAAGTGTTAGTTGACCGGCGGCGGGAGCGCACGGACGACAAGTCCGGCCAGTGGTTCGGCGCCACGTTGCACAGCTCGGGCGATGACGGCCTCATTGTGGTGAGTGGTTGTCGCGCTTCTTCACTCCGCAATACTTGAGTCACATGTGCTGCTTGCAGACTTCATTCTACTGTCGCAGCGTGTCTAATTAGAGCAGTACCATAGCCCGAAAATTTTTCGGGAGGTGGGGGGAGCGTGAACTATACGTTCTGTATGTTCGTGCGTGAGTTTCTGTGTGCGCCTGTATATACACTCATGCATATTTCATGAAAATTTGACCCCCATACCACCCCATAATCCATCGCTACCCCATTGCTAATTAAGATGAGTCACAGACATTCGGGATACTGGGATACTTGTAGAAGCGGTAGGAAGGAGAAAGGATGATAGCTGTATCTCTACAGCCAAAGTGCGTATCTTTACAGACCGATACTGCTGCTCCACGCCGGAGTAACAGTAAATAGGAAAGAGAGAAAGAGGCAGAGACAGAAAGAGGGGTGTAGATAGATGGCAAACCAACGAAGTATGCTCGTGAAACCAAGATGGGAGTTAGCAATGCACGTTATGTTAGCTTTGAATCTATTTTTAGCGCTTCAGTGTCACCATCAAGTATGTGATGACTATTCCTATACATCAGAGATGAGATGACGTCACGATTCCTTACCGGTGCCATTATTTTTTTCTTAGTGATACTTGCGGCGATCCATCCATATTGTCACCAGGGTACGAATGAGGTGGTAACAGTACATGTCAATTGACAAGTACTGTAGATTGGGCAAGCTGCTTCACTATAATTCATTTAGAGCTCATCCTATTGCCTGTCTTCTCTTCTTCACTACCACCTGTTTTGCTTGTTGCTCAAGCTCATCTGCGCTATATCAGTTCGACAGTAGATGTTATGTAAGCACTATAATTTAGTAAAATATGTCATTACGTTACGAAACGACTCAGTTGTTGTGACAGTGTTGCGTGGCAACGAAAGCTACAAAGCCGCGCTCTTACGTAATGAATATGAACGCGAACATTATTTCGAGCATTACAGCCCCGATTTCTTCTAATATATGGGGGCAGGAACAGCAACACTTGCAACTGTAGTTCCAAGGAGTGCCGCTAATTAATCCCGCTTTTCTTTTGCAAAATATGCATAAAATGGTTGATGATACCTCGATCAAAGTTCGGTTGACAATCTTTGATCTTCCTGTTTCGGCTGCTTCTTTGTTCATTTTCTGTGTTTGCTTGTTTTCTTACTATGTCCTCGCCTCTCCTTGCAGTCCCAAAGTTATATTACTATATATATCAGTCATGCAACCAAGGTGTATGCTAAAAATAGACGGAGGCTTGAATATAGTATAAAAAATCCTTGAGCGGGGCTGTGTCCCGATATAAAAGTGTGAATATATTTTTAATTGAGAATCACTTTTAAAAGAGCACGTATAACTTTGAATAGTTATTCCTTTTTTTGTTTCTCCTTAAAAAATTAATCGAAAGAATACAGTTTTGATCGGAAATGCGTGCTTAACGCACAACGTGGAGCAACGCGCTGCTTTTTCTGTTACAGGCCTGCGCCCCTCGTTATGTGTACTTCTCAATCAACCACAGGCGGCGTGAGCCCGTGGGCACATGCTTCGTGTCGCACAGCTTCTTCAGCAACATCACGGAATTCTCGCCCTGCAAGACGTGTGAGTTATTGCTCACGTGTCATTGTACGACATAAGAGGTGCCATATCAGGTGCTAACCGAGCCGTACCATCGTTGCAGCCGCCTGGGGTTACCACAGGCAGGGATCCTGTCAAGCCGGCTTCTCTGCAGCTATCTCAAAGGTGAAGGCTTTGCTTTTTTTTAACTAACTAACTAACTAACTAACTAACTAACTAACTAACTAACTAACTAACTAACTAACTAACTAACTAACTAACTAACTAACTATTTATTCATTAACTAACTAAGCTAACTAACTACAAAACAAATTAACCTAACTAACTGACTGACTACCTAATTGATTCACTGACCAACTCACTCCCTCACTCCTACACCCACTTTATGGCTTTTAGTGGAACCAGCAGTTGCTGACATCCTTGTTTCTGTTACAAGCACTTCAGGTAGAGCATGGACTTCCGGGCTGCAGAATATCGAGAAAAAGGTGTTGAAAAAGCGGTACAAAATGGTGGTTTTGGTTCAAATTTAGAGTTATATTGGATACATGCTATACTGGAGCAAAGAATTATTTAACATAACTCATTATTGTCAACGTTCTTAATTAAATTTCTTTCAATGAGTTTACAAAAGAGCGTTAAAAAAGCAGTGTGTAGAAACAGTGTGGGGTTTAGACAGAAATGCACCTGTAAAAAAAGTCGTTTAAGCAGTGACCGTGAAAAATTATTTTTTTTAACATTAAATTTTAATGTTTCGCAGGATAAGAATCGCTTGTACATTGGAGCACCTGGAAGCTGGTACTGGCAAGGTACGTGATGCCGTTTGGTCAGAGCAAAACATATTATGAAATAGCTAATAGACGCTAAGCGTGGGGAATGGCATAAATTAACTTGGACATAGCCAAATAAAAATAAAAAGGAAACAACAAAGTAAACAAAACCACACATATATCAACTGTCAATCACCGCTGCGTCGCGTGTTCTTGAATAAAGAAAGAACTTCCATAAGGAACTGTCATTCAATAGTTCGTGTGGTGCAAACCTATACGTTGCACATTCATAGCAATTGCACACATGATCCGCTTTCTTTGAAAACTATGTTTCGGGAGGAGCATCACCGCTCACACTGACAAAGCTAATACATCCATATGTGGCTCTACAGACGTTAGAACCCTAAACGTAAACGTAAACTGAAAAGAGTAGTTCAGAAGGGTTTGCATGGAATCAGTACGTCATCGCTCAAGAGCAAATGCGATTGAAGAGCAGAAATGTTACAATGGCTGCTTCATGGACTTGTTGTAAAACACGCCAAATCATTGAACATACGAAAAGTCAAGCTACGTATAGGTGGCATACAGACAACTAGGCAGTGTATCTAGCTTCAAATACAGCACAGCGAAGTGTATGGTTGTATCCGCACTGGGAGCTATTCTCAAGTGGTGCAGTAGTTAGTGTATGAAACATTCTCGAGCATGACGATACTTTCCGCGGCCTGGCCTGCTACTTTCCGTGGGGGCAGGCCAGGTATTCATGCAGGACCTGAACAATGTGAGAACACGGCTCAACACGTCCGAGTCCCCTTCATCGGACGACGACAGCTTTCTCGGTAAGTATACGTCCACCTTTTTTTTTTCTATTTTAACGCCATAACGTTAAAGAGCTCGTTTCACAGATATTCCGGTATCCACGGCATCGGCGTGTTTGGTTGTGGGAGAAACTTTGAGGTATACGTACAAATAA
This sequence comes from Rhipicephalus microplus, assembly GCF_043290135.1. Taxonomy (NCBI): domain Eukaryota; kingdom Metazoa; phylum Arthropoda; class Arachnida; order Ixodida; family Ixodidae; genus Rhipicephalus; species Rhipicephalus microplus. The sequence continues at coordinate 11,655,448 of NW_027464591.1, read as the reverse complement.
ATATAGGAGCCACTGAGCACCTGCACTTTGGCTTTCCTTGTAGTACAGTTTTGGTCTACACCGAAAAGTGAACGCAGGCTTGTGATTGGGAAGGTGATATTAGGGAGTTTTAGAATAACCTTGCAGGTGTCTCACACGTTGCTTTAGTTGTGGGCACCATATGTGTTTAAGAATAGCGTTTGCTCCCCCTAGGGAAAAGTCCAGGGACTTTCGCCCCAACCACGAACCCAAATGCACGGAAGCTACACACAGCACTTCGTGGGCCGCACACGCCACCCGCTATTTCGGTTTTTCGGTGGGGGGAGGGGAGGGGGGCAAACGTGAACGGCGGCTCGCGTTACGACGCATGCGCAGTGGCAGAGACCACACCGCAAGGGCTCGCGGTGCGCTATTCTAAAGCTCCCTATAATGTGCATGCGAGTGTGTCAGTGCATGCGTGCGTGTGTTCGAGTGGATATCACTAACGCGTTCAACTCTTAAAAGCGAGCCTTAAGGATAGCCAAACTGTTGTATGTTTTCGTGAGGAGATGGGCTACACCATGGAAAGAACAAGGGGAAAAGGGGAAATGTGGCGGTCGTTCCGAAATTCACAGATGGCTTGCATTGACGCACTGAAACTATACGACGTTAAAGCACTAACATATAGTAGGACACGAGGTTGGAGATGCCCCGCTCATGTTACCACTGCATCACATGCAGGTTCTTTCATAGTACGTGAGAAGAAGCGAACAACGTTCCAGCAACGTAGTTATCGCATTAAACCATGGTTAACAGTCTCGTGATTATGCTAACTCGAAGTGATCAAAGCCGCCATAATGGAGTATAATACGCGAAGAACATGCGCCCGTGACGTCACGCGAAAGCTATATTTACTTCCTAAATTCAAACCCCTACATTGGTCGCTACTCAAACGAACAGAGGTTGACGTTATACACCTGGGCCCGTGTTCGCAAGAAAGCTTCACGCTAATAATTTGGCCAAGAGATTATTTCAACAAATCGCGACGCTCAGACGTATACCACTAGCAAAGCTGGTTCTCCAATAGAAAAACGCACTTACAAAAAAGAAGCATTATCAATTCAGCTCCTTAAGTAGGCACACTTTGCGGCATGGTCAGTGACAAGGCACCATCTGTACGGTGTGTCTGCGCCTGTGTTTCTTATTAGATCAATTTGTCTACTTTTGCTAAATCTTAGCTAGGAAACAACATGCTATATAATAATTGTTGCGTTGTACGCAGGATACTCCACTGCGGCTGGCAAGTTTTCCGGTTCTAGCGACTACGATGTGGCCGTCGGCATGCCACGTGGCGAGAAACTCTCCGGGAAGGCAAGTAACACTTTTCTTTGAACTGCAGGACTAAAAAAAAAAAAGTGTGACAGTTTCGCTGAGGGAGAAGCGTTGAATGAGGCATCTCGGGGGCCGGTCATTCGTACGGGTTCAATGAAAGGAGTACACAGCTGAACAGTCGCTATATATATATATATATATATATATATATATATATATATATATATATATATATATATATATATATATATATATATATATATATATATATATATATATATATATTGTGAGACGACGTCAGGTACGAAGGAGCGACCGTTTTATTGTCAACCCAGACGCGCGAGCCAGCCACCGAACAAGCAGCGAGCCGCTACGATGATGATGATCACGGTGCTTTGTATGCGCAGGTGAAAGTGAAAATGATGAGCAACACAATCAGCGCTCACACTATTTCCCCCCTACACGAAAGCGGTCTGCAAGACGTTCATTTAGTAAGTGTATGAGCGCTGGATATAAGGTTTCAGGCGAGACACATGGACGATCTCGGTCCCGCGACGACGGCGATCAGAAGCCGAAGTAACCGGCGCGACGCGATAATTTACGGCCGATGTTCGTTCAAGCACGGTGTAAGGACCCAGGTATCTGTGAATGAATTTTTCACAGAGGCCGGGTGTGCGAACAGGTGTCCAGAGGAGCACTTCGTCGCCTGGGTAGAATGACACAACTCGACGTGTCGCATCACAACGAACTTTTCGCTGGGCCTGAATGGTAGAGGTGTTGGCGCGGGCGATTGTGCGGCAGTGGTTGACACGGGCAGCGAATTCTTCCGGAAGGGACGCAGATGGGACAGAAGGCGTGGACAAAAAGCTGGTGTCTAGAACAAAAGATGGTGCACGGCCATACACAAGAAAAAACGGGCTGTAACTTGTAGTGCGTTGTATGGCAGTGTTATAGGCAAACGTGACGAAAGGTAGTATTGTGTCCCAGTTCTTGTGATCGGGTTGGACATACATAGAGATCATGTCTGACAAAGTTCTATGAAAACGCTCAGTAAGACCATTGGTTTGCGGATGATATGCCGAGGTGGTCTTATGGATTGTGTCAGAGGCCTGTAAAACTTCAGCGAGCACACGAGAAAGAAATGTCTTGCCACGGTCACTCAGGAGAACACGAGGGGCGCCGTGGCGCAGGATAATGGCACGCAGAACAAAGTCGGCTACTTCGCTGGCAGCTCCAGTAGGAAGAGCTGCCGTCTCAGCGTAGCGAGTAAGATGGTCTACGGCAGTAACAATCCAGCGGTGACCGGCGGCGGTAAGCGGAAGGGGTCCGTATAAGTCTATGCCGACGAACTCGAAGGGAGCGGATGGGCACGGGAGAGGCTGTAGAGGGCCGGCGGGAAGAGATGTCGAACGTTTTCGGTGCTGACATGATGAACAGGAAGTGACGTACCTGGAAACACTAGTGGAGAGGCCAGGCCAGAAGCAGCGAGTCTTAATGCGATCGTAGGTTTTATGAAAACCCAAGTGGCCAGCCGTCGGGTCGTCATGAAAGGCTTCTAAGACTTGGAGTCGAAGTGAGCGAGGTATGACCGGGACCCATCGGCTACCGAGAGGATGGTAAGTTTGTCGAAGTAGCGTTCCGTCATGAAGTTTGAAACGCGTGAGTTGTCGTCGCAAGCGGCTGTTGGGAGCACGAGATGAGCCGGTGAGCCGATCGATGATTGTACGGCAGTATGTGTCTGCACGTTGGAGCGAGGTGAGGTCTGCGGATTGAAGGAAGTCATCCGGTGCAGTGGGCTCGATGGGACTAAGACTGGTCATCTGCGTGGTCTCTTGGCTGGGAGGTGCTGCGCAGCAGGTAGATGCGTCATGATTTTGCAACAGCGGACAGCGTGACAAAGCGTCGGCATCTTGGTGTTTGCGGCCCGACCGGTATGTGACACTGTAGTCATACTCCTGCAGTCGGAGCACCCAACGACCGAGGCGTCCTGACAAGTTTTTTAATGATGACAACCAACAGAGCGCATGATGATCCGTGACGATCGTGAAGCGGCGGCCATACAAATAGGGGCGAAATTTTTGCACGGACCATACGATAGCGAGACATTCCTGTTCAGTGATGCTGTAATTGCGTTCCGCTGGGGAGAGAGTACGGCTCGCGTAAGCCACGACTTGCTCTTGTGAAGCCTGGTCACGCTGCAGCAGAACAGCGCCGATTCCGTGCCCACTTGCGTCAGTGTGTAATATAGTAGGGGCTGTGGGATCAAAATGGCGAAGAACTGGCCCTGACGTGAGGCATCGCTTCAGGGTCTGGAAAGCAGCTTCACAGTCATCTGTCCAAAGAAATGATGCACTTGTGGTCAGGAGTTTGTGAAGAGGAGCCGCGATAGTGGCAAAATCACGGACAAAACGGCGGAAGTAAGAGGCTAAGCCGAGGAAGCTGCGAAGGTCTTTGAGCGTGGTGGGCTTAGGAAAGTGCAGCACAGCGGCCACTTTGTCGGGATCAGGTTCGATGCCAAGCTTGCTGACAACGTGGCCTAACACTTTGATGCTGCGGCTCGCAAACCGACACTTCTTGGTATTTAGCTGGAGACCGGCTTTGGCTAGACATGTGAGCACCTCGTCTAGACGTTCTAGGTGTTGCGAGAAGCTGGATGAAAAGATGACGATGTCATCCAGGTAACAAAGACAGGTCTTCCATTTTAGGCCACGCAGCACCGTATCGATCATCCGCTCAAATGTGGCTGGGGCATTGCAGAGCCCAAAAGGCATCACATTGAATTCGAAGAGACCATCAGGAGTAGCAAACGCTGTCTTCTCTTTATCAGACTCATGCATCGGGATCTGCCAATACCCAGATCGTAGGTCGAGACTTGAGAAATATTCTGCACCCTGTAAGGTGTCAAGTGCATCGTCAATTCGAGGCATAGGATATACATCCTTGCGCGTAATTTTGTTTAGTGCCCTGTAATCAACGCAAAATCGCACTGATCCGTCCCTTTTCTTAACTAGGACAACAGGAGAAGACCAAGGGCTTGTGGAAGGTCTGATAACGTTGCGTGCGAGCATGTCATTGACTTGTTCCTCGATGACCTTGCGTTCTGAAGACGACACGCGGTAAGGGCGACGGCGGATAATACGAGAACCGTCTGTGGCGATGTGATGAGAGGTCACCGTAGTTTGACCTAAGCCATCCGAACAAACGTCAAAACAAGTCTTGTGTTTTGTTAAAAGGGCCATTAAGTCATTAGTTTGCGTTGGAGTGAGATATGGACTCAAAGTGGCTTTAAGCGCATTAGATGAGCCTCCTGGTGGCGTACACTTAGCGACTGACGGCGGAGACGATACAGTGACGACACATACCGGTGCTATGTCGATAAGGCTGGCAACAGTGGACCCCTCTGGCAGTAGTTGTGGCTCTGTTGTCGTGTTGTAGGCGGTGAGACTGGCATGACCACGCGAAAACCGCACTAGACAACATGCGATGGCGATTCCTCGGAAAATGCAGCGCTGATCGGGGACAACCACTGCGTCACCGTCAATGGTATCGCTGGATCTAATGGTGAGGATACGTTCTTGGGCCGGGGGCAGTACAAAGTCTGCAGCTGCAACAAGGTGAGGCGACGAAAAATCGTAAGCACTAGAATTTTCAGTGTCCGTAATGCGAATAACGGGCGGACCACACGAAATGACAGCGGAAGCGGCTGACAGGAAGTCCCAGCCCAATATAATCGGATGAGCACATGAAGAAAGCACAGCCAATTGTATATGGTGACGAATTCCGTCGATCAGAACACGAACAGTGCATTGTCCAATAGGGTAAATTCTATTTTCATTAGCACCACATAACACCGGACCAACATATGGAGTTTGCACTTTTCGTAGACGATGACATAGTTCGCGATCAATGACCGAAATGGCTGCTCCAGTGTCCACGAGTGCGTCAACCGAAATGCCTTCTACACAAACAGTTAGTAAATTTGCAGGGCGCGCAGGAGGAATTGGGACAATTCGACGACAGGCAGTTTCTCCTCCAAAAACTGCAGCTGCTAGTTTTCCGAGTGGCTGTCGAGGGGCATCAGGGCAGAACGTAAAGGCGAAGTAGTACGGCGGAAGGGCGATGGTGAACGACGGCGGGGTGAGCGGGAAGAACGAGGTTCACCGTGGGACAAAGGAGGCGAAGGCGAACGTCGTGACGAGGGAATGTAGGTTCCTGGAACGTAGGGGTCAGACCTCGCAGCCCGGTCACTCTCGTACGAAGAATAACCTCGTCGTTCATCTTGCTGGCGCCGACGGCAAAAGCGGGAGATATGTCCTCTTATGCCACAGTAGTAACAGACGGGGCGCGTAGGGCGCCAGGCAGGGAAGTGTGGTTGTGGTGGTGCCTTGGCTGCCATCGCAGCCAAATGGTCGTATACGACGTCCGTAGTTACAGGTGGAGTAGGTGGAGGAGGCCGTGACACGACTTCGGCATACGTAGGCACATGTAAGGGCACAGGAGGCGGGGCACGTGCGACGCTCGTCATCGACGCCAATTCGTCCTTTATAATTTCCCGCAGGTTAGGAGGGGGTGAGCGGGCAGGTGAAGTCGGTGCGCTGGCAGGAACAAGGCTGTGAAGTTCCTCTCTCACTATGGTGCGAATTAGAGCTCGCAGCTCATGCTCGCCAGTAAGACGAGTGTCATAGGAGGCGTGTGGAAGGCGCATTGAGTAAAGTGCGTCCAGGCGCTGGCAGGTGGTAATAATGTCCTGAACTGTTGTCGGGCTCTGCATGACAAGAGCATTAAAGGCGACGGAGTTGATGCCTTTCATTACTTGCCGAATACGATCGGCCTCCGGCATGTCCTTTTGGGCGCGGCGGCAGAGGGCCAGAACGTCTTCAATGTACGATGTGTACGATTCGTCAGGCCCCTGGATGCGGGTAGCGAGCTTCTGTTTAGCTACCTCAGAGCGTCCTGTAGAAGTGCCGAATATTTGACGCAGCTGCACCGTGAATGCTGACCAATCAGGAAAGTCGCGTTCGTGGTTATGATACCACGTCTTAGCAACCTCCTTCAGATAAAAGGGTACATAGCGCAGCTTATGTGCCTCATCCCAGTAATTGCAAGCACTGGTACGGTCGTAACTGTCCAGCCATTCTTCTACGTCCTCACCGCGAAGGCCAGAAAACACTGGAGGGTCTCGTTGCGAGGTACTCACGGTGTGGTGAGGCCCAGCAGGCTGAGCGGGTGGTGCGAAGAAGGCGGTAGGGGGTGGGTCGTTTTGCGCCATCACTGTTGGCAAGCACAGCCGTCGACCTGATCGGAGCTCCAGGGGTGACCGGTAGTGCACGAGGACTTGGGAATCACAGCACGCTCCACCACTTGTGAGACGACGTCAGGTACGAAGGAGCGACCGTTTTATTGTCAACCCAGACGCGCGAGCCAGCCACCGAACAAGCAGCGAGCCGCTACGATGATGATGATCACGGTGCTTTGTATGCGCAGGTGAAAGTGAAAATGATGAGCAACACAATCAGCGCTCACAATATATATATATATATATGAGATATAACAGACAGTAATGCCAAGGAATGTACAGGGGAAGTTATTAAAACCAATGGAATGTAAATAAGAAAGAAAAGTGGATGAAAAAATTACCAACTGTGAGCAGGAATCGAACCTACGACCTTCGAATTACGCGTTCGATGCTCTAAACACTGAGCTATCACAGCGGCCCTCCCTCCATCCACTTTTTTGGGTTTATCTGTGAATTTAGAAGTAGGAGCGACAGTCAGCGCCATCTATAAGCCAAACAACGAGTGTGAAAACACTCTTATGCGCATGTTTGGCGTCACGTGGCACGTGAACTTATTATGAGCGGGCAGCTGAATAATTGTCCCTCTTATACAACCTAAACACACCAAGTCTGCCAGTACGAGACCCTCGTTCAATGAAATAAGGGAAAGAAGTGTATACCTAAAGGCTCGTTTTTCCGTGTTTTTAACACAATATTAATGAGATATAACAGAAAGTAATGCCAAGGAATGTACAGGGGAAGTTATTAAAACCAATGGAATGTAAATAAGAAGAAAGAAAAGTGGATGAAAAAATTACCAACTGTGAGCAGGAATCGAACCTACGACCTTCGAATTACGCGTTCGATGCTCTAACCACTGAGCTATCACAGCGGCCCTCCCTCCATCCACTTTTTTGGGTTTATCTGTGAATTTAGAAGTAGGAGCGACAGTCAGCGCCATCTATAAGCCAAACAACGAGTGTGAAAACCCTCTTATGCGCATGTTTGGCGTCACGTAGCACGTGAACTTATTATGAGCGGGCAGCTGAATAATTGTCCCTCTTATACAACCTAAACACACCAAGTCTGCCAGTACGAGACCCTCGTTCAATGAAATAAGGGAAAGAAGTGTATACCTTGGCATTACTGTCTGTTATATCTCATTAATATTGTGTTAAAAACACGGAAAAACGAGCCCTTAGGTATACACACTTCTTTCCCTTATATATATATATATATATATATATATATATATATATATATATATATATATATATATATATATATATATATATATATATATATATATATATATATATATATATATATATATATATATATATATATATATATATATTCCAAGGCAAGCATGTGCGTGAGGTATTCAGGTACGACCAGTCTAAACCAACGTTTTTTTGGTGAGGTGCCCTATGTGGTCACCATGTGATGATGCGTAAACGCGAAATAAAATCAGTGTTTCAGAATTGGCGTGCCCAATTTACTCATTTTCGAGAGCAGCATCGACACGTTGTTGGCGAGGTTTCCTGTCCCCAAATCTTCTTTAGAAATTACCCGCGTATGAGATATGAGAAAGGTTTTTCTTTCGATGATAACGTTTACTGACAATGTGTACCAACTAACCCACCCGCCCACTCTGAGCTACTTCCTTGACGCGGCCCTTGAGAAACTGAATTGTGCGCTTGCGGCCTCAGATGAGTTTGATACCCCTGCCCTATAGTGGTCCCATAATGACCTTGGAGACGTTAATCTTGTCAAATATGTTGGAATTCAGTTTAAAGCTAGGAATGCACATAAAACTTCACCACATCGTAAGTTTTCATACTCGATCAGCTCAGCTAACGATGCTGTATTTTCGGTAAATGGACGCAACATTGAGAATTTGAAGCTGACATCACACAGCTAAGATGACCGCTGCTTGTACGAGGGTACCGATGTTTTGGTAGCGCTTCGTTTTGTGTGAACCTTCCCGATGTGTTCCGACAAATTGTGGAACTGTCCATATACAGTACTGTTATGCTATGTCAAGACGTGGTGCATTCAAACCTTGCTTAGTATTATTGTTATTTTTTGCGTTGCGTACGGTCGTACGTGTTTACGCTCGTTACGGTGTTCGCCTAATGGCATTCCTGATTATCTCGCAGGTAGCCCTGTACGACAGCCAGCTCAGGTCTCTGCTCAACCTTACTGGAGACCAGATGGGCGCCTACTTCGGCTATGCGTTGGCCACGGTGGACCTGAACGGAGACGGGTGCGAAACACTCATTTCCATGCACGCTTGCGTACAGCTGTGTCTACACACCATCGGAACTAGTATGGCAGTGCGTGATGTGTAGTTAACCAAGAAGCACACGGTCGCAAAGTGAACGAATTCCGAGATTGCTATAGGGGAGAAAGAAGATGGTAACCAATCGCGTACACTTCATTTCAATAAGGCTTGTCCTCTAAAATCTTTAATTAATTTGTTAACAGAGATATATGTGACAGGACGTCATTACCAGTGTAGAAGTAACTAAAAGGGAAAGTCACCTTGTGATATAACGTGTTCTCGATGATATAATCTGTTATGCACTTGCAATCGCTTGTCATACTCCCTACCCCCTTCGAGAACGAGCACAGTTGTCAATGAAAGCGTTCACGGAGAAAGACTTCTACATTAGCTACTGCATAATTAGCCGTGGCTATTCACGCCGCTCACCTGTTTCACCACGTACTGTGGAAACAGGCATGAGGGGGGGCTGCTAAAATCGTTGGTGTATTGATTGTGCAAATTAGCTAGCGCTCACTAACTTCTAGAGGAGAGCGCTCTTATACATCACCACAGCTGGATACAAACTAAGTCCGGAGATGCCACGCCCATAGGGCAGCAGCGCGGCAGCCGGTCGCCTCCACGCCTAAATAATACCGCTCGCGCACTCGGCAATCTTCTCTGAAGGCGTGGCTACCAGCCGTCCGGCTCATGACGTCAATCTGGATTGCGCGCCCATTGGTGCAACCTTGTACTGTGCTGCCGATCTACAGAAAAAAACGTCGTGGACTTATGAAGTTGTATCAGACTACAAATGGCCTCCACAAGGGGCCATCTTTGAGGCTCGCAAGATGATTGTTGTCATAAAAAGGTTATTTAAAAGAAAATATTTTGTTAATTATTCAAATTAATTGGAACGCAGGCTGGACGACCTGGTGGTGGGAGCTCCCTTGTACACGGCACTCGACCTGAAGGATGGCAGCTACGAAAGGGGTCGCGTGCACGTCTACCTGCAGAAGACAGCGGTAAGGTGCTTGCGAGTCAGACTGTGTGTGTGTGTAAGGCGAAATCGCGTATTTTCGTATGAAATGCGCAATTTCTCAACACGTGTAGTGAGAGCGTGACGAGTCAACCTGGCGCTTCAAGCTCTGACCAGATCGCTCGGTGGAGTGACAAAGGCACAGCGCAGAAAGAAAAAAATAAACGTTAGTGTGTCTCCTTTCATTGAGGCGTTCTACAGGCGGACGAAGGCTGTAAAGACCAACAGCGAGCCACGCCGGATTCCACCCGAAAAGGCCGTTGTGGGACGTCTGCTACATACAAAGAAAGAAAGAAAGAAAGGAAGAAAGAAAGAAGAAGCAGTATGTTGCTTGGCCCTTTTCTCCATTGAGAAAGGGCTCCTGATCTTTTTTTTTTCTTGCATGTGATCATATTCTTCTGATCTCGAGGAGAGTGAAGACTTGTGTGAACGAACTAACGCAACACGCTTTTTGCACAGTAGCGATGGCGTCTGCAAGGCATGAAGCATCTAAACAGCGAAATTTTGAAACAGAAAGCCGTGCGCCGTTCTCAAAAAAACTCCAAGCATTTCCCCGAGGGTGAACATGGTTAAGTGCGAATACACGGGGTGATGCTATGAGGGGGTATTTATTAATTCGTACTATTATATTTATTAATCACACTATGGTGCCTTTATGGTGTAATGGTTCCTGGGAATCGCAATTTGATCACTCGGGGGAGTTTACGTTAACTCACTGGCAAATGCCAACGGATTTTAACTTTACTCCCCCTCACGACCCGCTCTCGACGGGAGACAGAGAGAAGGCGGGCGCGCGAGAGAGAGGGGTGCGCGCGCAGCTGCAGCGAGCGAGGAGAGCGGAGGAGCGAGCGAAGGGGGAGGGAATATAAGGCGCGTTACTGACACCCATATCAGCGTCGCGTCCGTGGCTTATTAGGTAGAGCGTCGCGCTGTGGCCCGCCAAGTCCTCTTTCTTTTAAAGATAGAGAGAAGACTGCGGACGCCGTCGACGGCGGTGGATGGTTTGGGGTCGCTTATAAAGTGTATTCACACTTAAAAAGGCGTGCTTCATGCTAGGGTCACGGTCACAAACCAATACCCAAACACAACTGCCAGACTTTGAATAAAGTTTATTTATTCATTCATTAGTGTTTAAAAATGGAGCGGGATGAGTGAGTGGAAGACTGATGGAATATGACACTTAGATCAACGTCGAAGAGCCCAATCGCGCGTCCCCGTGATGAATAGCGGTTATGCGTAAAAATGCAGACAAGCGGAAAGGCCGCGTAGGTGAGAAGTTATTTTTAAAAAATGGCAGCATATCCACGGAGTGAATGATGGAGAGTGGGGCGAAGTATTCATCCGTCGGTTCGTTCTTGCTTCCGTCCGTCCATGCGTCCGCCTGTGTGACCCTCCATGCGTCCATCCGCCCGTCCGTGCGTGCGTCTGTTCGTGCGTCCGTCCCTGCGTTCGTCCAAGCATGCGCCCCTGCATCCGTTCATGCGTCCATTCATGCATCTGTGTGTGTGTCCGTTCGTCCATCTATTCAACACTCCAAGTACCATCATCTCACATCTTTTCATCATATATTGTCCATATAGAAGCACCGCCATCCAGCGGACATTCCAAGGACTAAACGAGAGGTGGCACACGCACACTTTCTTACGGCTTGCGCTTCGGGTCTACTTCCCACCTTTAACGACATCGAGTTCATGGTATACACTAGTTCATTGTATTCATGGCACTGCGGCTCAACGCTCGCTAAACTTTTCTAAAACTAAGGAGGTTACACCCAGCGAGTATAACGTAGCAACCCTTTCTTGTCAGATTGTGCTCAATGTCCATGCCAATGGCTGCTAATGGAGATCGCAGCGTGCGCGTTAACTAAAAACCGAATGCTCCTGTCTCTCATTCCACATTAGCGGCCATTGGCATGCACATTGAGCACTATCTTTTATTGTACAACAACGCAAAGAAGAAATCTCTCACCGGCACCACCCTGGAGGTCAAAATGTTATATTTGTTACACACTACAACGGCTACGAGGGACGAACGGGTGCCGTTATAAGGAGCTTCGCCCCTAAAATATCAACCACATCTCGCAAGCGTTGTCACACGATCTACGTGGAATACACCCGACTTTGTCCACACCTACCAAGTGCGGCCTGGACTTGTGCATGCCTCCAAATCCAAGTTACATCTGGACTACCCTGATAAGTGACAACTGCTCTGCCTGCGACTTGAAGTGTCTTTTAGAGACGTCTTTGCTTGCCGTATCGGAATGGCAGACACCGCTGCTTTGTGACCTTTGCGGCAGCGTATAAATTATTGAACGCACCCTGTGTGAATGTCCTCTCAGTAGCTCCCAGAGAAAGTGCATCGTAGGAGTGTTTGAATGACATTACGAACAGCTGCTTTCCGAGCAACCCAACTCAGAATTCCGGAAAGCTCGTACTTCGCACCAGAAAGCATTGATCTAATTCGCAGCTGAATCGTCCGCAGGCGCGTCTGTTGCGGGTGTCTTGTTGAGCCATTACCACACTCCCTCGTGCGTGTGTTTCTATACTGATGCCCTTCCCTTTCTCTATCTATCTGGTCTTTCCTTACCTTTTTTGTCTCCCCTTAACCTTATTCCAATGTGGAGTAGCCAACCAGATATCCGTTCTCCGGTTAACCTCCCAGCCTTTACGGTATGCATTTCTCTCAAACGATAAGTTGATGGTCATGAGGCACCATCTACGGGGAGTGTATTACCCAAAGAATTCCGGTTCGTCATTGGTATAGTTAAAGGAAATTAAACCATGCTAGTATTCTGTCAGGAGCAGAGACTTCACAGCCAAACACAGCCATTCTGCGTCCACTAGCGTCTGTAAGCTCCGTTCCTTCCATCTCTTTTCCGGTGTGTACCGGAGCCATGTTTCGAGGCGCATTTCTGTTGGTACGGTACGTTCGGCATTGAATGAAAAACCAAAACCGTTTGCTGTTGTCAATGGCGTTGATGACATTGCGTGTTGCGTATGGGGCATTTGTGCAAGTGACCTTGACTCTCACTCGAAGCAAGGCTTCCTCGAGAACGGAGCACGGCTTTCTGTTTCAAATTTTCACTGTTTAGACGCTTCATACGTTGCAGACGCCATCGCAACTGTGTAAAAAGCATGCTGCGTTATATAGTTCGTTCGCAAAAGTCTTCGCTGTTCTCAAGATCAGGAGAAAATCATCAGACAAAAAAAAAAAAAAGAATCGGGAGCCCTTCCTCAATTGGGTAAATGGGAATCGGCAATCAACTTTCCTTCTTTCTTCATTTTTCTTTCTTTCTTTCTTTCTTTCTTTCTTTCTTTCTTTCTTTCTTTCTTTCTTTCCTTCTTTCTTTCTTTCTTTCTTTCTTTATTTCTTTATATGTAGCAGCCATCCCCGCAACACTCTTCTCGGGCGGATTCTGGTGTGGAGTCTTTCTTGTTCTTCACAGCATTTGTCCGCCTGTAGAAGGGCCCATCGAAAGGGCCACCCTGTGATCGTAGAAACCCGGTTTAGGAATTCAGTTTTCTTGAAGCTGGAATTATCCGGAAACGTGAGATTCCCGATACCGACCTTGTCCAGCAGATCGCTTTTAGTCCGCCACACGAAATACTGCAGTGAAGCGTTCACAGAAAGTCCACCACTTTCCCTTTCGTTTTTGCGTCCTCGGGAAAATGTACTCATGTGGTTCGTTGCAGTTCACATTGGGCCAACATGAGAAAATGACCAAGGCAGTGGCTTTCAGAATTGGGGGAGCCGAGTTCTAATCGTCGCGAAAGAAAATTTGTTCGTTTTTATCATTTATCTGGCGCGTGTGTGACAGCTCTGGGGAGAGGGGTTTTTCGAAACTTACACAGGTAAGTCAGCACAAGCTCCAAGAAAATAACTGTTTCTTCTCAAGTAAAGCCAAATGCCTTAATATACGTACTGGTATGGTACACTTCGCGCTTTCAAGACGAATGTGGCGTTTCGGAAGAGTGCGGTAAAAACTAAGGACGACGGCGTTCGGTACAGTATCGAGTCGTAGATTGAGCACACGTGAAATTGATTTAGCATTATGGCACGATAGAGCACGTGAGGATGTAGCCAGCGAAAGCTGGCCAGTGCACCGATGACAACTGCAACCAGCTCCCGCTCGAAGATAACTGGACCCAACCCCATCTACGGCTGCACTAAAGCGAAGTGTCCGTTTTCAAGTGTGTCCGGGGCCCAGCAACATGCCCAGCAAACCGGGGCCTACAGTAACTATAGGAGGCGCCACCTACACCAATGCTTCTATAAACGTTGGCCTACACCGTGGTCTACACCAAGCGCCATTAAGATATACCTCGACGTCCAGCAGCTCCTTCTACCACGAACAATATCCGAGACCACCGCTGGAAGCAAGTGGTGCGACGTTCCGTCGACATAGCGAACACGTCCCCAGAAATGGCCGGTGATACTCTGCTCTTTTTTAAAGTACTGTTTTTATAATAATTACAACTTAAGACTGTACTCACCTAATCTCGCACTGTTCGTGTCACTTTCTGCTGAGAGGAGTCCTGTATTGTGTTTGGATGCTGCTGCTAGATTAGCGCTTGTATAAATTAGACAAAACGATGAAGACATTTCTGGTCAACAACGTCGTACAGATATTGACCAGATAACTGTATGCATATGTCTGATATCTGCACGTATTCCTATACGCAGAAAAACCTGGAGCGTGCTACGTTTCTGGATGGGGATCAAACAAAAGGACGTTTCGGCATGTCTCTTTGCTCTCTGGGTGATATCGACCGCGATGGCTATCAAGGTGAGTGTTTATAAAGCTTTTATTTGCACTGGTCTATGCTCCAAACAAAAAAAACATTAAACAAAAAACTCACTCTAAAATAGATTATGCAACTTCACTTATAGAAACTGAAATCAGGTTTTTTTTATTTCGCGCTATATTGTTTAAAATTCTAACGAGAAGTAACTGTAGCTGAAGATGGCGAAATGTGCTGAATGTAATATGTAATTGCCTGTTTATGTTATCGTGACGAACTGTTCAGATAAACAAAAGCATCATAAGGAGTTACTATAGATATGCTTTCTTATCCTGGTGCATTCATTTGCACACTTGATGATATCCTCGTTTAACGACTTCAATGCGCCCTAATGAAGCATATTCTTTCCCTGTCTAAAAAAAAAGAAGAACAAAACTTTATTTGCGAAAAAGACGTTGCTGCCGCTAAATCAGGGCAACGTCGCGTTGTCGGGCCCCTATTTCAAGGCACCGCTGGCTGTCGCCGTTCTTTCAGCCCTTGTAGATGAGTACTCGCGCTCTAAACTTCGTCGGCTGACTCTAACTGGAAAGCGAATCCTTCACCGCGCGGTAACTATAGCAGGGCGGCTGGGGCGCGCGCGCTGGAGTCTTGAAACTGTCACCAACGAGTCGAGTCGCTCCTTTTCAAGGATCCTAGCTGTGCGCGCGGCCCAGCCGCCCTGCTATAGTTACCACGCAGCAAAGAATTCGCTTTCCAATTAGAATCACCCGACTTAGATTAGAGCTCGAGTAATCAACTACATTTGCGATTTTTCACTGCGTGGTAACTATAGCAGGGCGGCTGGACCACGCTCGCGCAGGAGCCTTGAAATTTACGCCCTTCTGACTAGCCTAGCCTCCGCTAGTCCTCAAGGGCCGTACTGGACCTGTCCAAGTTTGAAAAGAAATCTTTTGCGCTTGTTAAACCACTAGATGTTGGTATGATATATTATCTCTGTTTTGGTATTAAAAAAAACACTTGGCCCTTGTCTGGGCCATCAGTTTCTTCTCCCCAACGAACACTTTGATTGTTGCAGTGAGACATGAATATTTTAACACTGAAAAAACTTGGAACCATTTGCACGGTTTAAAATGAACCCACTCATCCGTTTTAAATGCTTACAAGCCTTTTATTATTACTAACTCTTACAGAGAAAAAATTTAAAAGTATCGTATCGTGCTTGTGCTCCTGTGGCTATATTTATTTCTTATTTATCTATTCTTTACTGCAATTTAAAAAAAAACAGCTATTACTGTTCACATGCTGCCACTGGTTTTTTATTCCCAGTGAATGGTGCGTTTTGACGTTGTGACGACATTGCTGAGTCTAGAAATAATCTTAAATGCGCTTACTGATGTTTTCTGGTAAACTTCGTACTCTCGTTTATGCGCAGACACTCTAGTGTGGTTTCTAGAATGCTGCAATCCACTGAGACTAGTCAGAGCTCGAAAAGAGCTGACTCACCTATAAAGTGTCATAAAATACCTGTTCGTAGGTGTGTTTGCCCATCTTAAAACTCGGGACAACACACACTTTACTTATTGTTCTTGATTTACCTCAATGCGCTCGCTGGGCGTTATGCTGTAATACTTGTATGGCCGAACAGTCGCCGATGCAGTTTCGCTCTCAGAGCATATGAGAGCCGTTATCAATAAGTGTCAATTGGCGATATGCTCGCATAACGTGCTTAAAAACACATTTTAAGTTTAACTCTGCTTACGCCCAGCCCGCGCCGATGTAATGATTGATTTGTGGGGTTTAACGTCCCAAAACCACGATATGATTATGAGAGACGCCGTAGTGGAGGGCTCCGGAAATTTTGACCACCTGGGGTTCTTTAACGTGCACCCAAATCTGAGCACACGGGCCTACAACATTTCCGCCTCCATCGGAAATGCAGCCGCCGCAGCCGGGATTCGAACCCGCGCCCTGCGGGTCAGCAGCCGAGTACCTTAGCCACTAGACCACCGCGGCGGGGCCCGCGCAGATGTAGCGTCCCGAGGCAGTGCAGGGAACTGCGTAGATTTCACGTTTTCGGCGAGCGCGTCTTGCCGAGACGCTGTAAACTTGGCTGCAAAACGACGGCGAAACCAAAGCGCTCCTTCACGCTCCGCTCAGTTGACATCTTAAAGCCAGATATGCGCCCCGCCGTGGTGGTCTAGCGGCTAACGAACTGTGCTGCTGAACCGTGGGTCGCGGGATCAAATCCAGGCTGCGGAAGCTGCATTTTCGATGGAGGCGAATATGCTGTAGGCACGTGTGCTCAGCTTTGAGTGCATGTTAAAGAACACCAGATGTTCAAATTTTTTTTCGGAGCCCTCCACCACGGTGCTTTCTAGCCACCCTTCTGGGACGCTGATGGCGACATCTCCCGTTTCTAACCATGGCCCACAATAACCAAGCACCCTATTTTGACAGTGAAACTGCCGAGGATTTCACCAAAAAAAAAAAAAAACGATCGGTCCTTAACCGTTACGTATACGTCAATATATCCGCTGCCCTGATCCTAGTCTACTCCAAGAAATGAACAACGTCCCTACCACACTTTTCGGTTATCAAACATTCCACACAGCTCACCCACCTCGCCGGGTTTCCACCCTAATACGGCGTCGCATCCCCGTTATTGAACATGATCTTTGTAGCCCTCACATCGAACATCTGTTCCTCAAATTAATTTCCAACCGTAAACGGAAAGAATGCATTTTTCTTTTAAACATTTACAATAGCCCCAAGAACAAAGCAAAGTGTCAATTCCTCACTCTCTTTAAGAAGGCCCTCCATGTTGCTGGAACGCACTATCTCCTTATCGGCGGCGACTGCAACCTTTCCCATACTGGTTAGGGCTGCGTTGGCACGGAAGCTGCAGCTCGCAACCTCTGGCAAGGTTACCATGACTCAGGCCTCACGCTTATCGCAGATCCATCTTTCCTCACACGCCTTGGTACCTCCACTACCCGGGACTCTACTCCAGACCTCACATTTACCTACCATGTCAGCAATGCACACTGGACTAACACCCAACAAGACCTTGGGAGTGACTATTACCTCATCGCTATATCTTTACCTCATCTCGTTGCTGCCCCTGCCCCCCCCCCCCCCCCCAATGAGTTCACTATTACCGACTGGGATGCATTTTGTAAAATACGCAGCGGCGCCACCTCAGCGGAGCGCATCGCGGATATTGACACCTGGACGCAAACGCTACGCACTGACGTCCACACGGCCACTCGGGTGATAACCACAGGTGCCCCGGTTGAACGCATAGATAGCCACCTAGCCCACCTTTTGGAGGCTAAGGCCTCTAGGTAGCTCGGGGGAAGGAGCAGCGCCTAAACCGTCGCCTCAGATGCAAGATCTCTAAACTCAACGCAGCCATAGAGGAGCACTGTCAAACTCTCAGCTGGCAACAATGGACTAAGTTGTGTACGCGATGAACGGGCAACTTCACCGCCCATCCTCGCGGAAACTCTTGAAACACCTACTCAACACTACCAACACCTGCACTTCCCAACAAGATCGGCTGCAGAATTTCCTTTATACGGAGACCCTTGAGCAAGGACAGCAAAATATGCTTGACTATCTCTGCACGAGGTACATCTCCAGGGGACAAGTCAGTCCACACAGCAATTACACCTGTAACCACAACCCCACACTAGACGCAGAATTGAGAAAATCCGAAATACATGCTGCCCTCTGTAAGCTAAACGGTCACTCTGCTCCAGGCCCCGACGGGGTCACAAACAAAACCCTTCGCAATCTAGATAACGAATCCGTGTCCCATCTGACTGACTACATCAACGATTGCTGGGGCAATGGCTCCTTTCCGCCTGCTTGGAAAACTGCGAAAGTCATCTTAATTCAAAAGACCGGCAAACCATCTAGCCTCAACAACCTAAGACCCATTTCTCTCAATTCATGCGTGGGCAAGGTTATGAAACATGCCTTCTTGGCACGTGTCAACACTTACATCGAAGACAACTCTATCTATCCCAACACCATTACTGGATTTCAACCTCGCTTGTCAGCACAAGACGCTATGCTGCAACTTAAGCACCAAGTTCTAAACGACCGTTCCCGTAAGACCAAAGCTATTCTCGGATTCAACCTTAGTCAATCTTTTGACAACATTTCCCATGCTGCTATTCTTGAACAAGTTTGCCTCCTCCACCTGGGAAAGCGAGCCTACAATTACATCCGTGACTTCCTCTCCAACTGCACAGCCACCTTTTCGGTCGGGGATTTACGATCAGCCTTGATTCCTCTTGGCAGTGTAGGCACTCCGCAAAGGTTAGTCATCTTTCCCATGCTCTTTAACTTGGTCATGCTTGGCCTTGCACAGCAATACAACCGGTCGACAACATCCACTATACATCTAGGCCGACGACATCCTCATCTGGGCGCGCCAAGATAGTGATAGTCAAGTGGAGACAGCCCTGCAGACAGCGATTGACACGGTTGAGGCCTTTCGCCAAAGAACCGGACTGCTTTGTTCACCGGCTAAATCTTCTTTACAAGCCTTTTGTCCTGTGTCACATCACCTACGTTGCTGCTTATCTTAACTGGCAACGTGCAGAACAAAACAAACTCAATACCCTCACACAAGGGGTCTACAAGCAGGCACTTGGCCTCCCGGACTACACCAGCACTGAACTTTTCAATCAACTGGGAGTTCACAACACCCTTGCATAACTCGTCGAAGCCCAATAACGCAGTCAGCTTGAACGAATCACACTCACTGAAACAGGACGTTCTATCATCTCCACGCTTGGCTTCACGTATCATCAGCAACAGGGCCCCAAACAATCAACTCTGCATAACATCCACAGCTGGATCCACGCCAATCCCACCCCTAGAAACATGCATCCTCAGTACAACAGAACCCGGCGCCAAGCTTGCGCTGGAGCCATCACAAAAGCTCTTGCCCACGCACCTGACGGCACGTTTGTTGACGCAGCTCAGTATCCTCGAGGCACACGTTTTGTAGCTGTCACCACACGCAATGGAGTCCTACATTATGCATACAGCGTCACTACTCCCTCTGCCGAGATGGCTAAAGAGGTGGCCATCGCCCTGGCCACTCTAGATCCCACCTGTGACACCATCGTGTGCGACTCTCGCTCAGTTGTCACTAACTACAGCAAAGGCCGCATTTCTCCTCAAGCGCTTCGCATCCTTTGCCAGACACTACACTCCAAAGACAACGTGATCACCCAGACAACGTGATCACCCCGCCCACGCTGGCCCAGTCCACCCCGCCTCCCCAACCTCAACGAGGTAACCCACTCCCTTGCGCGAGGCCTTGTCAACCGCGCTGGAGCTACTGGAGACGAGATGGACACCAGGGACAACCTGACTACCTACAACAATCTCGTTAAGAACTTTTACCTTAGACACCGAGCCTTTCCCCCACATCACCCCAAGTTCAACCGAGCCAGCACTTTGCGTCTACTTCAAACAAACACGTATCCCTTACCTGCCCGCCTACACCTCATATTCCCGGACGTGTACACAACCTTTCACGGCTGATGCTGGGGCACTCCCCCGGCCACACTTCCGCATATGCTGTGGGAGTGCCCGGCACAGTACAGACACACTAACACCACGACCTTTTCGTCGAAGCTCCATGAGTCTCTGCGGAGCCCCGCTCTTGACGCCAAACCTGGGCAACCCAGCACGCCAGTGGGGCGGCGTCGAGGCAAGCCCTTGACGTCCCCTTATGGGAGGCCTAGGCCCGACCATCTAAACCTGCTGGTTTCTTATAATAAAGTTTATTCCTCCTCCTCCTCCTCCATCACGGCGTCTCTCATAATCATATGGTGGTTTTGGGGCATTAAACCCCACATATCAATCGAAGCCAGGGATACGTGCTGCCATGGCCGCTGGGTAAAATTTTATCTAACGGGCGTGCTTCACCGTTCCGCAACTCGAGCGATCATTCTACGCACGTGCTGTGCAGTTCATTCTACGCGTTTCTATGCAAATCGCGTCATGCGTGCTACAGTTCTGTTTCGGCGTGCATGTGTAAATCGCTAACAGACGCAGGTGTTACCGGAGCGGATCGCAAGCGCTCAGATAAGAATGTTTAATGTGCGGAACTTGTTAATTTAACTAATATGTGGGGTTTTACGTCCCGAAATCATGATACGAATACGAGAGACGTCGTAATGGAGGGCTCCAGAAATTTTGACCATCTGGTGTTCTGACATCGCAAAGTACACCGGTCTCCACCATTTCGCCTCCACGCGACCGCCGCGGCTGATATCGAACCCTAGACCTTCGGGTCAGCAGCCGAGCACCCCTAGCCATCGATCCACAGAGGCGGAGGGGTGTGAAATATATTGACTGACTATATAGCAAGAGAGAGAGGGAGAGAAACAACTTTATTTACTATATGGCCACATATTTTTTACAACGAACGTGTTTCATGCCATGGTCCACCGTGGCTCAACTGATGTTATTCCCTAACGGATACGACATTGGAAAGTATACACTAACAAACGGCGAACAAAAAACTCGAAGAAAAATTAAGGCAGCTTCTTAGTAGTGGTTCGAAGTCTGAAGGAAATGCGGAGCTGGGCAGCCATCTTTTTTCCCCTTTTCTATATTTCGCTATCTTTCATCTGTCTTTCTGTATTTTTTTGTCCTTGTATCTTAGGTTAACAGTGCATTCTGGCTTCAAATAAGAGAAGAAACAAAGTAGATATTTCGAAAAAAAAGATATGAGACGAGAAAGTAAGCCTGTCCGCAAACTCCGCTTTTTTTTAATTCAGTTTCGAAGTTTTTAGAAACACGCCAGCGGTTTTATATCATTTCTGGCCGACGTCTGTTGGGACTTGGGCACAAGAATGGAGGTTGTAAGTTCTCTGGTTGAGCGTTCAGCTAAGGTGGTGAACAAAACGCGTCATTGACATTTCGTAAAGGGTGTAGATAAACAGATGGCAAATCTTACTGTTGCAGACTTCGCCGTGGGAGCCCCATACGCTGGAACAGACTCGCGGGGCGCAGTGTACATATTCCTGGGCAATCCTCGTGGCAGGCCATCCGGACCTTCGCAGGTGATTATGGCCGAGGAGGTCACGTGGGACCTCAACACGTTTGGCTTCTCTCTTTCTGGAGGACTCGATCTGGACGGCAACGAGTATCCTGGTAAGCTGGCTTATCAGCGAGTATAATAATGAGCAACCTTACCAAAGAGTATCCTGAGCTGGAAGCTTAGCAAAGAGTATGCTGATAAGGAAGCTTAGCAAATCTATTCCGGTGAGCAAGCTTAGCAAAGAGTATTCTGGTAAGCAGGCTCAGCAATGAGTATCCTAATGAACAAGCATAGCGAAGAGTATCCTGGCGAGCAACCTTAGCGAAAAGTATGCTGGTAAGCAAGCTTAGCAACAAGTATCATGGTAAGCAAGATTAGCAATGAGTATCCTTCTGACGAATAGTATCCTGGTAAGCAACCTTAGTCAAAAGTATGCTGGTAAGCAAGCTTAGCAACGAGTAGCATGGCAAGCAAGCTTAGCAACGAGTATCTTGGCGACCAAGCTTAGCAACGAGTGTAAATGTACTCTTTGCTGGGCTAGTCGGTTCATGTTTCTGTACAAGCCACAAGGTATGGCTGTTTTACGCGACGAAATAACGAAGAAAGTGTTCAAAAGGACCGCAAACTTTCAATAAATAGTTTTCGCTCCCCTTGAACCCTGCACACGTTATGTTGTGGCGTAAAACAGGCACATCTTTGTGGTTTGTACGGCAGAACTGAGCCAGTTTGGCAGCGACTATACTGGTAAGCAAGCTTAGCAACGAGTATCTTGGCAAGCAGGCTTAAACGAGTATACCTTTGAGCTTAGCATCTAGTATCCTGGTAAAGAAGGTTATCAACTGGTATCCTGGTAAACAAGCTGCAACGAGTACCCTGGTCAACAAGCTCACCAACAACTGTGCCTGTGAGCAAGCTTAGCCAACTTTGGCGTGACATCAAAGTAGCGTTTTTAGAGGAGGTCTAAACAACTTCGAGTTCAAAGGCGAGAAAGCGGTTTCTTTCTCGCCTTTACTACCTTGCCTGTAGACACTATATCACTTTCACCACTTATTTCTTCATAAAACACGCGTAAAATTTCAGCACCAAGCGTAGAGCCTATCCGTACTGCGCACTTTCCTACTACACTCTGTTATCTGCGCTTGCGCATATGTCGAAAAAGAACAAAACAAAAATAAAGTCGGTTGATCGCGTGCGATAGCCATGGGATACAAGGCTGCACGGTCGTGCGAGTACGTGGCGAAGGATAGTAAGATAAGATTCACGACCGATAACCCTCGTCTTTGTGCCACACTAGAGTGTATTTTTTTCTCAGCATCGTGTGAATGGACTGCTGACGCCACGAATTGTGCCGACTGTATGGCATACTCCTGGCGATTAAAACTCGCTCATTGCTCAAAATTATTTTTTGCGGTTGTTTAGGGACCCTTAACTTGCGCGCGGAAGGGCATTTTGACTTTTGAGGGCCTACGCGGTGGTCTACGCTCTCGTCAAGTTCCATGTATCTTTCACGTAGACCCCCACGTGTGCTGGATTGATAGGTTCGCCTATTACCTGGGCATGCGCAGATGGGTTTTCATGACTTCTTTCCTTTCCGCTGTTGCGCACCGTTGCAGTTGTTATGATGTCCTCACTTCTCTCTTGTATCGGCGTTTGCAGGCCCAGTTTCTTGGAACGAAGGCGGGGATGTTAACCGGCTTAAAGCAGCCGCTTCTCGCTGTGGTTGGATTGGTAGATAGCACCTAACTTGCAGTGTTCATAAGGGACTACATGAACTTTGTCCGCTATCATGTTGACCTTTGCAGTAGGGTATTTGTCGTCACGTATACAGCTAAAGTTTTGTATATGTTGTTAGTTAAATACAAACAGGGCAGAGGCTCAATTGAGGATGCAAGCTTGAAGACATGAATAAATTCTTGAGCAGGGAAGACAGCGTTTCGACAAGTGACTTGTCTTCTTCAAGGCAGCCAATGGCAACAGTTGCTGCCCTGAAGAAAGCAAGTACCCTTGCCGAAACGTCGTCTCCGAAGACGCTTTTTGCTGAAGGATTTCTTCATCCCTTTTCTCTGAGTGGGAGAATTGCAATGACTGCTCGTTTTCTCGACTCCTGCAGATCTCTTGGTTGGAGCGTACGATTCCGATGCTGCGGTGTATCTCCGGTAAGAAAAAAAATAATGAACCTACGTTGCCTTTTTATGTATCAATATATTTTTCCTTTAATTTTTGTAAATAGTGACGCGATTGCTTATATTTCATTTACAACTGTATCCCTGTGCAGTTACTGATAATGTCGCGCTATCTTCTCCCATAGCGCCGCGTCGATCCGTTTATCCATGAACTTTTTTCATACATATACCCATTAATAAAACTTTGCCATCGAGAGACGTTGGCAGTGGTTACATGTTGGCGAGCCTGTGCATCCCGTAAAGGGGACTGCATCGACGTGGTTAATAAATTTCAGTGCAGACAGACAACTTCGTTTACAGATATTGTTTGCGCTCTTAATATCGTGATAACCCCCCCCCCCCCGCAGTTCATGCGAAAGAGAAGCATCTATAGGCCCGCCCTAATGAGAGCATTAGCTATGTCTTCAGAAATTAATACATATTAAGACTGCCACGGCAATCTGCAAGAAGATAGACATAGATACGTCATTGATGAAGCATCATAAGAAAAATAATTTTCTCGCAAAAATATAGAAAACACAATCACAGTCTCTGTCAATAATATCCCTATAAGCACACTAGAGGGAATCCTGGCTCTACTGTTTATGGCAGCTTTGTTGTGCTTCAGCGAGCATGCAAATGATGAGTAGTACATAAATTCGCCCTAGTCTTCGTACTTTCACCTCCATTTGCCTTCGCGTGGCTTGAAACTGCTTGATCACGAGCAAACGTTGAGCGAATGCTCAGTAGTTGCACTTCGCCACCTCAACATTTTAGGCTAACCAATTCAAATCAGCTCAGAAAGTTCCCAAACGTCTGTTCTTTTATTCGAAACAAAATAAAAAAAGAACAACAATAAACAGAACCATAAGTGCATTCGAAGCCCACGAGCGCGAAGACTAGGCGAATTTGTGCACTACCCATAATTCCCACGGTCGCCGAACGATCACAGCGGCAGAGTCCCCTCTAGTTAATTTTAGGAAACTGAATGCTATCAATATCATGACTCGCCAACCAGCTAATTAAAATACACAGTAAATAAATGCATAAGGCTCCGAAGCCGCGGTTTACAGAAGCCGAACTTTGTTGCAAACTTGCAATCACTGGACTCAAGCAAGTATGTCTGACTTGGCACTGGTTATCGCGAACTTTTGAGAGTCGCTCATAAGAATGACGGAACAAATGTCAGTTCAGCTCATCTATGACCACTACTCAAAGAGAGCTTCTCCCTCTCTTTTTCTGCAGGAGCCGACCCGTGGTGGACCTGGAGGCGACACTCAAGATCGACGGGGACAACCTTGATCTGGAGGACACGACGTGTACACTGAGGGATGGAACCAGGGTGCCATGGTGGGTGAGCTAAACACTGCCCCGAGTCACCGAATGCGACCTTGTGTACAGAGCGGAATGTATCGTCATGCTGTCAGTTGTACTCATGCTCTACTAAAGCGGTGGGTAACCTTTTGAGGCGAAGGGCCAAGTTGAATGACACCAACACAGCCGGGTCCGGACGACTAAGTGGGCTAGGGGAGTGGGATTTACAGGCAAAACGTAAAAAATTACAATAATTGGCGAAATTAGATTAGACATCTCGTTAATTTTCAGCTCATATGTCGCAGAGTTGCGATGAAACATAGGTTGTAAGGAAAGAACACATTTTAGGCCGAAACAGTTATGTCCCCATGTCGGCTTTCAGGTAGGAAGCGTCAACAGAAGGGGAAGGGCGGGAGGGTGTTGACGTTGTGCCATGGTCCGCATAATAAAGCTCGGAGGTTGGCATGTGACCTGCGGGTCGTAGGTTGCTGGCCGTGGCTATAGTACAACAAAAGTTGCTAAATGTAAAGACATGGGGAGGTGGGGCAGTGCCAAGTGGAAGCAATATTCCATCATTCATTTTAAACCATATTTTAAGTCAAAACTGCCATGTCAGCCTTCAGATAGGAAGTGACAAAGGGGAGGGGGTATGATGTGCTGGAGGCCACTTAATGTTGCCCTGTGGGCCTCAGATTGCGGACCACTGCACTAATACATTAAGGTGCGTGAACTTATTCTAATCCGCCATCACTAAATGCCACGCAGCCTGTATTGTGTTTTGAGAACGAAGGAACGAATGAAAGATTGCTCACGAAGTATTATGAGAAACTACATTTTATTATTGAACAATCTTGTGCTTAATGTTACTGGTAAGCACGCGGGTTTGAATTTCATGCATTATTATGCTTGAATTCAAACCCGGTAAGGTCGATATAGAAGGAGTCCCCATATGTGGCTTCTCATCGATGTCTCCTTATGTGAGCTTGTCATTGTTACGTTTGGCGAAGCTGGCCTCCAGCCCAACACAGGAAATATGTTGCCGCCGAAGAAAAAGCTTTAATACGGCAGGCTAGCCGAAAAGAAGTACAATATAATGCGCACACGCCGTGGTAACCCAGCGTCTTGGACCACCTCCAAATAAATGTTTGAGCACAGTTGACTCGCGTTGACTCGCAGGGAGCCGGCGTGCTTCGAAACCGCCTATTTCTGCGTCCCGTCTTTTTGTGCTCTGCTTTTATTTCGAAGCTCTAGCTACACGTACGCGTTACAGCGCGTCAGCCTGCGGCGTGTCGACTTCCTATGCACGCCCTCCTTTTTTACAGGAAAAGCGCGCGCACAGAGAGGGGGCACGCCGCACGCTGACGCGTTGTAACGCGTTCGTGTGGTTAGGGCATTCTTATCCGAATGGCTTGGTCCAGCTTCGGTAATGGATGAAAACAAATCCGGACGTACGACCGCAATGACATACACCTAACTTATTCGTGCTTACAAGGTACGGCCACCATTACTATTATACAATATTTGTTCACGCTTCGGCGACAGCTTTGCTGCGGAGCAGTTTATTCAAATATTAACCAGTTTGCCAACAGCGTGTGCCCCTGTGCGTGTGTGGTTTGCTTTCAATGTGACGCGAAAGAGGTAGAAGTTGCTTTCATGATGAAATCCTACGAAAGTGGACCAAACGCATCTTGTGCCGTACCTAGTCACTTCCTGTTAACCAATGACAGGTGCAGGAATCATGTGGAAGTGAATGATGTGCAGAGGCCCCGCCGCGGTGGTCTAGTGGCTAAGGTACTCGGCTGCTGACCCGCAAATCGTGGGATCGAATCCCGGCTGCGGCGGCTGCATTTCCGATGGAGGTGGAAATGTTGTAGGCCCGTGTGCTCAGATTTGGCTGCACGTTAAAAACCCTAGGTGGTCAAAATTTCCGGAGCCCTCCACTATACGGCGTCTCTTATAATCATATGGTGGTTTTGGTACGTTAAACCCCACATATCAATCAATCAATCAATCAATCAATCAATCAATGTGCAGAGGAGCGTACTTCATAATTATGAAAAGTGTCTGATCCCTGCATGCCCGTTCTCTTTTCTTCTTTCACGTTGCAGTTTCGTCATGACTGTATGTTTGCGGTACACTGGCTTGGGAGCGGCGCCTTCTATATGTGAGTAAACTAGCGCTGATAAGATTGTGGTGCGTTAATGACACCGTAAATTGAAACTATACGTAACCTGAGCCTCGCGACAGCCTCAGTGGCAAGCAACTCTTCAACTTCGTACAGGACAGTGATAAGAGACCTTTTGTCTTTGAAAAACACCTGAAGCGCTGTGTGCTATATTCTTCGTGTTAGACGGTGATATTATTGTATTACTTGATCCTCTCTGGTAGTTTTCGCCCCGAGAGCGTTTCAATGGGGCTGCACACTTTCACAGTCATTGTCGGCAGCGTTTATAACGTTAAGTCTACCGTGGCAGCGAGCACCCCTGCTACTACTCCAAGTCTTTCCTGTTCTTCACCGAAAAAAAAAGAAAGACAACAAAGAAAATGAGCGTTGAGGTTGTCAACTAAAGAAAACAAAAAGCTCAGCCGAACGGAGCCATCGGCCATACCATGCTGAATGCGCCGGTTCTCGTCAGTCGAACGGAACGCCCGTTAGTTTTCTGTGATTGATTTAAAAAAAAAGATTGCACAACAGCAAATTTACGTTATTATCTGTCATGACCGGCGGCTTGTAGTAATCTTGTATGAGTACTGCGTTACAAGAAGCAGACGAATTGAAGAAAGTAAACAGGCCGGGTAAGGACGGGTATTCTTACTGACTTGTATATTTTCTCGTCTTGTTTGGACTGCAGCCGTGCACTCATAATAAATCATTTCTAAGCAGTGTAGTGGTCATATCTCTTCTAAGAACCTATTAGTATGATAATGCGCATTCTCATCTCACCTGTAAGTGTACGATATCACGCAGTGGTCTCTTACGAGCTGGCACTGGATACGGAACGGAAGGGACCCGCGCGCGCTTTCCTGCTCGAGCAGCAAAACAGCTTGGTACGCAACAGGACCGTCCGGCTCGCCAAGGATCAGCAGTACTGCAACTCGGAGAACGCTTATGTCTTGGCAAGTGTTTTCTTGACATTGCTTTTTTTTCCCTACAACGGAGTTGTAGAGGTCACACCTACTTAATTTCGCAACGTCCATCTGCGCACGAAAAATTTCCAGCGCCTCCTAGGGAGTTGTGGTGTATAATAAATCTTTCATGTGAAACACCCGGTGCTATCTGTGTAGTGGTGGGAGAAACTAATGTAATATAGCGGCAAAAAAAAAAAAAACCTTGGTGCTCGTTTAGAGCCTGTTTCTTCCGTCAGTCAAGTCGATTCGTTGCGTTGGCGCGGTCGCGTGGGGCATCTATGGGTCGAACACGCATTGGGACAACGCCCGAGGAGCGGTGTGCTTATGAATAACGTCTACAAGAGCAGATACAGCAGTGTAGCTGTAACATCTGCCGTTTACCCACACTCAGGGTGAAATGGTATCAAATTTTGTTATTTTCGCAGCACCTGCATCTCGACTGTTTTTGTTTGTTTTTAAAGAAAGCACTTGGGAACTTCTTCCGCACCAAAACTCTCGCCCTGCTGTCCATCAAACAACGTTCTAAAAACAGTGCCACGAATGGCTTGAATTCTTGCGGGACGGCTTTTCAGTAGTTTAGAGGTTTCTCTTCGCTCACCCGAATGTGCTATCGCAACTGTTAAACCAATCTAAAGCTACCACGTATGATGTTCTGCATCTATAGGTCTACTTTACGTACACTTCATGAGTCATACCTAAGGCACGGACAAGCACGTCTCATTTTTCTTATACATGATTTTTCAATTAGAAAAAAGCAAGACCAAAATGAAACTAAAGGGCGTAAGATGCTAAAAAAACGAAACAGGAAGTATTGATGAGGCTATCCATCCTCAACAGAGTTCACAATCGGGGCTTTTTTGTTTCTAATAATGATATAACTCGCACATTTTTCCTGTTTGTGGACTGAATATTTTTCACCGCATCCGTAATAAGACAGAAAGGTGGTGAGTAGCGTAGAGCGCTCTAGGAAGTTATTTTATGGCATTGTGATATATATTTTTGCTCCATGGTTTCTTTCAGAAAACCATCCGAGACAAGTTGACGCCCATCACAATGCGGCTGCGCACTGAGCTCATCCAGACAGTGTCGACTCAGTCACTCCTCCTGCCTGTTCTAAATGGCAGCAGGCCGGCCAACGTCACCAAGGATGTGAGTACGCTGCATTCGCATTCTTGTACATATGAGCCAGTGTATTTAGCTTCATCGACGCCACTCAGTTTTTTTTACTTTCTGAAATACTGACAATTTATTTGGAATTCATGTCGGCTCTCCACTGTACACGTCCTTCACGCAGCGTTGGTCATTTAGCCATCGCACTCCACACCCAAGCACGAAGTCGAATTATTGGACCGGACGCGCCTTGAACGTACACGACTGTTCACCCCGTCGTTCTGCTCGCACATGATTGGTCAAATATTTCAAGTTGTAAGGAGGCCATACGCCCTTCACTTGCGTATTTCATGGGTTGAATACGTAACTGATGTGCCGGCGAGCGACTAATTGAATCTTGTATACGGTTCCTTCCTGCCGCTGAGGCTGGAACTGCAGTAGATATACCTGGCGCACTCCGTTACAGAACACCACGATGCTGCTGCTGAAAAGCTCCTGACGGAATCGGTTTCCAGGATATATAATCGATTGTACGTGGGTGCGTCACTGTCAATTAGGCTCTTGCTATCACTGACAGCTCATGGGCTCACTACAGCTGGCTCGGAGATGGTCGTGCCCACTGAACCACGATCCGCTGTATTAGACTTAGAGCACGAGGCTCGTTTTACTTTATAGAGCTTTCAACTGGTACTATTCCGATTTTCCGCAGTAATTCTAAATACGGGCACTAAACGTGCTCACTCACCATATGATTTGGCTGGGCCAATTTAACGTGGGCTGCATTTTAAACTATGCGGTCACCTGGAACTCTGCAGTCTAGATCTCACGAATTTATACTCCTGGCCGTCGAGAGGGTTCGTGACACCGCCGAGAATCATCCGGCGCCGACGTGGGTTGACCCACCAACTTGGCTTGAGAGGTCCTTTTGCCTCTTCTAATCTTGTCCCTCAGGACTCTAATAAAGTTATTTGTGAGATCACGGACTGTGATCCGTTTCTAAATCAGTCGTCATAGTAGAAGAGATTACCATTGCCTTAAGTATAAGGGAAGGCATGGAGCGCAACGCTCCGCTGACAATTATCACACGTTCTCAGGCCGCATGTAGGAATCGTCAGAAAGGATAAAAAAAATTGACTCCAAGGCACACCGGATACTTACCCAAAGTAGCAGAGAACTAGACATCAGATATACCCAGGCAATAACTTAGACCCAGGGACACGAGGGTGTTACCGAGAACCTCTACGCAGATCGGCTCGAGGTTTTACTAGTTTCTGAGCTGCCGATGGCAACACTGTGGAGGACACGAAATCCATCGATCCCAGTTACAAAGTGATTCTACAATATTACAGGGAATCACGGAGACTCTACCCAGAACCACACAAAACCCTTTTGGTCGTGGATTCTATGGCGTTACGTTGGCTTTGAACGAATACATACATAAACGTCCACACAATACATACGGTACTACCCCATAGCCTACGAAGACATATGCCCACGGCGTGGAAGCACACCGACGCCCTACCACATCACGTGGGAATGCAAGGCTCACACCGAGGAGCAGGAAGATGATAACAGCAGATTGAGGCGGGAGGAAATGCTGTCCAACCCTGCCATCAGGCACCAACTGAGGCTAGTGAGGAGGGCCAGAGCCAGTGGTGCCTTGGACTAGGGGCCCGACCACGCTACATTGCCCTGTTTTAGCGGTAACGCAGTCTTTTGCACATCTGTGTTTGAGTTGCTAAAACACTGGGATTTGGTGGTGGGACATCCGTGAATCCTGACATAGGATCACCGGCGGAATTGTGGGATAGTGCCCCAATTGGCCTGTCCCGTCAGGCTAGGGCCGGAATCCAGCACAGCTGTGCCTGGTTTACCACCTCTGAGCCGGGTCGGGTGAGGTGGGAGCTGTGAGAGTTTGACCCTCGTAGCTGATGGCGATTGGGAGGTGAGGGTTCCCCCACAATTTTGCTTCTTTTTTTTTTCTTGTCTACTAGTTTACTTGTATGCCGACCGAGACTTGCGAACGTGGTAACATATGCGAGCCTGGCTTCAATTATGATAATTACAGGGGCACGAGCGGAATCCCTTTCCCATTGATGCATTTCAGCCCAGTGATTTTATGGCTGCCTTGATAAGCAATTTTTCGTTGCGAATTTTGGCGAGGTCGAAGTCTGAATGCGGCTTTTTATGTTCATTTCATGTGTCACTGTTTACGCATGTTTGTATTTCCTGGTTCTTTTGTTTGTTTGTTTTCTCTTTTGCTGTAATGCACCTTCCTGCTTGGGCCAAAATATTGGCCTGCCGTTTTTTTTTTCTAAACAAAAATAACCAAAATCAAGGCAATTGCGGGACCTTCGCTCTGCTCACCTTTATGTGTGTTCTTGCAGGTGCAAATTCGGAAGAACTGTGGTGGTGACGGTGTGTGTGTTCCAGACTTGAAGCTCAGGGTTACACCGTAAGTTTGATAAGCTTGATAATCAGTGAACTTCAACAGAAGAGCCAAAACTTACAGCCTATTACTTACGCTTGATGAACGTCATGGAATAATTAACTAATGAAGCTCTAGAATAATCTTCCCCGAACAACAACATTAGCATTTACAGACAGTTATATAGCCATCCAAATTTACAGACATATATAAACCTCCCAAATGTATCCGGAATTTAAAAAAAAACAGCTAAAAAACTTTTAAAGGTGAAACTGAAGCTAAGTGCTCCAGAATCTGCATTGTGTTCTCAAAATTGTTTCGACGGATGTAGAAACATGGAAGAGTTCCTGATCGGCAGCACGGGCAACGTGGAACTCTCGATGGCCATTGACAACCGCGGTGAAGATGCGTTTGAGACAATGATGTTCCTCACAATTCCTCCGGACCTCAACTACGTCAAGGTCGAGAAAGGGAAATTGGTGAGTATAGTTCACTATACAATACCACGGTTTCTCTACACTGCCGTAGGGATCTCTCCGACCTGTGTAGCACAACCCACAGCCTCTTAGATTTCCTAGATTTTCCTTGCCTGCCGGATGAGCGCAAAACGCCTGTCATCCATGGCGGCGTCACTTACGTATGGTAAATTATATTTACGTTTACGCCTTTTTGAAAACTTTTCTACGTTATTTTCGTTGCATATAAGCTCCAAAAGTGTAAAAACTAATTTGATGACACCCCTACTTAAGTGGCGCCACCACCATAGTTCTGACGATGGTCGCTTCCCAAGTGACCACCGATAATCCGGCAGGCAAGGGAAATCTAGGGGGCTGTGCACAACCATAGAGTTTCTCACAATCATACCCAGAGGAAAATCTGGCGCTAGTGAGCTGCTGGATGCAAGAGAATGACGGGATACGTGAGCTTCGAACTTGACTCGAATTTTTGTACCTCGAAGACGCGTCTGACTTCACGGCAAAATAATTGATTTATTACTAAAAGAGCACGCGATAAGCTATTGCTTTTTTTTTTCGTTCCACAGAAACGTGTTGTATTTAACACTAGAACCTTCTACGTTGATGTACAATTTTGCGAAGCGTAAGAAGTAATTAACGGCCGCTAAATTTGGCAAGCAGACGACAAAGCGAGCGTTCTTTCCACGACGTTTATGTCGTCTGTTTCTTTCCTTCGCCGTTTGGTTGTGCCGTCAACGTGAGTGGACTTTTATTTTAGAATATATTAGGCATGAATAAGATCCGCTTATAAATGGTTTGATTTAGAGAAGCCTTATTTACGCAGTCGTATTCGCTTTTGAGCCGAAGCCTCGCTTAACACCAGCCAACACAAGCATCGCAGACACATATACCGCCATTCCCAGTGCTCCAACATTGCCCCTTAAAAAATTGGCATAGACGGTGACTCCACACTTCACTCTAGGTATTTGTGAGAAACTCTATGGGCACAACATTACACCAAAACGGAGAAGAGGACACTTTACACACTCGGTTACTAAGCGAACGATACGCTGGTTAGCGGAATGTGCATTGACGCATTATATGTAGAACAAGCCATGCGACAAAGCGGAGCAAGATGCAAGCAAGTCCACTGCGGTGTTGTAGTGCTACTGCGCTCTGCTGCTGACTCTAAGGTCGAGGGTTTGGTCCCCGCCCCTGCGGACGTCACATTTTGATGGAGGCGAAATGCAAGAGGCCCACGTACTGTATGACGTCAGGACACGTTAAACACGACAATGTGGTAAAATTTCCGGAGTCCTTCACTACCGCATGCTTTAATATTATATCGTGGCTTTGGGACGTGGAAGCCCAACATTTATTCTTGTTATTGAGGCTTTCAGCAGATTACGACTGTTGGCATATGTTGACTCGTTGCCACGGTGGCTTGTCAGTCCGGGGCTTTGACCTTATACGGGAATAGGAAATTAGTCCAGCTGTAAATGATAGCTTTGTTCGTATTTATAAGTACTTCATGGGTCCACACACACCGGCTCACGTAGGTACTCATGGTAGAATAGAGGCGACAAGTGCGCTAATCCCAACAATACTCACGTGCCATAATGGCGAAACGATGTTGCCTCATAATGCCGGTCATAAGTGTCTCCATCCGTACAAGAAGCTGGCGGCCCTGAGATATTTAGTCTATTTAGCATCGTGTACGTTCACATCGTCTGGTTTACACAGAAGTAAGTGAGCGCAAGTTCTGTGTATTCTCTCACCCTCGTTTACATAGCGCTGCTGTTTTCTTACACGCAGCAGAACTAGGGTACTTGGCTCGAGTGTGGGGCAAAAATAGCAAGCAGCAAAAAGAGGCGTTTTCGCAAAATTTGCATCTTCATTCTGTCTGACGTTCCTTTATGTATGCATAGAAATCATAACTGTGGTCTCACGCATTTATAAATAAAAATGCACGCAGAAAAATTTTTGTAAAGCAGGCTTCACCTTGGAAAGCATCTTTCAATAGGAAAGCATGTCGGCCCAAGCGAGCTGCCCATTCAACACTCGCACAGGTACTATGATAAGCAACTCGGAAGCACGACGTTCGAGCTCTCGTTCTTAAATTGTGGACCGACAAGAGAAGAGGAGTCGTATACACAGCTTTTAACTTCACCGAAATTAGGAGAGAAGGTGTGAAGAAAGCACCAGGTTGCGTTTATTAGCGTTCAACGACGCCTTCATATGTTAGCGAATATAGAATGCTCGTCAATTCATTCAGTTGCTGCGCCACACGTTGAGACGTGCACTATCAAAAGCATTCGAGAAAGTTGTGGATCTGGATTACGACTCGCGGTGATGCACAATGGCGTCACCATTAATGTTTGAAGCGATAAAAACGTGCGCAACTGCTGCTCTTTGAAATGTGTATTATTGTACTTAATTTTCTATGACGTAGTCAACCTTTTATTGTAAGTGTTGTGCTTGATGCCTCGAAGAAGAAACTCTATTTTAATGTAACGGTCTGCATGGCTCATAACTTGGGTGGTATCCCCCAGTAGGATTCCTATGCCATTCGCGATTACAAGTTCAGGCATAAATCTTGCTTGTGGTCTTAAAGAACACTACGTTTACATTTTTCCTTCCAAGGACCCGGTGACTTGTGGCGGTGCACAGAAACTGGCATCGGGGGAGAGCCAGCTGGCGTGTGACGTGCAGAACCCTCTTGCCGCGGGCAAGAAGGCGCGCTTCAAGGTGATCCTCGCCCCCGCCAGGCTCGTGCCCACCGCGTCTGAACTGAACATCACCGTGAGAGTGAACAGGTACACATCACTACGCTAGTATGAAAATCAACAATAGATTTCTTTGAATACTTTAGCATTAGGAGATGCGCTAGCTGCAGCAAAAACTTAGTTTGTGTGGATACCTACTACATACGGCCAACTGAAGACTAATGCTGACTGTTGTGCTTGTGTGTTCTGTGAGGAATGTAGATGAGCACGCCTGTTCTGTCTGCGCGCGCTTGTGACAGTGTGTGTCCGTAAGAAAGAGATGCTTATTATTGAAAGGCACGCATTTCTATCTGTATGTGACCACTGGCGCGTTAATTGACCAGGGTTCAATTTTCTGCAGGGAAGTTTATAAAAAGAAAATGAGATAAAGGTAAAACGGAGCGAGTAAATCTATTGACAATATTAATAAATCAGGTCATAGACAAACTCAGTCTGTTCTATGCTGCAAAGAAGACCACTTCGGATGATTTTTGGCAAAAATCAATTGTAACAATAAATGCGCATAACGTCGGGCTGCGTCGGGCTGGCATTGGATAAAATGTACTTTGTGGCTTATCCTCCAGGCTCATTTACCCGTTAGGAACTTGCTCGTTTTTTTCTGTTCGCAGCACCAACCCCGAGGTACAGGCGGCTTCCAAAGACAACGTCCTCGTTGTTCAGCTCCCAGTGACCGTGAAAGTCAACATGACTGCTAGAGGGTGAGAACACACGCACTTGGAGGCATTGTGTTTCAGGGAACAAGAAATAGTGACAGCTGACGATCAGAGCACACAATACGGGGACCCTTAATATCATGGTTATTACTAGTACATGAAGTGTATTCGGGAGTTGGGACTTATGATGTGACAGGAAATACAGGTAATCTAAGTGGTACAGTCCGAGGAATACCAATTGAAACTGTGAATCCGAGGTGTAGGGAACGGCTTATACAAGAGAAGAATTGACGATCACCGAGAGGCACTTTTAGCATGCGATCACTTATGCCGATGGTTAAAAAAAAAAGAAAAGGGTTGGATGGCAAAAAAGGAAAGAGAAAAAAAAACAATACATGCAGCTACCTAAAGCTTACTTTGTTGCAATGCTCAAATGCTCAACAGCGAAGCGCTTATTCTCACGCGTTCATATTAACGTTTCAAACAGCTATCAAAGGTCGTCGTCAGTTTTATGTGCTAGGTGCAGCTATTCGCAAGCTTTTTACACACTACATTGTGTTTTATGCAGTTTAAAATGCTTTATTTTTGTTTGCCAGGTTGTACGTGTTCTCAGCGCCCCCCCCCCCCCAAAAAAAAAAAAAACGCTCCACGTGGTTTCCGCAGCGAAGTATTGCCAGATGGGTGTGTCTAAATTCCGGAGGCGTTATACGTAAACACTTCACGTGTGCTCAATGCCCACCGCGCAAACGTAATCATGCAGAAAACTTAATTCGTACTGTTACACACGCTGTACTTGGGTACATCTTTGAAGGAACCGCAATGCTTGAAACACCGACAACAAACGCGAGACACCAAATCGCTTAGTTTTGCGCTTCCTGAGAAGATGGATCTGCACCAACTAGCCCGATTTACCTGTTTATTAAGTACTTGTGTACTCGCACGCCTTCTGATCAGAAAAGCAAAGACGCCTAGCGGTCTCTCCAAACTCGGCAATATTCAGTGCTGTTCCTACCTAAAAGATACATTCGTGGATTTGATGCCACTCGAACGAAACCACGCGAAAATTATCATACTCACATTAGGCTTCCTTTTATAAAGAAAAAAATAATACTTTTTCGCAGAATCGCACCTACTTCCACTTCTTTCAGGCCCGAAAAGGGGTGTAACACGGGCAGCAAAGGTGAATATCCAAATGCACCAGCTAATTACTCTTCTAAACACCTTACGCGAGCTCTTTTACTTGACATGTACACCATATTTGCTGTAGAAATCAAGAGCGGTACTTTTAAAATATTTCGTTTTTTCACAAACAACACACAGACGACATTCTGGGAAGTTCAGAAGGCACCCACAATGCCAAAGAAATTTCCTGTCCGGAATATAGGAATTCACTGTTCTCAATGCAATAAACCAGCACGATTTTTTTTTCGAATACACTCGCCAAAATGACGTTTGGCGCGGATAGACAAAATTCAAGCACGAAACGCGCGTGCGTTTATGTATTTTGCTGGCCTAACTTCTTGCAGAGCTTCCACAGCACCTGAACTATAAAGCGTAGTGTAGGAATCACCTAGAAGATGAGCTGGAAAAAGCTTCACTTTTTCTCTTCCGTGTTTTTTTTTTCAAACTTACTGAAAGGTACGTCAGCACTATATTCTACAAAACTGGCGAAACTGGAGTCACCAAAGACTTCCGCAAAACATCGATGCTGTCTCTCT
This sequence comes from Rhipicephalus microplus, assembly GCF_043290135.1. Lineage (NCBI taxonomy): Eukaryota > Metazoa > Arthropoda > Arachnida > Ixodida > Ixodidae > Rhipicephalus > Rhipicephalus microplus. The sequence goes on along the minus strand of NW_027464591.1, from coordinate 11,618,009 downwards.
TTTGAGTCAAAGTTATTTCGCTATTTGCCCGACGTCTTCTCAGGATTGTTTCTGCGCAGGACTTCGTTCCCTCCTGAAGTGTACCTCAACGTGTCTCTCATAGAGGATAAGGAAGTGCAGACCTCGGACGACATCGGACCACCGGTTAAGCACGTGTACGAGGTAGGTACAACCTTGCACCCTGCTTGCGTTTAGCTTTGCTCGATCAGGAAAGACATTTTAATGATCAGCAGGAGTCCACTTGAGAATACCTTAACCATAACTCGCGCATAATGAGAAGAGACCGGTGAACTTCGAGATGGTAGAGCTGTGCGGGGTATATCTGCGAGATTATCATCTCACGAAAAGCCTGTGGCTTTTGGTCATTAATTGCCTCTAGTTTATCACGTGTATTTCATGTCACTTCTCGCTCCATATTTCGCGCTGGCGAAATCAAACGTTTGTAGGACGTCCGCGCCCGTAGACTGTGGTATTTTTTCCGTTCATGGGCTGCTATAAATAACTACGACATCAGTGGAATACGGATTATGACGTATGAAGCGCAATGACGCAATGCATCAATACGACTGGACATATCCTTAGAGCGTCCTCAAACCCCTCCGAGATCAAAAATGAGAGGGCAGTTTCTTTATCGCCTTGGTTACTTTTCCTACATGCGCCATGTTCTTCTCGCAACTTATATCTTCAAGGGGTCCTGCAACACCTTTTGAGCGTGGCCAGAAAACGTGGCCAATCGGTAGTCAAGGCTCCCGAAAACACGCAAAAACAGCTACTGTAGCGCAGCACAGGGCCTGGAATTTACAAAAAATTAAAAAAGTCTGCTAAAATTTCTCTTCACTGGACAAATAACTTCAAATACTCGAAAATTATAGCGTGAGAGGGCCAAGTATTGCGCCACTGGCTGATTTGATCATGGCACACGCGGAAGTTACTGGAGCCACCGCGGGAGGCCGCGACGTGCCCATGCGCGCTCGTGTGGCTGTATACTGAAAAGTCGCACGTTCGAAGAAAAAAAAAAGTGCGTGTGGCGCACTTTTTTTTTCACAATAAGGCGCGTGTGGCGTAACTTGTTCCCCAGTTCCATCCCTCCCTGCTTACAGTTTCCACACCGTGGTTGTTAGCGCTTTTATTGGGACGAGAGAAGAGAAAGCAGTTGCAGCGTGCGACGATTTTTTGTAACTCTGCTCGTATACTGGCATACTGAAAATTTTTGCGGTGGCCCATTGATCAGGCAATAACATATTAGTGAAATTCCATTTCTACCCATCACCTTTGGGAAAATGTTGCTGGGTTCCTTTTACGAAACACGAAGACAATGTCAGCATTGAGGGTTGAGCCAGTCAGGATATCGCGCTTTTCGGCTACACGCTCTTATGTCCGCTTGCGCGGTCAAAAACGCACAAAATGAAGTGAAATTAGTTTATCACGCATTACAGCCATACGATGGCCTTGGCAAAGGATGGTAAGGAAATTCACTATCGATATTTCTCGTAAATGAACCAATCAAGAGCTTGTACCCTAATGACGTCATCTGATTCACTCTACTGACGTCATAAAGTGTATACCTAGAAGATGGGAAACGTCAGAAGAGAATAACGCGCTCGTTCTTATTGTCAGAGATTGTTTAGGGGCTCTTAATGTGCCCAGAAAAGTGATGACCTCCCGGTACGTACAGTCGCGCTCAAAGCGAGTTGCAACATGCTGGCTGTGGTTAAAGGGACTGCAAGCCTGAAAAATGACACCGACAAACCTTAAATTGGTTCCAAAGGTGCCACTAACTAAAAGAGTTTAAATAACCCATTATTTTTATGTATATATGTGCAGTGTTGGCACCATTGGAGTACAGACAGCATGTTACCCTTATTGAGCGCGTCTGTACTTCACGCTGTCCGGCCTTTGAACGTCGCAGTGATCAAATGACTTGCGTAATAATATTAATAATGCTTTACGATGCAAGCGTTGCTCTGCTGGCTGCCAAAGCGGTGGTGGATGAGCTGGAAGCGCAACGCGAATGGTTTCAAGCAATCCGGTGATTGCACAAATGCGTCCCTGCAGCTCATCAACCGTGGCCCCAGCGTGGTCCAAGAGGCTGACGTGTACCTGGTGTGGCCCACGCACAACGTGCACGACCAGCCGCTGCTGTACCTGCTCGAGCCCCCCACGGTCCAGGGTCCCGGAAGCACGGCGAAACGGAGATCGTGTGACGTCGTCTCGCCCGCTGGACCAAATGAAGCCGTCGACCCTAAGCGCCTAGCGGTATGCACTTTTCGTCTTTTTTCTCGGTGTACGCGCAGTGTATCTTATATGCATTCAATTGATTTGTCATGATGTTTTTGTATGAGTATATGTTGTACGGGTGGCGCTTGCGCGCGATAATGGATGCCAGTGGCTGCTCTCATCACGCGCACTGGAAACACCCAACCAGCAGAGCTGACTTGGCTTGACTGAAAGAAGAGTTAACGCTTTAAAACTGACTGCTTGAAACCTCGATGTACCTCCTGAGGGTTACGATCGATTCTGCTCTCTGAGTAAGATATCCTATAATCCTATACGACTCTTTTTTTTTGGAGTCCTGGCTAACCATGTCAATATGACTCTTTAAGAAGTCACGAAATCTCCATTAGGAGATCATCGTACTCTCGTGGGATAATAGTGAAACTCCCCAAAACGTTAACATGTAACTTTAAGGAAAGTCATATGCTTGGCATGTCAGGACAAGAGTAAATTTCCTTTCAGGAGCGGAGCTGCTTAAACTTTGCGTTGCGCCGCGTAGTGCGAACACAAATAATCCTCCTTAACCGGCACCTGCTCGCTCCGTCCTCCTCTTTCTCTTCTGGGGCGGAATGCGAGGACTGTGATCGGCGAGTCTGTTACGTGGCTAAAAAATGACATAAAGTCACGTATACCAACTAATCACATGACTAAAATCACGTAAAGCAGCATAAAAACTACCCACATGACTTGTTATCGCCACAAACCATGTATATAGCGGCTGGTCGCGGGACTAAAATATTAGCATCCTGCAACACCAAGTAAAATGAAATGTTTCCGCCAGAACCGCGTAACCAGTGGATGATCCAGAGGGGGGCGGTAGGGTGATTCCCCCCCCCCCCCAAAGCCTGTGCCATCACCCCTCTCCCTCTCCAGTCCTTGCTGTCTACTTCCTATAACTGATTATGACGAATGAGTGGGGCCACTGTGAGCATAAATTAGCAGTATTTACCCTATCATAGAGGTTTTTGTGCTAGTAAAAACAAAAATATAATGACCCCTCCCCCCCTCTCGAGTGTTAGTTCAAGCGACCGCTTCCCCTAAACTGAGTGACTGGATCCATCCCTGTGCGTAACACATGCATAGTCTGAGGAACCCACGAAAATCGGAGAATATCCACGCATAAGCATATTTAGCACTCCTAGAAAAAACATTGCATTCATAGCGAAAGGTTAGTATGATTGGCAAAAACTTTTAAAAAGCTAGGTCGAACAGTAGCTCCGCTGTTGATTCCAGCCTCGCGTCAATAGTGTAAGCTGCGAATACTGCCGCCACTTCCTCGACGAAGAGCACTTTAAGAACGCAATTTTCATCTGATGGACGTCAGAAGATAAGATATGTGTGTTTTAATTTATTAGCTAAATATGCTTATTAGCCTAATTATTGTAGTTACGTGACCACTGACCACTGAAAATTGTACGTAGTGCAGGGGTAATTCAATATAAGTTCTGAATTATATATATATATATATATATATATATATATATATATATATATATATATATATATATATATACTAGAAAAGGGTAGAGAAGAGAAGCAGAGGAAGACGAGGAGTCTTGGCACGATCACAGTGTGCTGCCGCAAACGACCATCGTTCACCTCCTGTAAATAAAACCATCTTATCACAGCTCGCTGTTACAATATATATATATATATATATATATATATATATATATATATATATATATATATATATATATATATATATATATATATATATATTCTGATATACTTTGTAGCTCAAAAATTTTCTCACGATTTTATTAGAAAATAGAAAACAGTGTTTCAGGAGTGCATTAACCCTCATGTACAAAAAGAAAAAAAATAATAAAGCAAATGACGCGTTCTGACGTCTCCTGGTCTGCTCACTCACGCCAAACTAGTTAGCTTTCTTCTTTGTTTATTTTTATTAATCAATTGTTTCAAATCAGAAATGAGCGATAAAGCCCCGCGCAGCGAGCTCGCATCATTACATGTGAGTTTTTCAGTTTTTTTTTTTTCAAAGAACGCAACTGCTGCACGAGATCATTGTCAAGTGCGCATCGCGTGGCTATGACGATAGGGATGTGCGTCATGTGCTGCTCAACCATCCAAACTATAGTAGACTGAATATTCTAGTTCACTATCGTACAAACTCATCCTACCTAAGCAGTCACTCAACAGGAACTCTTCTATGTGTACTACGAGCGAATGCTCTCATCAGTGAAAATACTGGGCTCATAGCCATCACGAATAAATTAGAAAGCAATGATAGTACTTGTACCTTTTTTTTCTTTTTTTTTTTCGAAGACACTAATACTTGTGGCGATTGAGACCTGAGGAAACTACATCGAAAGTGTGCGACTCGCTTAAATGCATGCTTCGTTAAAGTGAGAGCTTGTGAACTCGCCAAACGCAGGACTGTATAGTTGTATACATTCTTTCCTGGTTTCTTGTTTTTTTTTTCACTTACCTTTTTTGTAATTTTTATCTTCGCAACCAAGGGAAAGTAGTAGAGATCTTCAAGAAATGGCGTCAATTGCATCATTTACTTTAAATTTTAATATAAAACAGGCCTAAGCAAACATAGCCATCATTGAAATGGTGCAATTGAAATAACTCACAGTCGCGCTGTTTTATACTTCCAGGGATCATCCAGAAGGCCCCGGGACATATCGGCGCCCAGAGTGCGTGTCCACCGTGACATCAGGGAGTACGAACTTGAATCTGAATTGGTAAGCAAAAAAAAAAAAACAATAAATTACTTATTGATTAATGAATAATCAGCAGTATCAGAAGTTACGTAGAGAGAGTGAAAAGAAAAAGTAAGAAATGACAAAAAAAGGCTGATAATGAACGAAAAGAACAAGGTTCATCTGACATTTCTGCAGGGCTGCCGCGCTCCGAGTAGGTCCGAAAAAAAGGCATGACGCTTGCTCTGCCTTCGAGTTACATTCCTCGTCGAGCAGCGCCTCACTTGCACTGCAGTCTATATGAGGACTACCCATGTAAAGTGAGGTGAGACAGCTGTAACTGAAGTGTAGCTAGTGAGGTAAGGTTATGTAAAATATCCGTAGCCATGTACAAAGGAAGGCAGAAGGCCGAAAATAAGATAAAGAATGGTGCTCGGAACAAAACTAGTTCTGAAAAATAATTTTTTTCAACGAGTTGGCACTACTGACTGACTCATTCGCCTCGGTGGTACAGTGATTACCGGGCTGTACCGAAGGTCGCGGGTTCGACATCAGCAGAGACAGTCGCATTTCGATGCAGGCAAAATGCTACAGGGGTCTGTGTATACTGCATGATGTCAGTGCACATTAAACGACACCAGATGGTCCGAGTTTCGAGACCCCTGTACTACTTTACTAGGGCCACTACGGCGTGCCTTATAATCATATCGTCGTTTGGCACGTAAAACCAAAGGTATTATAACCATCGGTTGACACACGCTCTGGTCCATAGCCAAATGTCATATACCAGTAAACACTAGCACAGGCCCATACGTATGACAGACATGGACGCGACACTTCGCCTTCATTCAAAGCAACGTGGACTCTTTTGCTGCAGTACTAGAACTGCCTTCTTTCATATTTTGAGTGAAACGTGTCGTAACGGGATAAATACAATCCGTTAGAACAAAGAACCAATCAGGAGCTGAGCCCGCGTTGCTTATTTGCGGCGTCGAGTGTCGACGACAGCGCGGTGACATGCATGCGGGAACGGAAAGAAGACACGCGAGCGGAAAGACTTGGATATCGCAGCGCTCGCGTGACTCTGCCGTTGAAAGCGAATGCCAGCAGCTATCGCACATGTACATGTGTAGAGGTACACGTTCGGCATAGCAACAACGGGACCTTAACTTCACTTTTCCCTGCCGATATCAGCGACTCGCTCTTCGCGTTCGATAGCGAGATCTCAACTGTATGGTAGGTTACCTAATTCAAACAAATGCTGATTATAAATCTCTAAAATCTTCTATTCGTCACTGTGCTTGCCACATACTTTGCAGGTGGCTTGTGATATGTGAAGAAGCAGCTGGATTACGTCATATATAATGCCTTATATAATTATATAATAGATTACGGCTTGTAATGTCGTTGAAAGACGATAGCGTTGCGTGTGGAGAGAGTGAACAAAACATCTATTTGAAGTTTCGCACAAGAACATCGGTTAATGGTATTCTGAAGGCACTGCGTTAGAGTGCCTCGAGCGTGCAGCAGAGGCGAACGAACACATCAAGTCATGTCACACGTGAGACATGAGCGCCATCTGGCAGTTTTTTTTTTTTTTGAAAAACGATGCGCACGCCTCCGAGACGCGTGTGCGCGCCTGTCTCAGAGGTGATAAGGTGTAGAACGCAAAGCAACAGGTAGGTGCCACCACCGTCTCGTCTTAGCAGAGCTTTGGAAACACTCGCCCTTTTGGGCAAGCGTTGCATGGTCAGCGCAGCGTGATAAGCACTACGGTCCTTAAAATTGCTTATGTATGCCTTTTCCAGTAAAAGATGCACATGCAAGGTATACACGTGTTGTTATGGTGCCCCAGGCATGCGCAATAATTGCTTCTTAATTGACAATTGCACAAGTATGAACGCTGAACCTTGTGCAACATTGGTGGGCGATGGGGTCGGCCGTGTCAAGTACCCGATGCCGGTAACAGTGGACAAACACACAAATGTACAGACAGACAGACCGAAATGTTTGTGTCGAAGGTCCCCAAGAAAGACTATCGTCTTTAACATTCCCTCCTATGCCACTGTCTCCCGGCGCGCAGGGCTGCGGCGAGCTCCCGCGGTGCGCCGTGTTCCGCTGTCCCCTGGGCGGCGTCCTGTCGGCGGGCGACCGCGCCGTGGTCAGCGCCGAGTCCCGCCTGTGGCAGCGCACGGCGGCCGCCATGGGCCAGGAGCGGCTACGCGTCTCCTCGAAGCTGGTGGCGCGTGTGGCCTCCCTCCAGTACGGCCTGCCGCCGGACAACGTGCCCCTCACGCAGCACTTCGTACGTCCTGCGTCGCTCTCTTTTCTTTCTTTCCCTCCCTTTAGACGATTGCCTTAGCATGCGGGCATATCGAGACAAGCGGGGACGTAATCATTCTGCAATCCTGCTGTGCTTAGGAGCATTATGGGCATTATTTCTTTGTCGTTTGTCAACTCACGTAGAAGGGTGTAGGAAAAAAGGTCCTCGGATTACACGATCCCGGAATGTACAAGTACGTTTCTTGAATAAACGTCCCCGGAAGAAAAGTCCTCAGGTGAAAGCCGAGAAACGAATCAAGTGCGAACAGACTCGACAAAAAACTGGCAATCCTTATTTGAAACTTCGTGAATTTTCGGCCCAAGTGTGTACGAAAAGTAATAAGTTTAAAACCGAGTTTTTTGTCTTGTGCACATATATGACCACCCTGGCACAGCTTTGTGCCTCCTTTGTTCGATTTCATTGCCTCCATTCTGCAAACAAGTGCCGTTAAGTCAACCGCAGCTGCTGACCCGCAGGACACGAGATCGAACCCCGGCTGCGGTGGATGCATTTCCAATGGAGGCGGAAATGTTGTAGGCCCGTGCGCTCGGATTTGGGTGCACATTAAAGCACCCCAGGTGGTCGAAATTTCCGGAGCCTTCCACTACGGCGTCTCTCATAATCATATGGTGGTTTTGGGACGTTAAACCCCACATATAAATAAATCAATTAAGTCAACCGTAGGGCAAGTATCGAATGATCTCCACAAAGCGTACACTTACCCTGGGAGTGCTGGTGCAACGAAACTGCTGCTTCCGGATGTAATGCATGTGCACTGAACTGCCACCCCCTTTGAGGTCTCTTGAGGCACGTGAATAGCTAGATAACATGTACCTGACATGCGCATTGTACGTGACATTGCACCTGACATTACACTTAGACAGATAAGTTGGGACAGTTTTGTCCTTGCGGTGCTTCGTCAGTAATCTTTCAGTAAACTGCAAACTTCGCGCACGTCTTTTTTTTTTTTTCTTTAAGAAATAAAGAACTTGCGACTGGAAGGTGCAACGTTCGACAGTGTCTGTGCGTGGACGTTTTTCCGACAACGCAAATGGGGAGATTTTTTCCAGGGACGTTTTTTCCGGGGACATTTGTTTCCGGAACCCCACGTAAGAACACAATGTTTGGGATGGACGTGTATAAAGAATGGAGATAGTTTAATTTATACAGAATGGGAGAAACCAAATTGTCCAGGATTAAAGAAGGGTAATATGTTTCAAAAACCCAAATTCAGTGCCTATAGGAATGCGAATAGCATTTTCGCCGCAATCATTGACTAGATCATGAAAGACCTATTCCGTCCTTCGCGATTGTTGGCTTCAAGTAAGTCCCTCAATCGCATTTCGCAGGTCTCCACGGAGGTGGTGGTGGAAGGTATCGACACGCCAGGCCGGGGTCCCGCCTGGTGGATCATACTGTTGGCCGTGCTCGGAGGCCTGCTGCTGCTAGGCCTGCTCGCGCTGCTCCTGTGGAAGGTGCGCCACCTCTATTCACACACTAAAGCCCAGAACGAATGACTAACGGGCTCACTGAGAAAGCTGGGGCATATATTAACAGAGGAGATCCAAACAAGGCACGTTTTCAGGAAATATGGAAGCTTGTATAGTTGGAAAAGTCTTGAACACGGTATATGGCAGGGGCTATAGCGTATCGACGTACTACACTTGTCGTCTTCAAGGCTGCAAGTGTGACAACCTTGAAGAAGACGAGAATACTTGTCGAAAGTTGTGCTCCAGTGACTTCCCGTGCTCAGGAATTTTTCATCTAAACAAGCTATAGTGGCAGTGTTAAAGCTTTAGAGAAAACAAAAGAAGGCAGTGAGCGTTTGTTTTTACACTACAATGTACCGCTGTATCGTGTCCAATCCTGGTATATAAGATTTTCTTGGAAACTGCACGTTTCGGCTCTACATGCAAGACATTCAGTGAATCACTGTTTAGGCACACTGAAACTTTCTATTCGATACTGACTTCGCAGGAAAACAATTACTCTGTAAACCCCCGTTCAACATATAGGCGGCCGGCTGTATACACAGGCATCATCGCATCGGTGCACAAAGTTCTTGCCACGCTGCCTACATATGCAGGAAACATAGGAGGGCTTCAGCGCAATGGTTTAAAAAGCCTGCGAAAATGTGAACAGCTGTGTCTAAGGCGACATCTTGCGACAGACATTTCTTCTATTTAACTTTTATTTAACTGAAGTGCGTAGGTCACTTTTGCATCCTACTCACCCTATTGATACGTCGGCTGAAGCGCATTCATAATGACGAATGTAGGATAAGAAGGAACACACCATAAGCGATGATTACGTCGGCTGAAGCGCATTCATATAATGACGAATGTAGAATAGGTAGGAACACACCATAAGCGATGATTACGTCGGCTGAAGCGCATTCATATAATGAGGAATGTAGGATAGGTAGGAACACACCACAAGCGATGATTACGTCGGCTGAAGCGCATTCATAATGACGAATGTAGGATAGTAGGAACACATCATAAGCGATGATTGATAACGCCATCATCGCACCGAATTGCATGGGCGACCGCTAGTGAAAGACTCGATATTTTTTGTCTTCATTCATCAACGAAGAACAACAGTCCATGCCACGTTTTCAACGAATGGAAGTTGATCCCAATCTGCAAAACAATCTGGAGATTTCGAATTCGTTCTCGCATTTTCTCGTTCGCCTGGATAGTTGTCCGTGAAAAATGGCAAATTACGCGAGTACGAGATATCAGACATGTCGACCAATATTAGAGACAGTGTATAACTACTCTGCAAAATTGTACTTTTCTCCACTCTGTAAGACTACAGGTTTTGCAGAGAGACAATTCTCCGATGTCATGACGTGATTACCCATCTAGCATAGTCAGCGCCGCATGCTTGTGTAGTTTTCGCAATGTTGCGGATTATGTTATGATGAACACATGCACGAGTGACATATAAACACCAGCGTGCGCATTTCTGGTTGCTGGCTCGTTCGAATGATGATACCGTGATAGAGCCGTTATTTAAGCGTGCATGTAACACAGGAGTTGCATACACGCAACTTCTGTGTTGTCACGTATACGGAAACGTACACGGTAAAGCCTTCCGTATACGTGTTTCCACGTATACGGAAGGGTATACCTTATTTACACGGTTTTAAGTTGACGGAAATGTAGGTCGACCGCCTGAAACCGCACGGCAAAATAAAAAAAGAAAGGACACAGCGAGTGTATTTAATAAAGGAAACCTATTTACGATGTGGCTGAAAAAATAACCTGAAATTTTGATGTTTAAAGGTGGCTTCACGTGATTGTTTTAAAGATATGCCAAAAAGTTAACTTCGCAACAATATGAGGGGATCATTTTGAGAAAATTTTCCGAGAATATTTGCTTAGGGCTGGCGGTTGTACACGAGACAATAAGGTATATATTACGGGTCGAGTCGAAACGTAAACATAATATCTCGACCCTGCCACAGTGCGCGTGATTTCTCATTTCTTTCGATTTCAATCGTCAGTCGAGCCATCAACTTGGGATTTCAAATTTCGATCTGAAATACGAAGTTCGACTGTGGGTCGACCTGCAATCGTGTAAATACGGTAACCTTGTGCTAAGTCATTCAAGATTACATGCAGAAAACAGCACTGTGAGGCGGGACCATGGAGACGAAAGAACACAAATCACTACGCAGTGAATTTGTGTGCTTGCGTTTGGTCCCGCTCATAGAGCTGTTTCCCGCATGCAGTCTTATAGGTTACGTCGATGCTGTATGTGATAACCTCTCGTCTCACGAGGTTTCGCTTATTCTCAATGCAGTTGGGCTTCTTCAAGAGGAAAAGGCCGCAGGACCAGGAACCCCTGAACCCGCCGGAGAAAAATGGCTACCGTTTGGCACAGGGTGACGAAGCTCTGTGAAGTGGAGGCGACAATCAACGTCGTGTTCGGGCCGCAACTAATGCATGGGGTACGACGGGAAGTCTGGTCCGGGGCTGGCCGTGCTACCTTCGTCAGCTGAAGAAGTTGGCCTGCTGACCTGAAACAGGGGCATTGCGTGCCAAGTCTGTCATCATCCTGTACCTGGAGTTGCTTCGAGGCGCCTGTGAATCCATGAAGAAATTCGATGACCTAAGACAATGGGCGAATGCTAGTTTCATATTAATACGGATTGACAAACCGCTGTAGCACTTCTCTACATGCACTGAAAGGATTGGAAAACCAAGACAATGTGTTTGAACAGAAGTATAGTTCTGGAAGGCGTTGGCGCTTTGATGCTGAAATATTTATCTCTTAGGAGTTGCATGCTGAAGCAAGTCAGAGTAAGTCAGTGTCTGTTAAGTATGACATAAAGCCAGGCTTAAATTTGTAGCATTGATTTTACATTTGAGTACGTTATTATCAGTGCCAAGTGTGAACGGAACAAGGAACGCTCTACCGCCTTCGACGGGAAATCACGGGACGTGCTTCGGCGTTCTGTACAAGCAATCTGAGCAATAGATTCTGGCTAACATTCCTTCGATTACCTCCGAAGGCGGCATCAAGTTTTTATCCATTGCAAAGGAACAGTTACTTCATATTTAAGTCTCTGTACGAGTAGACATTTGACTTACTACAACTTTAATTTATGCTATTTATGTTGCCGAATTTTCGAAGGAAAAAAAATGAAGTGATTCCTCGTTCCCTGGAGATATTTGTGGCACAAGAGCTTCTTGCCAGTGTGAGGAAATCTCACTTGCACAGTTTGGAGCCATGCTATAATACCGAGGAAATTGTTCTTCAAATCGTCAGCGTTTTATCTATCAAAACTCACAATCCTTCAAGCTAGATATTATTAATTGTCAAAGTTCTGTGGCACAGGTATTGATACTCAGTAAAGAACAGAAGATTCAACGTTGGTACTCCTCTCTAGGACGCGTCTTTTTCAATTGTGTTTGTTATTTGCCTTTATTTGTCACATCATGTCTTGTGATTCGCTCACGATACTTTTCATACTCATTTCGGGTCATGCCCATTTCAACCTGAAGCTTCAAAACAGGGCTCGAAATTACGATGGCCCACTTGGCCGATCGAAGCAAGCGCAATTAGCGATGGTACACGGTTTGTCCGAGTGTACAGCCAAGCGGGTTTATGGACGTACCAGTGAGTTGCATTTATTCATCATTACACCGAGTGAATGAGACTGCTTCTCGGGAAGTTTTGCCAGCGTCGGCGGAACAAGTGCACCGGGCCCTCTTAAGCACGCCGGGCCTTGGCAGCAGATCTCATGAATCGTGTTGTGCGCGCTTTCTATTTATTTGCGCTGAGCATTTTCGACGGGGAATGGTCTTCCCGCACGAATACGGCCCGGCTGACACTGCCGTTGTGGCTTTAAATAAAAACGGTTTTGTTCGTTTTTTTGGTCTTGTTGTCTCATCCTAATCGTCTCACCTTATTTCACGTGCCTGTCTGCGGTGGTGCAGTGGTTTTGGTGCCCGGCTGCTGACCCGAAAGTCTTGGGGTTAGATGCCGGCCGTGGAGGTCACACTTTGAAGGCGTGGAGGTCACACTTTGAAGGAAGCAGATTGGCCGAGGCCTGCGTACTGTGCAGTGTCAGCGCACGTTAAAGAACACCAGATAGTCAAAATTTCCGGAAGCATATAATACGGCGTCCTTTATAATAATATTGTTACGCCACGTATGTGCCGGACGAAGAAGGAAAAAGAAGCAAGGGGTGTGGAAGAAGAAGATCATCATCATCTGCCTGCGCCGATACGGCTCGTCCCTCGAACCGTGTATCAATAAACCCCCAGACGCCTACTGAGGTCGTAACAATATCGTGGTTACGCAAAGCCCCACATAATATGATATTTCGCGCACCTTCCGAAACGATTGAAAAATGAACACTATATATGTATACACATTTCAACTGTGTGTCCGTTAATTTCATGATCTGTAATCGCAGTATTTGTTGCAGTATAATATCATTATGAAAGCTAACTTGAATACAGGATGTGCATAATGCTTAGTGCTCTGGCGACACTGGACGCGCCCGTATATTATGTTGGGCACCGTCGCGGAAGCGTCTCCTAAGAAGAGGCCGCGGAAAGGATGAGCTGCTGTCGTTGGCGGAGCTTCAGGACAGAGAAAATACGCTTTTTTTTTTCATCATAGAACGGTCAGTGAATCTCACTGTGCTGTCACAAATTGACGAGAACGCATTATCGGAGCTCTGGGTGCTTCAAAACTCATCCGGACAGCAGCTTCCCGCGGTGCATCGCTTCGCAAAGCAGAACCACTGCGCGTGCTTCCGATCTGAGGTAGGCGTTCAAAAAGAAAAAAAGTGTTCATTGCAGAGAAGATGCGACTCTCGGACTTCTCAGATGACCTTGTGCAGCAATTCGTATCTATTGTATTTCCAACTGTGGTTATAATAACATGTGTCAGATATCGAAACCATGGGGGTGGTTGGGGGGAATCGGAGCAAGTCAAACACTGCTCGTCAGCTTTTTCTCCCTGCCTCCCCTTGGGGTTACTTAGTCGAAGATGCGAAAGGGCGCAAGTTGCACAACTTAATGGTCATAGAAGGGCTCACGCTACTCACAGATATCCCACGCGGATCGTCAACAGCGTATCGCGAGACACATGTTCAGACCTTACGATGGCTCTCAAAGTTCCGCCACCAAAATGGCTGAACTCTCAGGAAGCGCTGGGTAGCGACCATTATCTCATCCACATCACTATAACAACAGGCCGCCATAAAGCACGCGATACATCAGTCCAACTGGTAAATTGGCACACTTTCCGCAAAACGGAAAACTTTCGATTTCACCAGCCGCCCGATCCATATGACGAATGGTCACGAACACTCACTCAGCTGAGGAAGGAAGTGACCAGAGAAATCAAAACCGACCGGTAAACACCAGCAGTAGATCAGCACCTGCTGCACCTCTGGTACGCAAGACGTCAGCTGACCAGACAATGGAAGCGCCAGAAACTCAAATACAAGCTCAAATTTCGCATCGCGGAAATTACAGCACAAGCAGAGAAATGCCACCAAACTTGCAAAAGATAATTGGTTCACGAAGTGTGACGCACTCACGGGTACATTACACACTATATCAGCCTAGCACTTACTCCGGTATCTTATAGACCCAGAACAACCACGTGCCATGGAGCCACCCATCGAAACCTTCAGCGGGCTATCCATGCTAATGCAGGAGACACTGCTCAACTATTTCGAGATCTAGAGGACCAATACATAAATACCTCCGTGAGCGCTGACCACGTTCCCGATTACAGCGGAATCGCAAATCCTGAAAAGAATCGAGATTTCACGGCGTCCGAGATAGAGCGGCAACTGACATGATGCGTCGTGAAACGGCTCCAGGTCCTGACCAAATTACTACCGCTTTGATGGGCAACTTAAATGACGACACGCTCAATATATACTGATCTGGTTAACAAGTATTGGATCGATGGCGTCCTTCCTCAGGAATGGATGTCGGCCGAAGTTACCTATATTCCGAATCCCGGAAAGCCGATCAATATATAGACAACCTTCGTCCCATTTCCTTAACTCCTTGTGCCGGCAAGGTAATGGAGAAGGCACTGTATATTCAGCTCACTGAATACATGGAGGCTAAGAACCTTTTCCCAAATACCATGTATGGTTTCCGAGCATTATTTTTGGCACAGGATGTTGTATTTTACTTGAATCACGACATAATTAATCGTCTCAGGGGAGCCACGCAACAGGAGTGCGTCATTTTGGCGATAGACCTTGAAAAAGCCTTTGATAATGTCCGGCACTCGGCTATCCTGGCTAACCTGACTAAAATAGGAAGTGGTCAACGCGCCTACAATTACGTGCGCAACAACCATCAACTGACCACGCGAGTAGGCAACGCTAAATCGGCCCCCATCACAATGTCAGACTCCAGAACACCTCAAGGGGGCCGTAATTTCGCCATTCTTATCCAATATCGCATTGATGGATCTCCCTAGAGCACTCAGCGAGATACCCGGAATCAAGGACGCAATATACGCTGACGACGTTACCATTTGGACGAACAGCGGCAGCATGGGACAAATTGCAGAAGGGCTTCAACGGGCTGCGGATATTGTGGAACGCACCAGTCGAACATGCGGACTTCACTGCTCCCCCACTAAATCAGAATTGCTGGTATTCAGGCAACGTGGCAATTACATTCCTTTGAATGTCCAACTTGATCCATCCTCAGTCAAGGAAGTGGAAACCATCCGCGTCCTCGGAGCGCACATTAATAATCAGGGCAACAACAAGGTAGCGATCGAAAAGTTACATCATACCTGTACAAGTATCTCACGAATGAAATCTAGTATTGCCAAACGACACCGAAGCATGAAGGAAGCGGACATATTGCGTCTTGTACAAGCCTTTGTGATCAGTCGCGTCACTTAGAGCATTCCGTACCTGCATCCTGAAAAAAGATCAAAACAAATAAGACCGTCTACTTCGACCTTCATATCGGAAAGCCCTCAATCTACCCCCGTGGGCCATGAATGGCAGATTACTTGCGATGGGCATACATAATACAGCGTCAGAGCTCTTCGAAGCTTACCACGCAAACCAAGTGATCCGGCTCACACGTACCAAGGCAGGTCGCGCCACGCTAGATGCTCTCGGCATAAATCCACCAATGCACGTCGCTGGTAAACTATCACTGCCACAAGAATGGCAAAAGGAAGTCCACTTTTGACCTTTGCCACGCAATATGCACACCACCCATCACAAAAACAGACGAGCTGCCAGAGCTAAAATATATGACAAATATTCAGATTTTGAAGACACCTTCTTCGTGGATGCTGCCGGACCCCTTCACAACCACGCCACGGCAGCCGTGGTAAACAGGAGACAGGTAGTGGACTACATTTCAGCTAGCGGGGTAGACATCACATCCATAAGCCGGTATAGCCTTGCGTAACCCAAAAGGCATCTTTGTCCTCATAGATTCCCAGGTGGCGTATCGTGATTTCGCCAGAGGTCACGTCGGCCGGTTAGCACAATCAATTTCGCAACAGGCTGCGGCCCGTCGACAAGAGGGTCAGTGGATACAACTGCTATGGGTACCAGGGCACACAGGAGTTAGAGGCAATGAACACGCTCATGCCTCCGCCCACGATCTCTTACACCGGGCCTCCGTTGCTTCAACCACAGCGCACCTTCTTGCTGACCAGGACAATTCCCAGCCCCTCCTTTCGTATGCTGACATTCTGCAACACATGAGGCTGAGTAGACGCACTCTACACCCACCTGACCCTAAATTAGATAAGGCATCACAAGTCGCGTGGAGACGACCACAAACATCAACATTTCCAAATCTTTATGTATTGTCTAGGATAGACCCTTCGATGTACAATCCGCAGTGTAAATTCTGTGCCGAAATAATCCCAGTATATCGGACAATCATAATCCTACATTAGTCGAGTGCTAGGCGACCCTGTGCAGCCCTGATTCAGTGCAGCAACAAGCCCTGGTCGACCGAGCCCGGATGACGGCAAGAGCCAATGGTCTTTCGTACTAGGAGATCCAACCACTATAGCGACTTATTACCAATAAATGTTTTATTCTCTATCTCCCTGCCTCACTCATCCTATGCCTGATGAAAAATAAAGAACCTATTATTATTATTATTATTATTATTATTATTATTATTATTATTATTATTATTATTATTATTATTATTATTATTATTATTATTATTATTATTATGACAAGGTTTATTAGTCGATAACGACAACGGCAAGACAGCGTTAAGAACCGTCCAGCAGAGATCAGCACAGCAGCGAGCCGAAGCACGAGCCGTACTCGGCTGCTGACCCGCAGGGCGCGGGTTCGAATCCCGGCTGCGGCGGCTGCATTTCCGATGGAGGCGGAAATGTTGTAGGCCCGTGTGCTCAGATTTGGGTGCACGTTAAAGAACCCCAGGTGGTCAAAATTTCCGGAGCCCTCCACTACGGCGTCTCTCATAATCATATCGTGGTTTTGGGACGTTAAACCCCACAAATCAATCATTGAAGCACGAGCCGAGAGAGCCGGGCGTTGGCGATGCTGCTCGCTGCAGGCACATCTTCTTCACAATTGCCCCCGCTGAAAAAGGAGCCATCCTGGCGACTTAAGAAGTTTCAGGCAGAGGCTCATGGTATGGTTTCAGTCGGGAAACATGGACGATGTCACGTGCGCGCCGGCGCATGTCGTCCGATCTGGAAACTGGCTCAATTAGGAAATTGACTGGAGAGGTTTTCTCCAAAACGGTGTAAGGCCCCTCGTACCGGGGTACAAGTTTCGAGGAGAGTCCCGGTGTTTGGCGTGGAATTGCGAGCCACACAAGAGACGCTGGGGCATAGCTGGGATCTGAAAGGGCGGTGCTACGGTGTTCTTTCTGGCGTTTCTGCTCTTTTGAGGTGAACGCACGGGCGAGCTGGCGGCACTCTTCGGCTTGTCGAGAATCATCGGAGACAGGTGGGCACTCGGAAGCATCAGGACGGTAGGGTAGTAGGGTGTCGATTGTATGGGAAGGCTCGCGTCCAAAGAGAAGAAAGAAAGGTGAGAATTCCGTGGTGGTTTGACTGCGGTGTTATTTGCGAATGTGACGTATGGGAGAACACGGTCCCAGTTGCTATGATCAGATGCCACGTACATTGAGAGCATATCACCCAGCGTGCAGTTGAACCGTTCCGTTAGCCCGTTAGTCTGCGGGTGGTATGCTGTCATTTTCCGATGAATGACGTGGCATTCCGAAAGCAGAGTTTCAACGACCTCGGAGAGGAAAGCGTGGCCTCTGTCACTAAGGAGCTCTCGAGGTGGACCATGTCGAAGGATGAAGCGACGTAAAATGAAACAGGCGACATCCTGAGCAGTAGCGCTCGGCAAAGTGGCTGTTTCGGCGTAGCGTGTCAGGTGGTCAATTGCCACTATAATCCACCGATTACCATTTGATGTCAATGAAAGAGGGCCGTAGAGGTCAACGCCGACGCGATCAAATGGCTTGGCAGGGCATCGAAGTGGCTGCAATGCACCAGTAGCGCGTGGCAGCGTTGGTTTGCGTCGCTGGCAGTCAGGACAGCACTGCACGAATTTGCGTACAAAATTGTACATGCCGCGCCAGTAATAGCGATGGCGAAGGCGTTCATATGTTTTGAACATTCTGGCGTGGCCGCATTGCGGATCGTCGTGAAGAGAGGCACATACTTGCGATCGTAAAGTGCGTGGAATGACCAGCAGCCACCGGCGGCCATCGGGAGCGTAGTTGCGTCGATGAAGCAGTTGATCGCGGATGGCGAAATGGAAAGCTTGACGTCGGAGGGATCGAGATACTGGAAGGTTGGGCGTGCCAGATAGATATTCGATGAGAGATGCGATCCACGAGTCACGACGTTGTTCGGTGGCAATCGAGTCGAGATTTAGCGATGACAAGGTCTCGAGGCGAGTGTTTCCGCACGTCGGATCTGGTGATAAAGGTGAGCGGGACAGGGCATCAGCGTCAGAGTGTTTGCGTCCGCAGCGGTATACGACGCGAATGTCGTACTCCTGGAAGCGGAGTGCCCATCGCGCAAGGCGGCCAGAAGGGTCTTTGAATGTGGAGAGCCAGCAAAGCGCGTGGTGATCAGTTACTAGATCGAACGGGCGGCCGTATAAGTATGGCCGGAATTTTCCAAGCGCCCACACCAGAGCCAAACACTCTTTTTCTGTCACGCTGTAATTAGTTTCGGCTTTCGTCAGAGTGCGGCTAGCGTAGGCTACAACGTATTCTGAATAGCCGGGCTTTCGTTGAGCGAGGACGGTGCCTAGCCCGACGCCGCTGGCGTCGGTGTGCACTTCGGTAGGAGCCGTCGGGTCGAAGTGGCGAAGAATAGGTGGGGAGGTGAGCAGACGGCGTAGAGTAGTGAAGGCAACGTCACATGTAGGGGACCAGGAGGAGAGGTTCACGTCACCACGAAGAAGCTGGGTGAATGGTGACATGATAGATGCAAAATTGCGAACAAAGCGCCGGAAATACGAGCATAGGCCTACAAAACTGCGAAGTTCTTTCATGGTCGTCGGCTTGGGAAATTCTGCGACTGCTCGAAGTTTTGCCGGGTCAGGTAATACGCCGTGTTTGGACACGATGTGGCCTAGTATGACGAGCTCGGGTGCAGCGAAGCGGCGTTTTTTCAGGTTAAGCTGCAGGCCAGCGTTGGTCAGGCAAGTCAAAACGTGCCTGAGGCGAAGGAGGTGCGTAAGAAAATCATGGGAGAAAACCACGACATCGTCGAGGTAACAGAGGCACATATTCCACTTGAGGCCACCTAGCGTATCATCCATAAGACGTTCAAACGTGGCAGGCGCGTTACAGAGCCCAAAGGGCATGACGTTAAACTCGTATAGTCCGTCTGGTGTAATAAATGCCGTTTTTTGGCAATAGGCTTCAGCCATTGGGACTTGCCAATAGCCAGACCGCAAATCTAGCGACGAGAAAAATTCCGCTCCGTGAAGGGTGTCGATGGCGTCATCAATGCGCGGCAAAGGATAGACGTCCTTGCGAGTTATCTTGTTCAAACGACGATAGTCCATGCAAAATCGGATAGAGCCGTCTTTCTTACGCACAAGGACGACAGGTGACGCCCAGGGACTGTGAGATGGTCGAATGACGTCTCTACGAAGCATATCTTCGACTTAGTCGTTGATGACGCGGCGCTCTTCAGCGGAGACACGGTATGGCCTTTGACGCAGTGGCTGGTGTAAGCTGGTGTCAACATGATGTTTGACTTGTGACGTGTGGCCCAGTTGAGGCTGCGACACATCGAAATAACTCCTGAACTCTTGCAGAAGATCCAGCAGGTCGGCATGTTAGGTGGGAGTGAGAGTGTCGGCAATGGCGCTAGAAAACGTATCTTTAGACGACTCCTCGAGTGCCGCCAGTGATTTTGGGTGGTCGCAGTAGTCATCCGGGACATCAACCAAAGCCGAAGGGTCGAGATCCTGCACGCGGCCGAGACATTCCCCCGCAAGCAAAGTGACACGTGTGGAAAGCGCATTGCTTACGAACATATTGCTTCTTCCGGCGGCAAGGTCAATTGTTGCGAAAGGCAGCGGCAGAGCTCGACGACTCTTGAAGATATCGGAAGGCATAAAAAGGCATGTAGCGTCAGTGTAGGCGTTGCATGAAACGGGAACAAGGGCGAAATTTCCAGGTGGAATA
Source organism: Rhipicephalus microplus (assembly GCF_043290135.1). Classification (NCBI taxonomy): domain Eukaryota; kingdom Metazoa; phylum Arthropoda; class Arachnida; order Ixodida; family Ixodidae; genus Rhipicephalus; species Rhipicephalus microplus. Next base: position 11,597,550 of record NW_027464591.1, on the reverse strand, counting down.
TCGGTATCTTCATGAACGAGCAACTTCGCCGGCTGATGAAGAGCGTCAAGTAATGGGACATCACACAAGGGTGAAAACTCAACTTCGGCGCGAGCGCAGTCCATGACGGCATTATGGCGGGATAGGAAGTCCCATTCGAGGATGACGTCATGCAAACAGACAGCGAGAACAATAAATTCCACGATGTAAAGATTGCCTTCGATGGACACTCTTGCAGTGCAGGCTGCGAGAGGCGTTACTTGCTGTGCGCTTGCGGTGTGGAGCGACAGTCCCGAAAGCGGCGTCGTGACTTTGCGCAATAAACGGCAGAGATTAGCGGCAATAACAGAAACAGCTGCGCCGGTGTCCACAAGGGCGAAAGTACAATAACCTTCAACAGTTACTGTGACCACGTTAGCAGAAGAGGGGCGAGGGCTTAGACAGTTCGAAAACGGCGCAGTTCTTGCTTCTTGAACTGCGTTGCTTAGTTTTCCTGTTCGGAAGGTCCGGGCCGGCGACGCATGGGGGAGGGCGATCGCCGACGAGGAGACGTTGCGCGCTGCGGCTGGAAGTCAAGGTGGTCAGTAGGAGCATAGCGAGGTGACGAGACCGGCCCGCATTGGTCGAAGGGTTGGCTGCCGGGTTGCAACGACCGGGCATAGTTGCCGATTGTCTGAGGTCGACGGCAGCAGTAGCGGGCGACGTGTCCGGGAGTGAAGCAGGCGCAGCAAATCGGTCGGTAATCGGGAGTCCTCCATGGATTGGCGACTGGTGGTGCCGCCCAAGGTGTAGTATAAGCAGCCGGGTGTGCGCGCTGTGAGCGCGTGGTGTAGGGCGGTTGCGGAAGCCTACACACAGCATCTGCATATGTGAGCGGGGCGGCTACGGGCTGCATCTCTTGCGAACAGGCGACAGGAGGAGGCACAGGCTGCGCTGCATACGTTGGGGGTGCGGCCACAGGCTGCACGGCTGACGGTTAGGCGACAGGGGCACCAGCTGTGCGACACGCGGGCAGTGGACACGGCTAGATAGAGGCGTCTCATAGTGCGCAAGGGGAACAGCTTGTGCAATCTCTTCCGATATAGCAGTGCGAAGCGGGGCGGGTAGACGGGTGATGGTCTCGTGAGCAAAAAGCTCTAGAGAAAGTTGGCGGGCGACTTCCTCACGGACGAAGGCTTGGACTTGCTGAAGCAATGGTGAATTGTCAGGCATGGTGTCGAAACTGGACAGTGACTCACCACCACGCTGAGGTTGTCGAGTCAGAGAGCGTTGCTTCTTCAACTTGTCGTAGCTCTGACGTAAGCTGACGACTTCAGAAACTATGCTCGGATTTCTAGCCAAGAGCATTTTAAATGCGCCATCGTCGATGCCCTTCAGGATGTGTTTGACCTTGTCCGACTCGGGCATGGTGTCATTCGCGCGTCGACAAAGGTCGACGACATCCTCAATATAGCTGGTGAAATTTTCGCCAGTCTGCTGAGAGCGGACGCGCAAGCGCTGTTCTGCCCGCTGCTTGCGGACAGCCGGCCAACCAAACACTTCAGCACATGACGTCTTGAAGACGCTCCATGTGGGGATGTGTTTGTGGTTGTTAAACCACAATTCTGCGACGCCGGTGAGATAAAATATGACATGGCCGAGCTTGTCGGCTTCATCCCACTTGTTAATGGCACTCACCAGCTCGTAGTGCTCAAGCCAGTCTTCCAGGTCGTTCCCATCCGCACCACTGAAGACACTTGGGTCCCGTAGCCTAGGATGGCCGGGGCAGTTGAACTGAGGCGACGATGCCGATGGGTTAGCGTTGTCAGTCATGACGGGCGTTAGCGTGCGGCTTCGCAGTTCCAGGGTGTAGCGACGGGGATGAACAGCACTCTCCACCAAATGTGACGAGGTTTATTACTCGATAACGACAACGGCAAGACAGTGTGAAGAACCGTCCAGCAGAGATCATTACAGCAGCGAGCCGAAGCACGAGCCGAGAGAGCCGAGCGTTGGCTATGCTGCTCGCCGCAGGCAAATCTTCTTGTTCATATTATTATTATTATTATTATTATTATTATTATTATTATTATTATTATTATTATTATTATTATTATGTTGACGTCGGTTGCGTAGCAACCAGCGTCAACGGGGCAACGACGCTGGTTGCAACGCCACCGACGCCGGCATTCGGCGGCGCGTTTGCATCGTCGTTTCAGTCCCAGCAGCATTACTGTGCTTCGACACTGGACTTGTATACCGGAGTCTTCACGAGCTAGCGGGCATCCCATGCCGAGTTTGATGTTGTAAGCAGCGCGAGAAAAAAAGAATGTTGCAACGTTCTCTATGCACATTGTGCTCTTCGCAGTTGTGATATGTGCTGCTAAATTGTGTTTGTGCTCGTGTTTGTCGGTGAGTGACCAGATTGCGAGCAGCTGCGATGCCAAGGAAGTGTTGTGCCTACATTTCTGTGGGAACCATGAAATTGGGCCACTAGTGTATGTAGTTAAATCTCCGACTGACCAAAGTTCGCGAAAGACAAGGACGATGATCTCCGCAGAAAGAGGGAGCGCAAACTGCGGAGGGCGGGCCATAACTCTGTCCAGAACTCTGTCCGCGATGGCCTAACCACGCAGCCGAAGCTCGCGTGAAAAGTTATCATGACGCATGAAAAATCCAGCCATGATACCCTTTGTGAACAGCTTGAGTGTTTCGTGGTGTTCAGCTCCGGGAAGCGGTGGTTGTGACCGAAATGGCGGCGCACAGAAAAATACGCTAAATTTGGTCGAGGCTGGTACAGCGTACCATATTTGCTCGCATAATTTGTGCACTTTTTTTCGCGAAACTGGGAATCCGAGAAGGGGGTGCGCAAATTAAGCGGGGATTTCGCGAATGCATACGAAGTAATGAGCAATACTCCTAACGCGCGTATATACATTAAAGTAAATAAAATAAATTGAAGCCCCAACCTGGTGTTCGTGTTTATTGAACAAAATTAGCGCGTACGTTAACGAGTCAGACACAGCCACGCGCGGTACGTCTAGTCGGAATCGCTGATTCAGAGGTCCGATTGTCGCGGCCGCTGCCAACACCCTCGGTTCTGTCTAGCGCGTTCGAATGCCCCATTTTCTCAAAGCTCTTCTCGACAATGCTGGAAGAAATTAGGTCCCCCAACACGGCGATACCGGAAGACTTAAGCATTCGCACATAATTGAAAAGTCATCTTCAAAGGCAGGAAACTTGTATCAGCAAGCGTGCTCTTTCTTTAATTCAGACCGATCGCATTGATCGTCACAAGTTGGAAAAATTCACGCTGAAGTGCTTCGTGGTGGTACGATTTCCAGTTTTTTCAGCAAACTTGACAGCAGCGAGCTTGAATTTCGCCTTATATATAAATACTGTTGCCGATCACAATAGAACAGTGAAAACGCGAAGGACAGATGGCGTAACATAAACTTCTTAAATCAACCAAATATGCGTCGCAGTGCGAAAGCAGATAACGAGGGGAACATTTGGCGCGACAGGCCGTCGCACGCCTGCAGTGCCGAAGGTTGTCTTTGTTGTGACGCGAACTTGGATTCACACGGTTAGAAATGGAGAGATATAGGGGGACCAACGATCGAGCAGTTCCTGCGACCCGTCAACAGGTTTGAGTGTTCGTGCACGGTATTCTAGGGACCCTATAAACAGAGTCACACATCATGTGGATGAAACGTTGCAGAAGCTAGCCATACTTCTTGCAGTCGATGTGTTAGCAATGAAAAGTAGTTCGATGTTTTTACCACCAATATTTTTTTCGTTATTGCGGCGAGAAGTAACTGATTATGTGCCTTATAAACAAAAATGACCTTGAACGTCTGACATTATGCGGTTGTATAGTTTAGCTTTCCCGTGACGTCACATGCAGGCTCTCTACTCTAGATACGTCACGATGGCGGCCACCTGGACTTTCAGTGTCGGTTCAGGATAGGACACCACAGGGTCGTTCGGTACCCGCGTTCTCTTGTGCTCACCTCGCTTTCTTCTTTTCGCCAGTCGCGCCAAATGGGAGCACAAATAAACGCGAGGCTGCACCGGCTCTAATCAGATGTCACGCGAGCGATCACGAAACGCGAGGAGTTATACGTTTTGCTGGCCGAACTTCTTGCATAGCTTCCACTGCGTTGCACCTGATGTATCAAATGAACTATAGTTCACAGGAAGTCTTTGGAAGAAGTGACTTCGAGCTCGTAGTCCGTTTCACTGTTCTCGCCTGATCGGCGGGGCACGCCCCCGGCACGCCCATCTAAAAAATCCGAAAGTCCAGAATAGAAATAGAGTTGCTCTATGGAGTAACTCGAATCCAAAGCATCTTCGTGCGCGCCCTAGCGAGCTGGGTTAGATGGGTCAGGAAGCGCAAATTGTGCGAGTCAATATTTTTTTTCATAACGCTGACAAAATATTAGGGGTGCGCCAATTATGCGAGCGAGTACGGTATATACCAAAATATGATTCCAGTACACTATAAAACTGGTAACAGCGTACCCCTTAGGTTTCGGCTGAGTCATTGGCTGAGTTTCTTGAAGGCCCTTTTTAAGACATGTGTCACAAACGAGCACCCGAAAAAAGGGCACTGCCGAATTCTGGCGACCAAGCGCCACAGAGACACCTCAAGGTCAATGACAAAGAAGAAAATAAGCATCCAAAGACTCCCCGGGCACGCCGTCTCTCCCCCTCGGAAGCGTAGTTTCACCGACCAACTTCCTCACATCGGCCGCCGAGCAAGCCCTGGAAAGATCTCGAAGGAAAAGGGTGTTGTGATGCAGAGTTGCGTCACACGTCGCAGACGGCTCTCGAAACGTCTCGCTCTTTCCCCAGCCTTGGCTGCGCATCGCACCGACGAAACGATTAGAATTTTCTGGAATCTAGAGCGAAAGGTATTTAAGCGAGCAGCGGAGAAAGGAAAGCAGAAGAAAAAAGTTTACGCCAGGATGCGTAGGCCGGAGATGAAGACCGTTTACGCCCGTGTACGTAGGCAGGAGATGAAGAAAGTTTTGAGCAAGTGTGCGTAGAGTCATTCCGCCATGTCGGCGAAGGCTTCTGTCCTCAGTGACAAAGCAGGTGATGAAAAGAGTTTCCACCTGAGAAGTGAAGACTTGTGCTACAAGAAGAAGAGTGCGTCTACCATCAGCGAGCGAAAACACGTTGCAGCAGCTGCGCGTGGGAAGCCGACGTGTTACCGGCGAGGAAGTTTGGTGCTTGGAGAGCGGCCAGTTGAAGACGCGAGGTTTCCTGGAAGAGAAAGTTCGGGGGCAGCGGATCGACAACAGCGCTGGATTTTTAGTGAGTGATTCTTGGAAGATTATAATTCAGGCTTTGTTCCAAGGACTTTGGACGGAATCAGTTTTCGAACTCTGTAGTCTTTAAGTGCCTTGGTTGTTCGATGCGTGTGATTGCATGGTAGCGCGTATTGTTGTTTGTGTACACTGTTTCGAGCGTAACTGATTGTAATCTGGCGTCTGCGACAGGACCTTTTTGGGTCACAGTGTGTCCAGAAAGAGCCCCGAGTCATTGATAGTGCTATTGGAAGAATTGCTGTGTGTTGCTCAGTGTTCTCGTTAACGAGTGTGCATAGCGTGTTTCTATAGACTGAGTTAGGCAGATATCTTGTGCACGCGGCTAGAATTTTATTTGTGAGACACCATGGATCTCGAGACGTTAGTAGCTCTTGGTGAAAGATGGGTCTTTCTGGCGCCGAACTACGATAGTGGCTGAGCCGGAAGGAGAAAGAGGCGGTGTAGAGAGAGAGGTTGGCAGCTGAGAGGGCCAAGAAAGGAAAAGCAGCTGAGTTGGAGAGAGAAAGGGCTGCAGCTGAGAAGGCGAAAGAAGAAAGAGAGACAAAGGAGCGACAGCTGAAAGAAGAAAGAGAGGAGGAGTGTCACAAAACGAGCGCTCAAAAAAGGGCGCGCCACCAAATTCTCGAGACGAAACGCCGGAGTGACGCCGCGAGGTCAACGATGAAAGAAAAAGAAAAAAGAAAACAAGCTCTCCGGGCACGCTCCCTCTCTCCTCGGAAGTGTAGGTTCGCCGACGAACCTCCTCACCCCACATCGGCGGCCGAGCAAGCATTCGAAATTTCTAGATGGAAAGGGGCGTGGTGATGCCGGGTTGAGTCATCCGTCGCGGACGGCCCTCGTATCGTCTCGACCTTTTCCCAGCCATCGCTGCGCATCGCGCCGACGAAATGATGAGAACTTTTTGGAATCTCGCGCGGAAGGTATTTAATCGAGCAGCCGAGACAAGAGATCAGGAGAAGACGGAAGTTAGCGCCAGAGCGCGTAGGGATTTCGCCGTGTAGTTGGCGAAGGTTTTGTCCGTAGGGACAAAGCAGGAGAAGAAGAGGATTTCCACTTGAGGGGTGAAGGCTCGAGCTACAGGCAAGAGCGTGTGTCTACCGCTATCGAGCGAAGACGCGTGGCAACAGCTGCGTGTGTGAAGCCGACGTGTTTTCGGCGAAGAAGGTTGAAGCTTGGAGAGTGGCCAATTGAAGACGCGAGGTTTCCTGGAAGAGAAACTTCGGGGGCAGCGGAACGACAACAACACTGGACTTTGAGTGAGTGATTCTCGGAAGAGTATGATCCAGACCTTTGTTCAAAGAACTTTGGACGGATAAGTTTTTCTATCTCTTTAGTCTTTAAGTGTCTTGGTTGTTCAATGCATGCGACTGCATTGTAGTGCGTATTGTTGTCTGTGTCCGTTGTTTCGAGTGTGGCTGATTGTACTGTGTAGTACGTTGTTTGATTGGTAACATATTGTATGCAACTATTGTGGAGTGTGCATACTTGTGTATTGTTTTTGATCTGCCCATTATTGAGAATATAGTTTTGTTTTGTTTATCAACTCTCGGCTCTGACTTGTTCTTTGGGCCACAGCCGGCGTCCGCTGGCGCGCGAAAAGGTACCACTTCTAAATTGTCCACACTTTCGTGGCGCGGTTCGTGGGGCCGATACTTCGGCCCTTGGAATTAGCCCGGCGATCACCTCCCGAATTAACGGGACCCGTGACAATTATTCTGGCGTCCGCGACAGGACCTTTTGGTGCACAGTGTGTCCAAAGTAGTGAAAAAGAGCCTCGAGTTGTTGATAGTGCTATCGGAACGATTTTGTGTGTTGTTCAGTGTTCTCGTTAACGAGTGCAGCGGAGTGTTCTGATAGACTGATTTAGGCAGATACTTTTTACACGCGGCAAGACTTTATTTGCGAGATACAATGGATCTCGAAAAGTTAGTCGCTCTTGGTGAGAATATGGGTCTTTCTGGCGTCGAACTACGGAAGTGGGTCACCCAGAAGAAAAAAGAAGAAAAAGAGAGAGCCAAGGAAGAAAAAAACAGCTGAGCTAGAGAGAGAGAGGTTGGCAGCTGAGAGAGCGAAAGAAGAAAGAGAGGCAAAGGAGCGACAGCTGAAAGAAGAAAGAGAGCAGAAATTGAAGTTGGAGCTGGAGAGAGAGAAGTTGGCAGCCAAAAGGGCGAGAGAAGAAAGAGAGGCAAAGGAGCGACAGGTGAAAGAAGAAAGAGAGGAAAGGGAACGGCAGCGGCAGCACGAGATGGAATTCGAGCGGCTCCGTTCGCAACAGTGAAGTGAAACTCCCGTCCAAGTTAGAGTTGAAAGCAGCGAACGGGAAGATCATGGCTTCCGCTTGAACCCAAGCAAGCTGCTCGTAGCGTTTGATGAAAGGAAGGACGACCTTGACGCGTACCTTCACCGATTTGAGACGATTGCGAGGAGCCAGAATTGGCCGGAACATCAATGGGAAACTGCTTTGAGTACTTGCTTGAGTGCTCAAAGCGCTCAGTGTGTACGGCAGGCTGACGCCGACTGATGCAGCCAACTATGCAAAGGTGAAAGCTGCTTTGCTGAAGCCATTTAGATTTACTGTGGAAGGATTCCGGGACAGATTTTGGACAGAAAAACCAGCTGATGGTGAGACAGCTACGCAGTACGCCACCCGACTAAGCCATTATTTTGACAGATGGATAGAACTTTCAGGCACAGCACAGGAGTATGATGAGCTTAGAGAGCTCCCTATTAGAGAGCGATTTCTTACCAGTTGCCACCCATGTCTGTCGCTGTACTTGAAAAAGAGTAGAGCTCAGTCACTTGAAGACATGCTTGAATTGGCCGACCAATGCTTGGAAGTGCAAGGTGGCACAAATCTGGCCAAGGTTAGGAAGGAGTGTAGCGAAGAGTTGAAGAAATTGGCAGAAAAGAAGCATGCACCGGAGAGTGTTCCGCGATGTTTTATGTGTAACCGAGTTGGTCATAGCGCCAACAAATGTCGAACTAACTCGACGAGCCATACGGTTGTAAAATATTTCAAATGTGGTCAGACCGGGCACAAGGTAGACGCATGTCGTAACGGAGCGAGTCAAACTCACCAAGTAGCCTGTGTGCAGGCGGCACCAAAAGCCGATGATGACGACGTCACTAATGGATTCGTAGAGTTGAAAAATGGCAAGAAACTTCCTATTGTGGGTGCTGTAATGACAAAACAGCCAACCGGTGTTACGAAGGGAATGCCTACGCTGCCTGGAAAAGTTGCGAGCAATAAGGTTACGGTGTTAAGAGATACCGGTAGCTCCACTGTTATCGTGCGGAGAAATTCGGTACGGAAAAGCGAGTTAACATGCAAAACGAAGTCGGTTTGCCTAATTGACCGTATGGTTCGGATGGTTCCTGAAGCTGAGATTGAGGTTGAAACTCCTTACTTCAGTGGAAGGGTTACTGCCCTGTGCATGACGACCCCCCTGTACGACCTCATCATTGGAAATATCGACGAAGCGCGAGGGCCGAACGATCCAGCACGTTTGGGGGAAGACCCTTAGATGGAGCCCTCCTCAACGCAGGGACCGTGGGATACAGTGGAGGAGCATCACGCGACGGATTTCACCCGTGCTCAAGGTTAAGCCCGGGTACAAAGGACAGTGAATCGGGAGATGATCGTGTTGAACGAGAGAACGTGCCGTGCAGCTGGAATTGTGGCGGAACGACCTCAACTGACCAAGTGTGAAAAGGTGACGGAGTCGGCCAGCCAGGCCCAATGTAGTGACGTGAACAAGCTGGTGAATAATCTTACAAGATCGGCTGGACGTTATGACCCGTTAATGGTGTCAAAAGTGTCAGCGAGGGCTGAGACGATGCCTCAGATACCGTCGATTTGAAGCGCTCGCCGGAACAGAACGAGTACACAGGATAGGTGCTAAGGTTGAATCGGCATGTGCTTGGCAGTGTTGAGCCTAAATGTGTTGTGTTGTTGTTATCCTGTGTCCCAAGTGTACGTCGAGCGAGACAAAATGTTTGTTGCGGAGATGTGATGCGATCGACAAGGTTGTACCAGGGTTGTAAAGGCGGAGACCCTTGTACGTTTGTATTGTTTGAAATATATGATGGAGTGTTGTACTCATGTACCTGTGGTTATATTTCATGTGTTGTGAGATTGAATTGTGATGTGCACTTGTATTGAGTGTTCTATTGTGAATGTGACGCGCCATGAGCGACGGACTATGTTACAGTCTTTAGTGTGTGGTGACTGTTCGCACTCGTTTGTGTGGTTTTGAATATTATGGGATAATATACCTAAAGTGGGGGGGGGACAGTGTCACAAACAAGCGCTCAAAAAAGACCAAGTGCCAGAAAGACGCCTCAAAGTCAATAATAAAGAAGAAAACAAGCATCCAAAGACTCCCCGGGCACGCCGTGTCTCCCCCTCGGAAGCGTAGTTTCGCCGGCCAACCTCCTCACGTCGGCCGCTAAGCAAGCCCTGGAAAGATCTCGAAGGAAAGGGGCGTGGTGATGGAGAGTTGCGTCACGTGTCGCAGACAGCTCTCGAAACGTCTCGCTCTTTCCCCAGCCTTGGCTGCGCATCACGCCGACGAAACGATTAGAATTTTCTGGAATCTAGCGCGAAAGATATTTAAGCAAGCAGCCGAGAAGGGAAAGCGGAAGAAGACAGTTTACGCCAGGGAGCGTAGGCCGGAGATGAAGACAGTTTACGCCCGTGTGCGTATTCAGGAGATGAAGAAAGTTTTGCCAAAGTGTGCGTAGGGTCATTTCGCTGTATCGGCGAAGGTTTCTGCCCTCAGTGACAAAGCAGGTGATGAAGAGAGTTTGCACCTGAGGGGTGAAGACTTGTGCTACAAGCAGAAGAGTGTGTCTACCGCCAGCGAGCGAAGACGCGTTGCAGCAACTGCGCGTGGGAAGCCGACGTGTGACCGGCGAGGAAGTTTGGTGCTTGGAGAGCGGCCAATTGAAGACGCGAGGTTTCCTGGAAGAGAAAGTTCGGGGGCAGCGGATCGACAACAGCGCTGGATTTTTAGTGAGTGATTCTTGGAAGATTATAATTCAGGCTTTGTTCCAAGGACTTTGGACGGAATCAGTTTTCGAACTCTTTAGTCTTGAAGTGCCTTGGTTGTTCGATTCGTGTGATTGCATGGTAGCGCGTATTGTTGTTTGTGTCCGTTGTTTCGAGTGTAACTGATTGTACTGTGTAGTACGCTGTTTGATTGGTGACATATCATAATCAACTATTGTCGAGTGTGCATATTTGTGTATCGTTTGATCTGCTATACTTGAGAATATAACTTTGTTTTGTTTATGAACTCTCGGCTCTGACTCGTTCTTTGGACCACAGCCGGCGTCCGCTGGCACGTCAAATATGACCACTTCTCTGTTGTCCACGCCTTCGTGGTGCACTTCGGGGGGACGACAGCCCTTGGAATCAGCCCGGCGATTGCCTCCCTAATAAGCGGAACCTGTGGCAACATGTGCCCACCTAAAATGAATATCCCCTATTACAACTGTATATGGCCCCTGGGCAGTAACTCTGGATCTAGCAAACAAAGAACTCTCCGTGAATGAGCACGTGCTCCTTGTAGGCTGCGCACACTGACCGAAGGAAGCACACAGACACACACACACAAAAAAAAGAGACAGATATATAAATAAAGTACCAAAAAATACAAAAAACCAGGAATATATTCATTACTAATAATCGTAATGGCACTCATAGCGCTAAATAACTTCAGAGAATGCAAGGTGATAGAAAAAAAAATAACAGATCCCCCATACAGCAGCAATTGATGATATGCGAAGAACGAATGCGAAATGTTGACATGCAACTGTAAAATCAGTCCAACTTTACGAGGTGGAGGTAAATGATGCCAGACATGACTTCCACGTCATGATTAATATGTTTGGATGTGTCGTTTACTTTCGTCATCTATTCTCGTCACGTGTTACCAAATTTAGTATTTGTGGAGCTAGCAAAACGGCCGCGAGCCCGCTATGAGCGCGCTATGTTCTCATGTTCTTACATGACACGCGTGTCAGGGTTATCATGTTTGCACCAGTCATATACTTCGTCATCCATTGATGCAACGTAACACCGAATTTGGTATATGTGGAGCTTTCAAAACGGCCGTGAGCGCATTATGAAGGGCCAATATACTCCAATGTAGCGTTGACGCGCGCACACGCTGGGCACAGCGACGCTACGCTAGCAAAACGCGAGTACTCTATAGTCCTACGCTAGGTGCAACCGGCGCGACCAGCGTACGTCGGCGCAGGCCGGCGGCAACCGGTGCGAAATGCGACATGCTGCATTTCGCGCCGATGCGTTACCCAGACCACACTGCGTCTTCCTTTTTTTGTGATGGAGAGACGCCGGACACGCTGAAACGCGCATGCGTCAAAGCAACGCAGCGCAGCGCGTGCCTGCTAGTTCAGGCGGGTTCTCTCTGGGGGACTTGGTCTGCGTCATTTGTGGTTTATGCTTTCCGAAATAATTGAGACCCATTCAAACGTACTGTTAAGCAGCTTAAGCTTGGAAGACGGTTGCCAGAATTTGTGGTAGCATCTGGTCACATGAAAGCAAGCATTAGAGGTTTCCTAAAAGAAGTTGTTGATTCATGTCTCTTTCTAAAAACGCGTTTTTCATTGGAATACCCCAGTACGGTTTCGCGTAAAAAGTTATACAAAAATCTATTAGAAACAGTTCTTCCTGTTCCCCTATATAGAACATTATACCGTGTAGGCCCAGGTCAGAATGTCTTAAGCCGTGTAAAAAAATGGAGGTATCACCTGGAGCGAAATACTTTTTCTTTAAATTGCACACTGGGACCTTGCCCGCGAAAACATTGATGCACGAAAAAGGCTTATTCGTTCCTTGGGGTGTTGGTTGCCTTCTCCGCAAAAAGCTGTAACAATCGAACTTGTTTTCCTGGACTGCTGGGATGCAGTCATTTTCTGGGATGTTCTCCAAAGGACTTTAAAAAAGGATCTGCCTCTCAATGCCTATGGCATCGGATTTCTACCAGTGTCAAATAAAGAAGGAATACCTTTCGACCTAGTTATGTTACTGGGCCGACACCGTTTGTGGCAATCTAGAATGGCGGTGCGCCATGCTGATGTTAATACACGTCCGGTTAAGCGATACTTCTTTCAATCGGTCTGTGGAATCACAAAAGGTTCAGTAAGAGGTGCCCGAATGGCACCTCTTACTCAAGTAGAAAGCCTTCTACAGATGAAGTAATTTTTGAAAGCCTGTTAAGTTGGACGCTTTTTACCTCTTTTCTTTGTTTCATGTTTGTCCTTTGTTTGATGTACATTTGTTTGTGAATGTTATATGTACACAGGCAATAAAGAAAGAAAAAAAATGGCAGCATATCCACGGAGCGAATGATGGATAGTGGGGCGAAGCATCCGTCCGTCCATTCGTTCTTGCTTCCGCCATCCATGCCTGCGTCTGTGTGGCCGCCCGTGCGTCCATCCGCACGTCCGTGCGTAGGTCTGTTCGTGCGTCCGCACGTTCATCAGTGCGTCCGTCCCTGCTTTCGTCCATGTATCCGCTCCTGCGTCCGTCCATGCGTCGATCCGTCCGTGCAGCCATCCGTGCGTCCATCCATGCACCTGTCCGTGTGTCTGTTCGTCCACCTATTCAACACTCCCAGTACCACCATGTCGCATCTTTTCATCATATATTCCTCATATAGAAGCACCGCCATCCAGAGGATATTCCAAGAACTGAACGAGAGGAGGCACACGCACATTTTCTTATGGCTTGCTGTCACACAGGTCCCGTTAATTAGGGAGGCGATCGCCGGGCTAATTCCAAGGGCCGAAGTATCGGCCCCCCGAACCGCACCACGAAAGCGTGGACAATTTAGAAGTGGTCCTTTTTGGCGCGCCAGCGGACGCCGGCTGTGGCCCAAAGAACAAGTCAGAGCCGAGAGTTGATAAACAAACAAAATTATATTCTCAATAATGGCAGATCGAAAACAACACACAAGAATGTACACTCCACAATAGTTGCATACAATATGTGACCAATCAAACAACGTACTACACAGTACAATCAGCCAGACTCGAAACAACGGACACAGACAACAATACGCACTAAAATGCAGTCGCATGCATTGAACAACCAAGACACTTAAAGACTAAAGAGATAAAAAAAAACCTATTCAGTCCAAAGTCCTTGGAACAAAAGTCTGGATGATTCTCTTCCGAGAATCACTCACTCAAAGTCTAGCGTTGTTGTCGTTCCGCTGCCCCTGAAGTTTCTCTTCCAGGAAACCTCGCGTCTTCAGTTGGCCTCTCTCCAAGCTTCCAACTTCTTCGCCGGAAACACGTCGGCTTCACACACGCAGCTGTTGCCACGCGTCTTCGCTCGATAGCGGTAAACACACGCTCTTGCCTGTAGCTCGAGCCTTCACCCCTCAGGTGGAAATCCTCTTCTTCTTCTCTTGCTTTGTCGCTACGGACAAAACCTTCGCCGACTACACGGCGGAATCCCTACGCACTCTGGCGCTAACTTCCGTCTTCTCCTGCTTTGTCCCTACGGACAAAACCTTCGCCGACTACACGGCGGAATCCCTACGCGCTCTGGCGCTAACTTCCGTCTTCTCCTGATCTCTCGTCTCCGCTACTCGGTTAAATACCTTCCGCACGACATTCCAGAAAGTTCTCCTCAATTCGTCGGCGCGATGCGCAGCGAAGGCTGGGGGATAGCGCGAGACTGTACGAGGGCCGTCCCCGACAGATGACTCAACCCGGCATAACACGCCCCTTTCCTTCTAGAAATTTCCAGTGCTTGCTCGGCCGCCGATGTGGGGTGAGGAGGTTCGTCGGCGAAGCCACGCTTCCAAGAGGAGAGGCTCGCGCGCCCGGGGAGCCTTTAGATGTTTGTTTTCTTTTTCTTTCTTTTTCGTTGACCTCGCCGCGTCACTCCGGCGGTTCGTCGCGAGGATTTGGTGGCGCGCCCTTTTTGAGCGCTCGTTATGTGACACTTGCGCATCGTGTCTACTTCCCACCTTTAACCAACTCGAGTCATGGTATATACTAGTTCACTATATGGATGGCACTGTGGCTCAACGCTCGTTAAACCTTTCTAAAACCTAAAAGGTTACGCCCAGCGAGTATAAAGTAGCACCGCTTTTTTGTCATCTGTGCGTTGTTGAACAATAAAAAATTCGCAGCGTGCGCGTTAACTAAAAGCCGAATTCTTCTGTCTCTCATTCCCCATTAGCAGCCATTGGCATGTACATTGAGCACTATCCTTTATTGTTCAATAACGCACTGAAGAAATTTCTCACCGGCACCACCTTGGAGGTCAAAATGTTATACTTGTTACACACTCCTACACCGACTACGAGGGACGAACGGGTGTCACTATAAGGAGCTTCGGCGTTCCAGTCTTCAACGCAGTCAGCGTTCCGGCGGCGTTGCTGCCGGGTGTCCACTCGCGACTTTGCCAGCCAGTTTGTTTGAGGCCTGATACCATCGTCGTCGGCCCCTGCCGGGACCAGCGAGGATAGCGTCAAGGCCTGCGGCGCTTCCCCTCAAGGAGCACTGCTTCAACTTCACCGTCCCGGAGGGGATGGCCTCCGTCCACGAGATCATCGATGGCCTCGAAGACGCCGTGGGGAGTGAAGGGGTGCTGTTCCTGCAACACCTCGGAGCTTCGAAGTTCCTAGTTGCGGCTCGGTCGGCTGCACAAGCAACCAAGTTGATGGTAAACCAAGGATTAAAGTTACAAGGTCACAAGGTACAAGTTGAGGCAGTTGGGGCGCCAAGCGTACAAGTCAGTGTGTTCCGCCTCCCGCCGTACGTGTCAGAAGATGACGCAGTTCTTTCAGCTCTTCAGCCATACGAAAAGTGAAGGGTATCACATTTGTTACCTTGCAAAGGCATCAATCAACGTACACTGGTACCCGCATCATCCGAATCGAGATAACGAAGCCCGCGCGCCCCCAACTTTCTATCTATTCAAGGTCACCGCGTGATGCTCGAGTATCGTGGTATGCGCAGAGTATGCGCACGCTGCAGCAGAGAAGCTTATGTTGCGGCTACTTGCACAACACCCTTCTGTCAACGATGTGGTGCCTTCGGCCATACATCTGAGGATTGTGTGTCCAAGTGTAAGCGCTGTAATGGGGACCACGCGACGAAAGATTGCTTCCATCCCAAGTCATACGCAGACGCAGCGCAGAGCACCTCACAGTCACCGAAGGAATTCCCAGAACTTGGAGAGAGTGCTTCAAAGAGAACAACCCAAATTGGAACCTCCAGGCACATGGAGGTTTTGCAACGCAAAACCAAGCCACGGCCACAGAAGATTCCAGATTATTGGGATGAAGACGCCGCAACCAACACAGAATTTTATGACGCCAAGACAGAAGATGCCAGTGGCGTTAATGCCCCGTCGCCATGCACAACGAGTGACAACGACGTTTCTGCGCTGACTAGGGACACCGCAGCGTTGTCATCTCCCACAACGTCGTCACAGGATCCCAGCAACGCTGTGGAGACACCGAGTGCGTCCGCTACGTCTTCATCAGAGGAACTCAAGGCCACAGAAAACGAACAATCCTCGAACGCATCACCGCTGGAGGAAGCGTCCCAAGCATCTCGGAGCGCTGGCCAACCGGGAAAATCGCTCTGACCTTCCGAGGCAACAAGTGCAAGTGACGAGCTCCATGAACGGCCACCTGTGGGTCTGGAAGGTAGCATGAAGACGACGCCCACGAAAGAAGTAAAGACCACTTCTTCAAGAAAACCTAACACGCCTCGCACACACACTGTACAGGCCCAAAAAGAAGCATCCAACAAGACATACAGACATCATAGGAGCCGGTAACCATCACGAAAATTAAGGAGTGACAGATTTTCGCAAGCCTGACGATCGGTATCTTTGTCTCCTGACGTGTTCTCCCGACAAGTTGTCTAAAGCCACAAACTCTCAGCGCTGCACCAAGCCTGGTAGTTCAAGCAGTGGAAGTGATGTCACCACCTCCGGAACATCCAAAAAGCCCCGAGTATCCAGGATTCGCCAAACCGAGATCCATCACCTGATGCGGGTGAGGACTCAATGTTTTTTTAATTTGTGCTGCCCACATCCATTCTTTCCGCTTCCTGTTGTCTTTACCGTTGCAATGCTTGCTTCCCAGTCGTACAACCACAATGCATTTGTTGTCTCCGATGCATGCAAACTGTTTAGTATTCCATACGTTACTGTCATTCACGAAGGAAACTTCATGTGCCAATTTGTGAGCTCTATGGTGTGGTGGCTATGCCCTGTTATAGTAATTGCATCATGTGAGTTAGTTTGCTTGCTGCGTGTACTATTTTTGTTATTATTGGTGTTGCTTACTGGGTCCGTTCTCTCTGTGCGCGTGAGCATCACGTTGACTTCATACACTGCCACTTGACACAGAAGAGGCCGTACCATCCCCTTACGCATCGCTGTTAAAAAAAAGAGAAAAAAAAAACGATTGTTTCGTTTCCCCCTAAATTTATTTTAAATGGATAGGCTATATTTTATGACTTTCCATGCTTGCGGTTTCAAAGATCTTGTAAAACAACAGGAGGGTGATTCCACGAGAGATCGACACGGGTCCAAAAGTTGATATTTTAGATTTCATTGAGTATTTTATATTTCGTGCACCTCTCACCAGGTAGCCCGAAATTCAACTTCGTTTTATGATTAGTGGCATAACTTACGAGAAAAAAAATATCAAACTTCACCAACACGGAGGCACCAATTTCGACACCTGTCATTTTCGAAAATTGCAGATGCTATAAAAAGACAAATAGTTTTGTTTCAAGGAACATATTTTTTTACCTGAAATGTATGTCTAATGAAGAATGAATGAATTTATACGGTTTCAAGTTTGCAGACCTTAAGAAAATAGCTTTTAAAAATGTCTAATTTTGCGATAGTTTAAACTAAGTCATGTATTCCCCCCCTTTTTTTTTCTCCGAAAGTAATGCAAGCAGCGTTTTCAAACTTGACACGTTTTAAGGATATAGTGTGTTCATTAGGTACATAAATTATTGCTGCCGTAGGGCAAATGTAAATTTTTATATATTGCCTCAAAGTTCTCATATTGGAAAAAGTGTACTGCACTGAAATTTGAATAATAAAAAAACCCCATCTTAGATTTTTCTTAAAATCTCGTAAATAGACAACCGAAGGCCATCATACAGTAATATGAAAAAACATGTTGCATTATTTTGTTTTTAGCAACAATATTAACAATATTCGTGGTATAAATCAGAGCTTTTCGAGAATGCGCTGATAAGTAGAGAAATCTGGAAATCGGAACGGAAAAGCGGGAATAAGCTTCAAACGCGAGTAAACGTGACCGCATTTGGTGAAGAAAGGCTGTTTTAGCAGAAAGGAGTAACTATTTTGAACACGGTACTCTACAGTATCTGAATTCACTTTATACGTAAAGCACTGAGACTTCTAATATGTGGTGCCTCCCCATTACTGACGCACAGATGGAACTGCTGTGACGGCCATGTGTTTGCAACACGTTGTGTAAGAGAATTGAATGTTGAATGAGTTCATAAACGATTCATAACATTTTTTTATCCTTTAGGGCACGAAGACTGCCGCATTAGACTGAAGAACATGTTTTAGGGCAAGTTGTCATCCGTCGTCTGCTCTACAGATGAATTGCTGTGCGCCGCATCTCGGAGGCAATGCTTTAGATCTTATGGTTCAAAGTAGGGACAAAGATTACGCCTCCCGTAGTTTTATCAACAAAAACATTGTGAAATTCATTTTAACGTACTATACTTCAGTTTTGTATTTGCACTGTGGATACTTGCGCACAAGTATTGTTGCGTGATGGCCATAAATATATTTTGGCCATAAAGATATATTGTTGCGTGATGGCCATAAACCGCAGTCCTTCAGCGAAGGAAGGGTGATTCTATTACTGAAAGAGAGTATGGAGCCGTTAGATCCTAAATCGTGGAGGCCCATTACCCTTCTAAACACAGACTATAAGTTAGTAGCCACGCTGCTATCACGGCGTCTGCCGCCTTTCTTGGAAGAGATTGTGTCCCCCTTGCAGTCTAGTGCAGTACCAGGACGTTCCGTCTTCGTACCTCTTACAATCATCAGAGACCTCTTCGCATATGCCAAAGAAAAACAAATCCCAGGAGTATATATTTCTCTTCATCAGGCCAAAGCATTTGATAGAGTTGAACACGGGTATCTTTTCGCTATTTTGCGCATATTTGGCCTCCCAGAGCAGTATGTGCGACTGGTATAGAAATACTTTATCAGGACCTGTCAAGTTCTCTTTATTTCAACAAAGAAGTGACCAGAAGCTTTTCAATTCAAAAAGGGGTGAGGCAAGGCTGTCCGTTGACTCCGGTATTATTCATTTTGTCTCTATAGCCTTTGATTAGAAAGATTGCAAACTGCGAGCGCAGAGTGGGTTTCCCGATGCCTGGCAAGGAAACCTTCAAAATTGTCGCATACGCCGATGATATTTCGGTATTTTTTCGTAACTTGTCTAGCTATAGTACATTCCTTGACATTTTTGCTGAGTATTCCTATCTGTCTGGTGCTCTTTTAAACACCACCAAATGTAAGACATTGCGCTTTGGAGGCTTCAGAGAACTATTGCCAGGAGACTTGGAATACATTCAAGCTGTTAAGGTGTTAGGCGTTTACTTTGAGGAAGGTGATGTATCAAAACAGACCTGGGATGACGTGCTTAGGAGATCTACCGATGTCATAGCAGCAGCCACTCATTTTAACCTGTCACTAACGGCAAAATCAACAGTCATCAAGACAGAGGCATGCGCTTTTGCGTTTTACATAGCACACATCGCCCTGCTACCTCGCCGTGTTACAGGACGCCTCGCCTCTGTGGCGGGGACCTTCCTCTGGGGAGGAAAACCAGCAAAGGTACGGACGAAATTTTTACAGCTTCCTACAAACCATGGAGGCTTGAGCCTCCCATATATACCAACGTTCACGAGAGCGCTGGCTGCAAAAACAACACAGAAGCTGTTCGATGACAGCAACTACCCCGGGTACAGGCTCATGATGTACTGGAGCAGTACACTAAAAGGTACTTTCACGGCCAATCCGTACATCGGACCACGAGCAGAAATTCCACTTAAGTTTTACAGAGCTGCCAGTGGCTTATAACGAACAGTGGAATCAATATGCTCATGGAGTCTGGAAGATGTTTCATCGCAAGAAATAAGCGAAATGGTGACAAGTAGCACACTGAGCAAACAGGAAAAACCAGCATCCTGCACGAAAAAATAGAAACGATGGTGTTGTAATCGCGTACCTAACCAGCAGGGGCGGCGCCAGGGGGGGGGGGGGCAAGGGTGGTCTGGAGCCTCCTCAAAATTCTCGCCTGCCCCCCCCCCCCCCCATGCCCACCCAAGTGCCCGGAAGCATATATTGAAAACCTAGTAGGAGCAGAGCTAGCTTGCCCCCCCGGAGGAACTCACTTTTCGTGGTTGCCCCCCCCCCCCTCCCCTCAGTAAAAACATCCTGGCGCCGCCCCTGCTAACCAGGTGCGCGAATTTGATTGGTTGAGAAGATTGAGGGCGTTGCTTACGCGTGACTGGTTAGAAGATTGGGGAGTCGCTCCAAATGACCGCTGCCCAAATTGCGGCAAAAGAGAGACGGCCCAACATGCTCTGTTTCAGTGCTCGGTGGCGAGAGGAGTCTGGCACATGGTACAACGCCTCTTTGGCTACCGCACGGCGCGCATAGGAACAGAACGTGGGCTGTTTGCAAGACTGGTCTTTACATTAACCTTGTACGTACTGTGGCGGCGACGCTGTTTAGCGGAAGTACGGCACAAGCCGCATAGAGGCACCTATCCCGCACTACAGAAAATTCGGCTCATTGTGTGGAATTACCTAGATCAGCAGCTGGAAACGCACAGCGAAGAGGCCTTCCTTCGACGATGGCACACACGTTTCTTCAAAGTAAGAGAGGGACAGCTGAGGTTTCGAGTTGTCCCGTACTAGCCATGCACCCACTCTAGTACGCATGCATAAGTGTTATCCTGTAAAATGTGATTAACTTGATCCTTTTAATTTTCCTTTCACTTGTAACATTTGGATACTCAGTGATGAATTAGATTTTGGTGCTCATTTGTAAGATGTTTATATACACTGTCTTTACTTGTTTTCGATGTTTCGTTTGTGTACGTACAAGTTAAGTGTACAATAAAATAAACTTCACTTTTTCGCCCCTAAAAGAGTATATGGGAGGACCGGCGCCTGGCGTGGCAACGCCGGCGTGACGCGACGAAATGAACACAGGCGAGCACGCGCACCGCGCCACGTCGAATGACTGTGGCATGTAGTCATGTTTTCACATGACACACATCTCACGATTATCATGTTTGCACCAGTCACATGCCTTCGTCATCCATTGACGCCACGTAATACTAAATTTGGCAAGTGTGAAGCTAGCGAAACGGCCGCGAGCGCATCATGAGCGTAGCATGTAGTTATGTTGCTACATGACACGTATGTCATTATTATCATGTTTGAATGTGTCATTTACCAATGTAGTCCGTTCGCGTCGCGTAATACCGAGTTTGGTATATGTAAAGCTAGCGAAACGGCCGCGAGCGCATCATGAGCGTAGCATGTAGTCATGTTGTTACATGACACGCATCTCATTTATTATCATGTTTTCACCAAAATCATACATTCGTCATCCATTCACGTCCCATAATACCAAATTTGGTATAAGTGAAGCGAGTGAAACTACCGCCAGCGCATCATGAGCATGTCATTGTCATGTTGTTACATGACACGCATCTCATGATTATCATGTTTGCACCAGTCACATACCTTCGTCATCCATTCACGTACTGTAATACCAAATTTGGTATATGTGACGCTAGCTAAACGACCGCGAGCGCATCAGCGTGGCATGTAGTCATGTTATTACATGACACGAGTGTCATGATTTTCATGTTAGGGTCTGTCGCTTGTTTTCGCCATGCAATCATGCCATACCATAGCAGTTTTCAACATGCCATGTGAACGAAACCACCACAAGAGCTGCAGGACCATGAAATGTAAATCATGACATTCATGTAATCCATATTATGATTTTCGCATTATGATTAGTAGAATATGTTCTTTATACAGCCATGTTATGCCATACCAAGTTTGGTATTGATACCATTATCTAAACGGCCAGGAGAGCTCATCGTAGACGGTTATATATATAGACTGTAGATCCATATCCGAGAAACGATATATATATATATATATATATATATATATATATATATATATATATATATATATATATATATATATATATATATATATATATATATATATATAGATAGATAGATAGATGGATAGATAGATAGATAGATAGATAGATAGATAGATGGATAGATAGATAGATAGATAGATAGATAGATAGATAGATAGATAGATAGATAGATAGATAGATAGATAGATAGATACGCTCAATATCGCCGAAGTCCGCCAAGAAATGCTTCGCATTTAAAAGGCTGTTGCTTATGTGCATTGTAAACAATTCGTATCATAGTTATTGCAATCGTACGTGGTTCGCTCAAATGGGCATAATCGGCAGTTAACAAGAAGACCAGTCTAATATATTTCGTTTCACTGTCGGGTTTGCAAAGTGACCTCCATGTCTTGGTGACAACATAATTTTTCTCACACATAAATGGGAAGGAGCGCTAACGTTGGGTCTAACATATTGGAATGTTCGGAACAAAATGGCGCCTGCAGAAAGCTAACGTGGAGTGAAATCAGATATGCCAAACTATTACTGGTGTTTTAAGAAGCATTTATGCTTTAGGCAGTAATGAGGAACCTCTAGTCAAGATATTAAACCTTGAAGCCAATTAGTTAATATTTTTTAAGAAAGGAACGCGAACAGGAGAACCGAAACCAGAACTAGCGTTTTGTCACTTGAGATGCCCAAGTATCAATCTTTTAAATACTAGGCATTCTAAAGTCAAATTCCCGTAGCGTGAGCGCAACGCTATTTATAGTACAGATTGCGGGACTCTGTGCATATTTGAGTACTTATTTGCTGCACACGGCTATCAATGCACGGCGTAACGTGCGCAGCCCAGAGCCTCAGGGCACCAGCGCGGCCTCCTCCTCCTTTACAAGGTGCCGGGTGCATGCGCAATAAAAAATAGTTCGACACTCAGTCCTCGCTGGTCACATACCGCAAAGCTTAACACATCTTGGGAGGCTATATTTACGTACAACTAGGATTATTTTGCGGGCTACGCACGTGTCAGTTTTCTTAATTCTTGTGTACACCTGGAGTCGGCTAAGAAAGCAGCGCCTGTACATGGCAAGTCAACAACCCGATCACGCAGGCGTCGTGTTCCATTCGGAAGACGTTACGTGCGCGTGTTTGCGTGTTTTCGTGCGTTTTCTCGTGAGTGCAAGCGATCAAATCCGTGACTTTGGAGTGCGATTACTTTTCTAACCAGCGTTACACGACGCTGGCACTACGACAGATGCGGCCGGGCACATCGTAAGGTAGAATTCCTGTTCCCTGTATATATATATTTTTTTACTTTAGAGTGTTCTCCCAATGGCGATTCTGAAATGCGGTGTGACAATAAAAGCAACTTCGACTACTCTTCTAGCGTTAGATTCATCACTGCACCAATGCGGCGTTACTGTAGCTTGTGCATGCGCATTTTGCTTAATGATCATCATCAGATGGCGAAAGCTGCCTCGCACGCGCTCGTCGTGTCGAACGCCGCTCCTGTCTTCAGCACCTGCGCGTCGTTTGTGCGCCGACTGCCGTAAATCATCGCAGTTTAGGCTCGCCGTAGCACGTAAGCAGTCTAGCTGCTTTTGCAGAATTTGTGAGCGAGGGCAAAGCGCTGCGATCTGACGAGCATTCGCGCTTTGGTTTCTGTATTTAAGATAGCGGCTTTTTGGCGTAGTGTTCCATGGCTGTAGCGTGTAGTGACCGGCGGTCAAATGCTGCTGTTGTTTTTGCACAGGCGCTGCCGCGGCGAAGTCTCATGCTTTTGCGGTCCGCTGCTGTTGCTACTGCTGCTGATAGCGTCGTTTGACGGTGATCTTTGCCATCATCGGCTTGATGAGCGACAATCAGGATCTGAGCTTTGCCGTCGGCGCTGTGAACGCTGTGGGCGCCGTGAGACCAACCGAATCCCTGATGGCGGTGTCGGGTACGAACGGTGGACTGGATGCGCCGAACGTGTGCCGAGACTTCCTACGCAAGGTGACTGCTTTGTTGTGCTCGTTAGAGGGAAGCAGCACGGCGTTTCGTGAGATGTGCACTTAATGAAACGGCGATCGTACCTGCGTGCGTCGCAGCATGTTAACGCGTAGCGATAATGCACGCGCACATGGGAGTCGATCGATTGACGCTAGCCGAGATGCTAAGTTAATGCTGTAGTTTTAGTTTCCCCCGTTTTCGTCTGCGATCGTACTGAGGAATTTTTAGGCGCACTTCGTTAGTTTCGTCTTGTTACATTGCATAGGGAAACTTAAAGCAGAAAGGACTGTGCTCACATCCTTTCAAAACACGATGGGCCTGCCTACCATTAAACCAAACATACTCAGGACTTTGCTACGGTTCACTGTATCGGGTGCGAAGCCTTCTGAATATCCAAGGATTTCTTTAGTGCCACCTGTTACTTTATCCTAGTACGTTTGTAGTCAGAGTTAATTAGCAATCGTGGGCTAAGGGAGGGAGATTCTGTAAAGTGCTTAATCAAAACAAAGCTAAGGTCGTGTGCGTGTGAGACGCATATATTTTCTAAGAGACGATTCCTCGATATTTAGCAAGAAAAAAATAAATGTTCTCCGCTGTAAGTGGCCTCTGTTCTCCATGGCACTGCAATTGCTTGCGCGCATTCTCTTGAGCCTTCAGGTGTGTCACCGAGGCAGCCGCTGCAAGTTTGTGCATCCTGAGGGAATAGACAACGATGACATCCGTGGCACCATGGAGCCAGTGTTCTGCCACGATTTCCAGAACTCCGAGTGTCTGCGACCAAACTGCAAATTTCTTCACTGCACTCGTCAGGTGAGTTGGAAGTGCCCCATATTGGAAGGAAATGTACACACGTTGCTAGGGTTCAGGTTGAAGGAGGGTGTACTAGCTGGCAAAGGTATACAGTGTAGTGGGCCATGCCCTTAGTGTGTATCCATGTCTTCTTCGTTCTGTTTTTTTGAGATTGCTTGATTTACAGTACTGTACACTGAAAAAAAAAAAAGCAGACAGTACACATAGTTGACAAGTATGCAAGGCAAAGCTGGCATGCAGTGCTCAAGTAAATGCTGCACAAGTGTTCACCTTCTGTGTGGAACTAAACAGCACAAAAAGTGTGTACCTGCCTGGCAGGATGACAACAAATTGGCACATGCGTGCCCTACAATACAACTACTTTCTAGTTTCAGGCATTGCCCCAAATTACTGTAACAATTGATAGTATTGGGGCGCTGTGCTGTGGCATGTCTACAGCATTGGCGAACATGGTACCTTTGTCGCACTGTCAATTTAATGTTATTGATGCGAAACTATGTTCATTTGTAGTTTTATTAATTTGGTGCCAGCTCTGAGAAGTAATGAAAGCGCGTTCAACCAAATGAACTTGTTCACATGTGAATTGTGACCGAATGTGTAGGCAGTGGTGTTAGAGAGACTGAACATAATTACTGAACATTTTTGCATCTTGTAAATAAGAGTCCTTCAGCCCATTCCACTAATTTGCTGGTTCGTTGGCATAAAAGTGCACCAGAATTTTTTTGCCAGTAAATACTCTAAGTATCAGTGGTGATCGTGTTTTGTTTAAGCAGTGCTGTTGTGGTTGTTTTCTGCTGTGGTTCGGTCTATTTTCATATGCATAAGAGACATGGTATGCAAATCAAGTCAAATGGCCGAGCTTATGTACTTCAATCAAACTGTCGTTATTAATTCTTTGAGGTCTCAATATTTTTGTCAAATGCTTACTATAAGGGTTGATTGTTTTATTGCAGATTTAAAATGCTAAAACCATGCTATTTTGAAAAAAATTTCCCAAATTTTTCTGGCTATAGAAAGTGAGCAAAAACATATTTGACTTAAGTATAGAGGGGCTGCTTATTCATAAACAATAAAAATGAGAAAGAAGCCTATATTTATAACTGGCTACGTATGCTCATTGGAACAAACATGTCTCACAAAAAATATATATATGAAAACCAGGTTACTGTCAATTTTGCATCAATCAGTCTCATCATATATACATCCACTCCTTGGATAAGTACTCCTCTGTCAGATTCCTGTTTCGAATTGGCGATTGGTGTCTCAGTGGCTGACATCTAATGAAATTGAGTCCTGTTTGGCTTTGGGGAAGTAAACATAATAGGAAGAATCGTTGCATGACTCGCCCGCAGAAGGAAAACGTGCGTGCATGCCCACGTCATTGTCTATGTGTATTTGAGTGCATGTATGAAAAAAATATGGCACTGTGCCCTTAACAGAATCCTTGCATTTAGGCATGGATTGTGCTGAAATCAATGCCTAAAGGTTAAATCCATCCTTAGGTTTTGCTGAAATTTCTGTATTAAAAATAAAAAAAACTTATGAAATGTTAGGTTTTCAACAAGCATTTGGATTTGAAGCTTGTTTATGTGCTATACTTGTGCAGAAATTGAATTCATTGTGCTTGGTGCTCACAGGGTTGTATTGCAGTAGCAATGTTTGTTTCTCAAAGTCCAGTACGTGCAGTCATGGTTCACACACGTCCAGCCCTATGTGGAGTCTCATCAGCGCTAAAGACTAGTTGCGGTTGGCTGTGTCTTCAGTTTTTGTTCGCAGAGGGCAACAAGCATCTGGAAAAATGTAGTTTTGCTCATTTGTTGCGTCAAAGCGTGACAACAATGATATGAATAACAAAATTCTGTTTGCCCAAGTGTGAACCACTAAGGCTCACTAGGCCATAGTAGAGCTAGTGTTTGACTTAGGTTTTTCTCAAGTTTCTCGAAATGCTAAGTTTTTGTCAGGAGTACCAAGTATTGTTAGGCTGCACTATGCTTCTCTGGTTTCGATCAGTTCTTCAACACTTTGCACATGTCACATGGTTTTGGTAAGAGCATGTCATGTGACTTGCTGTTTACAGTTCTTGGTCGGAATATGCCACATCACCAGTTCTGTGATTGTAGTCGTATAACTAAAGGTCAAGTGATGATAAGTAATTTTTGGTCTCGTGACTAGTTGCACGATTTTAGTCGTGCCAATAGATGCCTTGTGATGTTGCAGTATTTTAGTCACGTGTCTAGCTGTTACGTGGTTTTGGTGGGAAGATGTCGCGTGACTAAGTGTTTGTGTTCTTTAGTTGCGTGACCAGCTGCTATGTGGTTTATGGCAGGAACATTTCACGTGACTAGCTGTGACGTTAACAGCTGTTATGTTAATAGCTGTTATGTAATTTGATGTGATGTGACTATGGTTACTCGAATTTAGGACGAAATGTTACGGGATGTCTGGTCACGTGAGTAGTGGTTACTTGATGTTTCGTGATTTTAATCATGTGAACTTTAATTTAATGTTGTGTGACTAGTTAATATGTAATGTTATGTGATTTAGTTAAAGTGAATAGATGTGATTTTTGGTCACATTGCTAGTTCATAAGTGATGTTACACAATTTTAGTACTGTGACTTGTTACTTGATCTTTGGTCAACATATTTGCCCATCGCAGTTGTTGCATTCCGCAGCTGGAAAAATAAGCGCACGTGTTGTGGGATTGAAGCAAAAGGTGACGACCAAGCGAGTGTGCACTGCTTCATTTCTGTTTTCGTTAGTCAGCCCCGCCGCGGTGGTCTGGTGGCTAAGGTACTCGGCTGCTGACCCGCAGGTCGCGGTATCGAATCCTGGCTGCGGCGGCTGCATTTTCGGTGGAGGCGGAAATGCCGTAGGCCTGTGTGCTCAGATTTGGGTGCACGTTAAAGAACCCCAGGTGGTCGAAATTTCCGGAGCCCTCCGCTACGGCGTCTCTCATAATCATATCGTGGTTTTGGGACGTTAAAACCCACAAATCAATCAATCAAATGTTTTCGTTAGTCAGTGCAACAAAAAGCTTTAACAGTTCTACTGCTCAAGCTTTTCACAATTTTTCACAATGGTATGGGCAAAGGCGTTTCCAGAAGGGGAGCTGTTTGTGTAATTTCTATAGCAGCGCAGTGGAAGACTGTAAATGAGCTAAAGATTCCAAAGACGGTTAGGCTCATGGTATACCGATGGGATCACATAGATACTTTTGATCATGTGATCAAGGCCGATTCATATTAGGGTCTAGCTGTGCTAGGTTTTACTGCATGGTCACATTTAATTGTGGTCAGTGGGATCAATACGATTCCAATCTGTGCATCATGACCTGACTCCGTGATCGCGATTTGGCTCACGTCAGTGCCAAACTCAACCAGGATAAGGCTGTACCATGCAGCAGTGATTACCTTGTTATCACGATCTTGAAGCCCAATTCAGATAGGCCCCGATTGTGATAGAGTGCCCATGAATCACTGGTTTTAAAGAACCCCAGTGTAATCTGTAGCCCCCCTCTGCAGTTTTTTTTTCATAATCACATCGTGTTTTGGGATGTAAAACTCCAACCATTGTTATCAGTGGACTGTTTAATACAGCGTCCAGTGCATTCTGAAGCCTCCCCCCCTCCCCTCTGCAGTTTCTCTCATAACCACATCGTTGTTTTGGGATGTAAAACACCAGCAGTTCTTATCACTCAGCCGTTTCATATAGCGTATCAGTCCAGTCAAGTGTACCACATTTTAGTACACTGTATTAGAGAATGCTCCATTTAGGAGCGGATTTATCTACACTCATACCTCGATGTAAGGAACCCTGATATAACGAATTATCGGTTATAACGAAATAAATTGAACATAACTTTGTCATAGCTACAGTGCTACAACTATATGTTTATAACGAATTTTCGAATAAAATGTATTTTCGTGCAGGTTGGACTTTGTTGTAATGAGGTTAGAGTGTTTTCATTTGTTAATTAGGAGTGCGGTGGAACCTGTTTGATAGACATGCACGGGGAGCTAGTCTTGTCTCTGACATGAGCCTTACGTGAGGTGTCTTTTATAAGCAGGGTACTAGTTTCCCATTTCCTGATCAATTCCTATTTTAAATTCCTCTTTTAGATCGGTGTCTTCACGAAGTGGTTCAACTGTTATTAACCAAAGAAAACATTGGCAGAAAGCGAATGATATAGAAATTATTGTGTCAGAAGCAAAATATTTGAAAAACATTGGAAACATTGAAAAATAATTCGGTGTTGAAGGGCTTGAGTCTGCTTGTGTATGCCCTGCACAGGAGGAAGAACTGTTCCGCACAACAGGGCGCTTGCCACCATCGGCTGGGGGCGTGTCAGAGCCGCCACAAGTGGTCGGCTTGATCCCGCCCGTTTGCAAGGATTTCCTGAAAGGAGACTGCCGTCGTGCAGGCCGCTGCAAGTTCCGGCACCTAGGTGAGGAGGAGCCCGAAGCCAAGCGACGGGCCTTGGACGATGAGATGGGCTATCGGGTGCTGCAGCAAGAGAATGCCATCCTACGCCGCAAGGTCGGCCGTCCCACTCCCTATTCCCGATTTTTGCAGCATTAAAGGCCTTTTCACTGCCCGCCGGGCACTCACCGTCCCCCCACTCGTGGATCTCTCTCTTACCTGGGCTGGGGGCGCGAGCGCGGGGTGCAGTGCGGCAAAGTGCGCAGTTAGGGCCTGAATGCGATGAAAAAAGCGGCATATGCATACGCTAAGAGCATATTGTGACGGGCAAAGCATTAGAATGCAAGGCAGAAATGTACGCGAAATGGCAATGTGAAAGTGCACACGAACGCTACTTTAGAAGCACGATGTAAGAGCATGTAGCTATGGTAAACTGTCGATGCTAGGCGAAACCGCAGGCGGAGGTGCGGCAAAAGTGCATTGTCGTTTTGTGTGGAGTACGCACGAGCAAGGTCTGTGCATAAGTGCGCATACACGCATCTTTAGTAGCGCGTTGCAAGGGCGCGTGGCAATGGCAAACTGTGTCGCAAAGTTGCAAGCGGAAGTATGGCGGAAGGACAGCGCAGTGCTGCGTGGCGAATGCGTGGGCGAGAGCGTTGCAGCGTGGCGAAGTGTGCAAGTTTTAGGCAAAAGCGTGCTTGAAACTGCGAGCGGCACTGCAAAAAGCGCGGCGCAGAAGAGTACAAAGGCTGCGAAATTTGACAGGTCCCGGATTCTGAATGGTGGACGAACTGCTGCAGCAACGTGTGTATTCGGGAACCCCGGAGAGCAGCATAAAGACAGATTTTAGTTGTCGCGAAGTGAACTTGAGGCACGGCAGATGACTTGAAAAGTTTCAGCGTGTCGCCACAAAACATAACCTGTAAGTTGTGCTTATGCTGCTGAACATTACTGAAGAAAGCTTAAGAGTGGGGGAGAGAGAGAGATAGAGTGCAATGGACGGTGCAGTTGTGCTAGTTGATTGCCAACTAACCTCTGTAACATGCATGTTTTATTACAAATTTTTCGTTATTTGGTCCTTTGTCAGATTACATTGTTATGACAATGCGAATGAGCTTTAGTCTCTATTATAAACATGCTTTTCTTACATGTCTCAATATTTAGGTGTTTTTTTTTTCGCCAATAAAAGGTTGTCAATCTCAAAATGAAAAAGTAGTGGCCATCTTTGGAACTTGCTCAATAGTTTAGCTTATCTGAGTAGTATGTATACCCAGGAGTTGCACGTATAGTGATCATACAGATCATGTAACAGAAAAACATATTGACATCTTGGCAGCCTGTTTGGTTTTCGGTGCCTCCAGGGCTACAGCTCAATGCAGTGGCATTGCAGGTGACAAAGCGTGTTTAAGCAAGCGCCAAAATGTTGGCAATGCTCTTCTTTGACATGATTGCCTTATCTGAAATGAACAGCTTGTTGGCAGAAAAGATGGCTTACAAATATGTCCGAGCTTTGAGGACGCTTCATATGGTGCAGAAAAATTTAAAATTAAGAATGGAAGTATGTCGGTACACCTTTCAGTATTAAGTATCATGAAGCAACGGCATTGGCAAGTCTGACTTTTGTCAAACATTTTTTTTGCGTGAGACAATCCTGTTATGAGCCAATACAAGTTTTAAAGTTTAGCTTTTCTTTTTTTTTCATCTTCTTACATTGCTACAAATCTATTATCTAAATGAGAGACAAGATGTTTGTCATAACAGCAGATGTAGATACATGTGAAAGAAGGTGGAGTAGTGGCAAGCTCGCATAAGCCTATATATACTTAGATTGGTTTTACATGCGGAGCTTCATTTCCCTTTCTTGTTTTAGTTGTACTGTGATTTTGTGAATGAATGCAAGCTGACAGAAAGCTTAGCATGCAGATTAAATTAGTTAATTATGTCCTAAAAAATATGAAGTTCATTGATGACCTATTCTGTACTATTCCCCATCCTGAAATAGGGTAGTAACAACCTATGGAAACTCCTTAGAATATTCCATATGTCTTTTTTTTTAAATTTCTTAACGCAATCTTAATACTTTGGACATGTACGTCTAAAATTCTTGCACTTGTCTTCCCATCTTGTAACTGGCAGGGGTGAATCACATTTCGACAGCACTACTAGCCTATTTATCGAGATGACACATGGTTGAATTTCACCGACTATTGCCTTGTGCAGTTTTGGTTTCACTCAAAACTGAGGCTTGGTGTGTGATACATTTCGATAATGCATTTAAAAACTCTTAACTTTTTATTTAACATACTACCTCTATATAAGAATGCGAATTCCCTACTTCCTGAATGACTACATGTGATTGGGGATGTACTCAATATAAATGCCAGGTAGTGAACTACCAGGCCCTTGAGCAGTCTTGGTCAGTGTTACCAATGTAGGGAGAAGTCTCATTAAATAAAGCAATCAATAGAGCTGACTAGGTAAAAGCTTTTTTTTTTTTTTGCAGTTCCTCATTGATGAAGCATTTGCACTGCCCTACCACATGCTCTTCAAAGAGTCGCTTTCTTATTTTTTGTCTAAATAGGTAAAAAGATAAGTAGGAAATAAACTAGTGAAATATGGGCTAACAATTTGAAAATCCTAATATGTAAAAGGCATGTAGGAAGCCATTGAAGTGGAGAAATGAACTATGGACAAATAGACTAACAATCTGAATTTTAATATGTAAGAAATAATAAAATAATAAAATTCAGATTGTTAGTCGATTTGTCACCTGTGCACAGCTCCTATTCCAACAACTTTGTGAAAGTTATTTGAACAGTGCTCCAACAGCTTTCGCAAAACAGTTAGAACAGAAGGTGTGCACAGGTTCGGATGATTTGTTTCATTATTTTGCTGAGTTTTTTGTCAGTGCGCTAGTTGACCACTTTTCACACCGTTGATTGTGAACAGGCATGTCTTGTTGTTGCCTTTAGGGCTTTTAGTTGTGCTCACACAGGCCTACAGCATAGACACTACGAAGACATCCAGGTAGCTCCACGCGCACAAGTGATGCACTAAAGCATTAACACTTTTATGGACTGGCCTTTCGTGTGCTCACTAAATGATGAACTCGCAAGGCTGGCTAGAAAAAAAAATTAGAACTGTGGCTTAGTTCCACAGAGCAGATCGATTATCTCGTATACTTGTTACCATGTTTCAAAACAAATATGTTTTAGCAGTCTAGCCTTTGCATGCAATGTTAAACACACAATGTTAACGGCTTTTAAAGCCGTTAACTCTAATCCACGGCACGGCCATGCTGTAGTCACAAGTTTATATTTCGGTGGTCTGATACCTTTCAACACAAAAAATGTTACTAATAGAAGTGTGTGCCATGTTTTTAATCCTATGTGCGCAAAACAAGCAAAATTCCTTCCTAGATCCGTAAAAATTTGTGTATGCCTATATCGCTCGTCTCACAGGTGGA
This sequence comes from Rhipicephalus microplus, assembly GCF_043290135.1. Lineage (NCBI taxonomy): Eukaryota > Metazoa > Arthropoda > Arachnida > Ixodida > Ixodidae > Rhipicephalus > Rhipicephalus microplus. Next base: position 11,565,318 of record NW_027464591.1, on the reverse strand, counting down.
TGACTTGAAGAAGCAAGTGGCTGATCTGATGGCCACCAACGAGTTCCTGCTGGATCAGAACGCAGCATTGCGGCTGAGCAAGCAGTCGCCCGCTGGCACTCAGCCACTTGGCGTGATTCCCACGGCGGCTGCGTTAGGGCCCGTGACACCGTTGGGTGGCACAGCCGACCTGACTTCCACACCGCAGAGCATGACACCCATGATGCCTGTGGTGCCAGTGTCGATATCGTCCAGCCTGCCAGCTTCTCTTTCACAGAGCCTCGCGCAAACCATAATCACCATGAGCAGCCCGTCTGCACCCCTGGTTTCATACCCTGTCATGACTCAAAGCCTGCGCCCAGTCATTGCTCACCGCATGACTCATTAGGCCCGCCCCAAGTGACGGCCCATGTTCCCGATCTCTTTTGCACAGTCTGGATTGTGTGACGGGCGCACCTCTTGGTCGAGGCAAGGGCCGAGTGTTCTTGCCAAACGCCTCTGCCTAATTCCAAGGCGTTGTCTTGTTGGTATGGACGTATTCTGCTGCCGCATGGCAGGTGTATTTGATGCTGGTAGTTTTACTGCTGTGTTGGCCCCGACACAAAAATCCGGACGGGTGATACAGAGGTCATTTCTCTACTCCACCTACATTCACTTTCCCCTCTTCGAGTTTCTGTGGATAAAAGCCATTCCTTCCCAGATTTTGCGGTGTGAACTCGGATTTCAACTCACCAGCTCTCCTGCTGCCATTGTTGTGTCTGATGCTAAGGGGGAAGCTGTATCATGAATAATTTGAGACCTGGTGCAAATGTTGTGAGCTGGTGGCTTGGAAGGAAACCAGACGCAGTCTTGTATTCCTGGTTGGGAAAAAAAATAAATTATTGCCAGCATTCTAAATTTTGGGCGATTGTCAGAGCCAAACTGTTTATTTTACAAATGGATTTTTTTTTGTCGTTAGGCATGATGTATTCTTGGCTTTTGGTCTGGTACAACATATATTAAGTGGGCGTATTGAGTTTTGTCACGTCATGTTGGCTGTTGCGAATTGTGGTACAATCACTAACACGCATTATTGCAGCTGGTTTCATCATGCATGCTACTCTTCATTCTTTCATACTTTTTTATTTTGTCATGCTTCATACTGGCCACAACAAACTACTAGAGCAACCATCTCTACAGGGGTGCACCTTCATTAAATTGTTTGATATATTATACCTTTTTGTACATTCACAAATGAAATAGAATTGTGCTTTCTTTGGTGCTGTAGTGTCCCATTGCACTTCTTTTGCTTTAATCTTTTTCCAGTCATGCATTATGTAGTCTCTTGAACCACCTTGCTTACGTGTTTTGGTATTCTTGCCCACGCAATGCCTTATCGCAGTCGTTACACAGTTTATTGATGTGAGGGGAGCACTGTTTGAAAAAGAAAAGTTTGCAGACGGCATATTGGTGGACCGAATTGCATGTAGCTTCTCAGTGGCTCCCTATTTTCAGGTGAGGTGCGGTGTGTTCAATTTGCACTTTGACCTTTAGACAGGGGTGCCCACCTGGCGACCTTTTTTTTTCCACTGAAGATAACAGCAAAAGTGCGAATTTTGCTTGTTTTAATATGAAGCAAAATTGCAAATCTTGTTTATCAAGCAGTGGGCACTACAAAAGCTTACAAATGTTTTGGCCTTGTTGGTTTTTCATGTGTAGCGTGCATATTCACACAGCGTGCAACACAGACTTCATGTGAAGGCACAGAGTGGACACAATGCAGTAGGTAGTTCTCAAATCAGTGTACCGTGTCGTTAAAGTTCGATCAACGCTCAAAATCATTCACTACTCCCATCGGTGGAAGCTGTGAACCTGTTACAATGCCGTATTTTCTTTTTTTTTCTTTACAAAAGTAGGGGTGTCATAGTTAGAGAAAGTGCTGCGAAATGGTGCTTTGGCAAGCATTACTTACCGTAGTGGATTGTTTTGGCAACCTGTAATTCAGGCAGCTGGTTGCCTTTGCTATCTCGGCGATTGCTTGCATGTTTAGCGAATCTTTCACGTTGTGTCCTGCGAATTTCTGTGCTTCCGGAGTCTGCTTCGCCACTATACATAACAGGTTGTACTACAGCATGCGTGAGCAAATTGTGATTGAAGCCTACTGTTTAGTATGGCTCACTTGCCCCTGAATTGTTTTGGAATTCGATAATGCAGGTGCCAAACGTTGCTACATCTGACACTACTTTTAACAGTGATTACTTGTAGTTTTAGCTCTGGATAGATGCTAGATCACCACTTGAAGATGATTGTGTTGACTACTGGCTGGCAAGACTTTGACTCCTTGACTTGGTGGGCAGTGTCGTTGCTGTGCAGTGAAAGTACAGTAGAACGCTGTCATTATATTTTCAGGCTTTTTTTTTCCCTTTCAGTCTCTCTGAATATTGAAAAATACCCCCTGTAGACTTGCACTATAGCTGCACCCTCACCTTTGAACAAAGAATTTTCGCCAGCAAGCATGTTTAGGTTTGATTAATTTCTGAGCTGCACTTGAAAATTTTAGACAAGGCTCGGTCTTTTTGTAAATAACACGCAGCATGTCTAACTTGGCTGCGTCAAGCCATAGACGCAGTAGTGTGCGAGTATGTTTCACGTTTGCCCGTGTCAAAATTTCGTACAAACTCACCTGAAAGAAGATGGTACTGTGATTTGCCTGGCATCCTTTGAAGTAGTAAATGCTACAGCCTTTGAATTGGAATTTGTTGGCTTGTGTATTGACTTGAGAATTGATTAATTCAGAATAGTTGGTCCTGAATAGAGTATATTGCTTTGCTCGCTGCATTGTTAAAAAAAAAAGTGCTTTTTATAGGTTTCAATGTATGCACTTCGTCTTTCTGATGCAGCTGCAGTGTGAATGAGAGCAACTAGGCTTGTGCGAATATTCGAATAAATACTAATGGATTCAAATTATTTTCAATTCGAATTTAAATTATGGGAAATTTCAAGGTGTTCAAAATAAACAAAAAAATGCAATTTATTGCAACTTTCTGTAAAGGCGGTTTCGCTGCAGTGGAGGGGTGCCATACTGTAAATACACCTTTTCAGAAAAAATCTGCACTGCCACGAAGCTCTACTTCAAGGTTGAATGAACACATCCCTCTCATCAATTCTTTCCATTTTTAACTTTAAGGCTTGTTAATGCTGGATCATATGCGTTAAGCATAACAAACCTTAAGATATACCATTTTACTGGTTGTTGCTAGCATTAAGACAAATGCTGCTACTATTCAAAGTTCTACCACTTTCTCTGAATCAAAAATGACATTTATGCATTCACTGTTTCAATTAAAAAAATATTGTGCAGGTTAGTGTGGTCGCGGCATATATGCTCGTTTTTGTTGCTAGTATGTGATATATACTTTTCAAATTCGATTTGAAATTATTAGAACCAAATCATAATTCGCTATGAACCTAAAATTTACTCTGCACTAGCATGGTAGCAACCCCTCATTCGCGAGCCGACAAACATTTATTTCACAGCTTGAAAGTCCTGACCTGGCTGAGATTTATTATGTCTGCAAAAGTCATGGAAAATATAAATGCGGTTGAGCCTTAGTGCAGTTGATACTCTATTTAACAAAGTGATGCCACGGATTTAGTTAAATCAAGAAGTTTGTGAAACCTGGAAATAAATTTTTGTGTCCTTGGAAATGTAAAATTGTAACATAGCGACACCTGAAAGCTACCGCAGAATTGTACTTGCCCCTGACCCACTCTTGCACCTGAAAAAAGTCAGCAAAGGCGGCCAGCAAATGCAAGCATTCACGCCCCATCGATGGAGGTCACATCATGTGAAGCTTGTCACAGGCATTGACAATGGCATTCACAGGATTTCCTATTAGGCGAGGGGGGGGGGGGGGGGGGGCGAGGGTCTCATGCGCACGCCTATGGGCTCCGATATGCAAAGATGGGTAGAACGAAAGCAGTGGTTGTGCACGAACCTGCCAAGCAAAAAAATTGAGGCGACAATCGGTGCCACCTGTCGCATAAGTAATGGAATAACAAAAGCGACTGCTCTGGTGTTCCTGCGGGAGCATTTAAAGGGACAACTAAACAATGCTGCTCCGAGCGCCGCCTGGTATTCAGGGTTATTGGCTGCCGGGTCCAATGTTCTTTGCATGGGTGTGGCATGCAGCCACATTAAAATAAAAATTAAAATTGAAGTTGTGACTTGAGCAACAAACTATATGTGATACCGCGATAGTGTTGGAGTGCATGCTCGAAGAAAAACAAGTGGTTAAAATTAGGTAAAAATCCCCAATTTTTACTAATTTGTTTCAGGAAAAGTTTTATTAAGTCAGGTTAGGTGCCAGGTTAGCTTCGTGAACTTGGGTCGATGAGAACAGTGAATGCCTTCAGTACATGCCGGAGAATGGGAATCTAAAATTTCCTCGACTGGGAACCTCACAAAGTAATTTAATTGTATATTGAACTTTCGTGACCACTCTGCTTTCCTGGTACATTGGGCACTGTGTGATTTGAACCATATGTGTAAGAAGATCAGATATGAATAAGTGCTGTTTCTCATGTTTAATTTTTGATATATAAGGGAGCCTTGTAACACTTGTTCAGCAGGGTCAGGAAATGCTGCTGTTTGATAATCAATGCTCCTGAGAACATGCGAGCCAAACGTTATAGCGCAGCACGCAGCTTGCAATTCACAACAGGTTCTCCATGTCGACTGAAAATCGCTCCCGCATCTCTCAACAAATGATGCCATCTACTCAGATGACTGCGCCATATACCCATACTCGCGGCCATTGGGTGAATTGAAAGTTACTGCGGCCATTATGCATCTGCGATTACCCAGGAAATAAGCCACACATTCTTATAATAAACAAACGTGATGCAACTTATTAGTGTGCACCTTATGCAACTTATTTTCCTTTATGCTATCCCTTCCTACTTGGCTTCCTGTGTGTTCGTGAGGGAAAGAGGAAAGAAAGCAATTACACTGTGCAGCAAAGTTCTGTTAGACTGAAAATTGTGGTAGTCAATTCGTGAGGCAATAAACTCCTTTAATGATGTCATTTGACGATAGCTTGAAAAAGTGTTGTAGGGTACCTTTAAGAAGAGATTCTTAATGTTGCTTATACAGAAGGATTTGAAGTTTGCGGGTTTGTTGTAGGTATATTTGGGTTTTGCCGAGTATTCTGCCAGTTGAACAGTCAGAAAGGGCCAGCAGGTAAGTAGTCGAATTTGTATTGTGCTGCAAGCCATCAGCTGAACAGGCTTAGTTTATAGCCTGCATAATTTGACAAAGAGAACATGTTGTCAGAGTCCGCCATGCCTAGCCGTTGGCTGTTTTCAAGGGTCCCTGAAGTATGCGAGAAACTTAATAAGCTGAAGAATAGAAGAGCCCCCGTGCTCGCCCTGTTGTGTGGAGCACCAATACGGCTGCTGCACTTCGCTCTGCATGTAGACACCTCACACAGGCTTCTTTGGTTTAAGTATTTAAAGAAAAAGTGGTGACGGTGGCAAATCTTACATGCCAACCACATTCACTCACCATCTTCACCTTCACACATGCCACCAGAACAAAATGTCACCTTTGCAGTTCTATAGCTTTTCTTTAGGCTGCATGTAACATCTGTCCTCAATAGTAGAAAAAATGTAGTCAAGATATGCTTTGAGTCAACTTCATGTGACGCGTGCACGGAAATGGAGAAAAAAAATTGGCGCACCTAGGATACCTTCTTGGATCTTTTAGAAGCATAATTGGTGAATTGATGCTATTTTTTGTCACATTAAAACTACTACGTAGCATAAATTAAATGGAACATAGTAAGCTGACGTACATAAATCGATATACAGTAAAACTCCGTTAATTCGAAGGCACTGGGGCCGCAAGAAAGCTTAGAATTACCAGAACATAGAAAAAGTGAGATGCAAGGAACAACTATTCAAACTAATCAGTGCTCGTCGTTTGCTGTGCCGGCTAGCTTGCGGCTCCAAAGGTCATGCTTTTCAGCGATACCTTGGCTTTATTTTGCCGCTAACATAGAGGAACGGTGGGCCTTGCTGCTGCTACCGGAAAAGAAAAAAAGAAAACGCGGTCGTGATCGACTAAAATGTGCGCCTGCAGAAAACAAGACATCTTCACTGCAACACAGTAGTGACACGCGGGCAGCATGTCGCCTTCTCCTTGCTGCGTCAGCACGTCATGATGCGACCATTCGCACATTATTTCTAATATAATAATAAATTTAATAATGGCCAGTATGACAAAGCTCACAATGTGTTTTGGCTGAAAAAAAAATACTTTCGAATTTCGTTTTCGAAGTAGGTGTTGCTGGCAAGAACTCCGCCAGCAGGGCAAAGACGCGAATTGCTGGAGCAACCGGCAATCGGAGGTTCGCATACATCACGATTCCCGCTAAACTGTTATTCATTAATTTATTTACAATCGCAGAAAAAATGGGTAAACCATGACCCGCTGACGCTGCGAAAATCACGCAATAAGCTGCCCGCGTGTCACTGCTGTGTTGCAGTGAAGCACGGCTCGTTTTCCGCAGGTGCATGTTTTGGCGGATCACGAGACCAGTTTTTTTTTTCTTTTTTTTTTGCGATAGAAGTAGCCAGACTGAGGTGCTTCAGCTGCCACTCATTGGTATCGATACGTTACGTTGCCATGTGGTAATTAATGGCCGTCGTTTTCGCGGCGAAATCGGGATATGGAAATGGCACATGGTACCCAAAGTTTACTGGTGCCGGCCGCCGCTTCAAATTACCCACTCTAACTTACATTGGAAAATACGGGACCGCAGAAATCCTACGAATTAAGCGGGATTTCTAAATAACCGAGCTCGAATCAACGAGGTTTTACTGCAAATGAGTTGTTAGCGAAGCATAGGACTACAATTCTATTTTACTGTGCCACTTTATCAGTCGGAAATGGAAGAAAAACACCATGCATGCCTGTGTGGAACACACAGCTCAGTCGCTGCGGAAGATGGACTGCCCTTTCTCGAGCCTGTCGCAAACTCTTTAGCAGCGACTACTAAAAGAACAGGTACAAGGTATACCCACTATACAACGATTCCTTCCGGGAAAAAAAAAATGAGAGAGAGAGAAAAAGGTACATGCTTAACATTACAAGGCGTTTGTGGGCTTTGTTGATGCTGTTGCTGATAATGGAGAATGACCGAGACTTGCAATGGGTGGGATGCTTTAAACCAATAACAGCTCGATCCGGTGTGCAGTGTGACCACCCTTACAACACACGTACGCCCCTCCCCCTCTCTCCTTGCAACGCCGATGCAGGCAGAGTCTGCTGGCCCACGTTCTCTCCCCCAGCTCTCCTCTAGGCATCCCTCCCAGCAGCGTTCTAAAACGGGCTCTCGCTGATCCAGCCCCGAAACGCATCGTATGGGCTCCTGGCCATCAGGGCTTACGAGGTAATGAGGCCGCTGACGCGGCCGCCCGAGCGCTTACCCACCGGGCTCCTCACCTTGGCTCTTATGACTCGGAGGCCAATACACCGCTGCTGCGGTTCAAAGAAATTCTGACCTATTATCGTGACACTCACCGCCTTTACCCGGCTCCTGCAAAGGGGTTGAGTAAGGCGGAAGAGCGAACTCTAAGGCGCCTGCAGACAGGTACTCTACTCTGTCCTGCAATCCTAAAACATTTCGATGCGAACACAGATGGGCGGTGCCCATACTGTGGGGAGACGTGTGATATCTTCCACATGGTATGGGCATGTCCGAAAAATCCCCACCTACCCCCTTCCCCTACCCCTTCCCGAGAGGCATGGGAGACTGCCCTCCTCAACTGCTCATCACTAGAGTCTCAACGGGCTCTAGTGAGACGGGCGCGAGTAGGGGCCTCGTCATGCGGTGTCCCGGACTAAGGACGCCGACCATGTAGCAGGGTCATGCTTTGGCCCCGTACCTCTCTCTTCTCTCTTTTATAATAAATGTTTTTCATCATCATCATCATCCCAGCAGCGTTTTCACACCCATCGCGCATCCACGTCCCCTCTCCTCTTCTACGCTCCACCCTTTCTCGCCTCGCAATGCCAACGCAGGCAACGTCTGCTAGAGAGTTTGGTTGAAAAAACGAATTGCTCGAGCACAACCGTTCACTGGTCACCCCATATATATATAGGCACTTCATCTTTACCTCCAAGGTAGTGCCGGTGGGATATCTCTCCTGTGCGTTGTAGAACAATAAAAATTTGCAGTGTGCGCGTCGACTAAAAGCGGACTACGGGCCTCTGTGTCCAATCCGAGTCTTCTGTCTCTCACGAGTCATTACCCATTAGGAGCGATTGGCATGTTTTAGTAAGAAACACCGGCCTATCACTGCGTGCTTTGCGACTCCCCAGGTTTCTTTCCTGCGCAACGCTGCGATGAGCGCCAGCGTCGTCACCGCCAGTTTAAGCATTAGCCCCTGTTGCTTCACATTTACACATTGTTCCTTTTAACGGGAGAAGCTCAATTTTTTTTGTAAAGGAGTTTCAAGCACCAGCATCGCTCTCCTGTAGAATACTCAAGTGCCAAGACAAATCCTGGGTTCGATCTTATTTGATCCTGAATATTTTTTGGAGGGTAGCTCGTGCCTTAGGGCAATTGCTAAAAAGTATACCTTAGTGTAATTGCCAAATGCTTTGGCGTTGATATTGATGCTTCACCTTTCTGGCAGCAGCACGAATATTTTTGTGCAGCACTCTGAATTCGATAGCAATGACCGATTAAACGGGTACCAACAAAACTTCATGCCCAGGATAGCATGCAAGATTGATTTCCTAGAACATTCATATATTATCTGCAAAATAGCAGCAGTGAATATCACTTGGTATTTTACATTAATTTTGAAGTGTGAAGGTATTGACACCACGTGGTGATCTCTTTACTTCCCTCATGTCGCTATGCTGAAGTCAATAAAACAAGTTACGATGACTTCATAGACCATTTTTTTTTATTGCATTTGTTCCAGCAGTCTAGACTTCTCGGCGGATGCTCTCGAGTCCACGGCCATGGTGCATACATTGGAAGTTTTGTGTTTTATGACACTGCTGTTCAGTTTTCTATTCGAAAGGACATCCAAATACAAACAATGCAGAAGTGCATCACAGTTTTGTGTACTGACGTGGTTGAGCGCTGCACGCGCTAGGTGGTGATAGTTGCACCCGGTGGCTTGTCGTGCTTGGAGCTGCCTCCAATCAAAACTGGTCGGCAATGAAGAGCCTGTAATTAATTATCTATTGCATGCTGCAGCAAATGATGTGCCGTGTTACGACCAGTAGGTCCTCGGCAACCCATGGCAGCATGTGAGGCCAGAATTTTTGCGCCAGTACTTTATGCTAAGGCATAAACCAAATTTCCTCTCATTAAGCTGCAATACAATGTTTAAAACAAGTGGATCGCTCCGCATGTTAATTAGATGAAGCTCAAGAAGCAGTTGGCTGGCACTGATCATAACCACCGATTTTCAAGCTCAGTTCGATCATCAACCAGCGTGCTGAATGAGCTCTCTTAATACATACATGCAAATGTGTTTCAATCTCGCATGTATTTTTTGTATGTACATACACATGCACAAACAAATGTTGGTTAAAGGCTTGCGAGAGGCTCTGATGATGAGGTCAGCATTACATTTTAGAGGAATCTTTGTCTGAAATCGTGCAACTGGGTAGCACCTCAATGTTCTTGCAGTGTCTTTGTATATAAAATTGGGCAGTACTGCAAGCAGTATTTCAACAGCAATGAGGGAACATGGGAATCCCCATACTGAAGCTATGACAGACCCCATATGCACCAGTCAGACTACATAAGGCACGAAGAACTGTCCCATTTCACTAGCGAGGCAAAAGATCAGACAGAGACGAAGTTTCATGAATCGCAGCTGCCTATACTCCCAACAAGTGTGGTTATCGCAGTGTAAATATGGGGCCCTATGTAAAAAAACCAGAGAGCACTGTTGACGGGAAGAGGTCTTGCGAAAATGGGAACAGGAAAACCGGAAGATGTCTTGTGTGAGTGTGTTAGCTAGAGTGCTGCTATTTGCAATAGTAAACAGGGTAAGTACTTTACAAGCTTATCTCATAACTTTTGATAGTCTTGACTCTTCTCCCACAGAGGAAAGCAATAAAAATTTGCTATTCTCTGTTTCAGAAGTTCTTTTCAGCACTTTGGAAGCTACAGGGCCCCTCGGCCAATAGAAAGGGCGATTAGCCCTTTCACATGTATTCATCCATGCCATGCCATCTGCTCTTCATCTTTACGGCATCTGTTCACCAAATTGTCTATACACACTCATTGCAGATATGGCTGTTTCACTAACTTAAAATACAGTGAAACTGAAACAAGCAACCACACTAGGAACTAGGAAGTGTGGACGTGTTGCTCTGCTAAAGATCCGTAGACGTTCATGCTGGCGGATCACTTCACTTTGCGGCCGTTTCTCTCAGACGCTGTTCATGGCTTTCGTATGACTGCTTCTCCGTCGATGCGTTTATTCGCGTCTCCTGCTGCAATAATTTTCTGTTATTTGTTTCCGCTGAAAAAGGATCCGACGCGCCCGAAACGCTGTGCCAGGTTGCATGTCAGTTGGAGATGCAGCTTTCCTGGTCTTGTGACACAGCCCAAGCACTGCCTCAGCGCGTTAAGCTTAGCGGATGCGACTAAGCAAGCAGCATATTTCACTTATGACAAAACGTACCTGATGCTTTATCATCAGAGTAAAACGAAACAAATCGATGGCTGCTTTCACCATTTATTGCTGTTAGCGCAGAGAGCAAGTAGAAAGAGTAAGATCGGACCAAAGCGATCGGTCGCTTCTGCATGGGTGCTGCTATGTTGATTTCTAAACCACATTGATTACTGCCATGTTGATTTCTACTTGTGTCAGTTAGCAGGGGTAACCAATACAAATAATTTAATGCGTACGAAATAAATGCAAAGAATAAACATGAAACAAATTGAAGTGGCATAACACACACCAAACGAACGCCAATTTCAGTCAACCTTGTCAATTTTAAGGCACTGACTATATGTGGGACTAGGTTTTGCCGTGCAAGCGTGCGGCTTTTTTACAGCCCATAGCTTTGGTAGTGCTGAACCACAGTGGTGAAACAGTGCATAGAAAGGATACCGCTCTCAAACCAAGATAAGTATGTTAACTAATGGAAGTCTGTAGGTACAGGCTGGGTAGCATGCTAAGAGCCCTAGAAAGCTTTCTGGCACAAGACAGCCTGAAAACAGCTCTGCAAAAGTCGACTCCTTTGCAAGTGGTTAAATATAGATCGTCATATAGGACAAAATATTTATTAATTTGTCAATCTCCACTAACAAACAGCACAAACTACCTCCTGTACAACCATCTTGAAGATATACACGAGACTATCCGAGTAAGAGCACGAACAGGTCGTTGTGGGAACGGGTAGAAGCCTGTTAGTGCAAAAATCCAATATAATATACATGCACAGTATAATGCACAATAAAGAAATCCTACCACATTAAACATAGTCCTCTAATTGAAAGAAAATAAAGGACTTCAAATGGTTCGTTTTCAAACAAGTTTATTAAGAAATTGAAACAGTTCCAACAAAGTGACTGAATTCTTTTTACCTTTGTGCAAGAAATGATGGCCTGGTTTCTTCTATAGTAACCATGCTTCAGCGAGCCAAGTAATAAAAGACTTCGTTATATCTACTCACATTTCTTATTTACAAATGCACAAGGCAACAAGTGTTCCTCAAAATCAGACTTAGTATCCTTCTTGCCATCTTGAAACATTTGACTGTGGTTGTGGTACATAGAGATAAAACAGGCCAAGTTGCCGACTGTGGCATGCATTCACTTGGGTTGTCTTAGAGCGCACGTATAGGTTACGCCGCAAGGCCACTCTGGTGGTTGAAAACACCTTGCAATGGGCTTTGTGCTGCAGCATGGTTTTACCACAAAGATTAGAAAGCGAGGGGATCCCTCACACTACCACAACATGTTGGAAATAAATAAAAAAAGCCTTCACACGAATCTCCAGCACGCACTTCGTCACTGACTTCGTGGCATTTGACACAGCTTGCACCTTTCATGCTTCAAAAGGTTTGTCGCCAATCATGCAAGTGTTAACACCTTGAAGCCAGATGACTTGGTGGCAGCTGCGGGTGTGTGCAGTCGTCTAAAGCTTTTGATAAAATGCTGAATTTAATTGACGTTGTTGGAGTTTAAATGCTAAAACCAATTAAAATGATGCATGCTAAAGCAGGGTGAGCGATATTGCACCCTTTGTTAAGGACAATGTCAATTACAGTGGTGAGCCGAGGTTCTCCAGGTCATCGAGGATGAACTTCATCGGTGGAATGTACTCCGTGTCATCCAGCGTATCTGTAGGTATGGGCAAAAAGAAGTGGCACCTTGTAACAACAAGAGTATATACAGTGTAGACCACTTATAATGTAACCGCTTATAGTGCAGGGCCGGTTACAATGCAGTCTTTTTCGACTCTTGTTTACTTTGGCACGAAACCCCATGTATACGCATACTGCTTATTGTACAGTCCTCCAAGATGAAAGACTGGCTATAATGCAGTTGCCAGAAAATCTTGGTGAAACATGCGGTAGCAAGTGCACGTCTGAAAGGAGGTGCGGTGCGCCGGGTGCGTCGCTGGAGAGTGAGCGGAGATGTCATTATGAAGAAGGGGACGCGGAGTGAATGAACGAAGGGTGGAGTAAAAAAAGAAAACAAGAAATTACAGACCATCTCTCCCAAGAGAACCCTGATGGGATGCGAAGCAGCAGCGATGCCCACGTAGTTGACCCGGTTGAAACAGGTGTGGACGCAAGTGCTAGAAGAACGGTTTGAAGCGAAGGTCTGTGTAGCGTTTACTCAAGGAAATGTTTGTTTGAAATGCAAAGACATGGGAGGCAGGTTGGGTTTCATGTACATGGGAGGCGGGTTGGGTTTCATGTAATTTTCATTAAGTGTTTGACAAGACTTCGTAGTCGTTTGAGTTAAGACACGAGTATAGTACCGCAGCAGGCATGTGTTTCGCCTTGACTACCACGGCTTTGTGATCGGTGAAGTGTACGCTGAAAGGTTCTTGCGGACACGCAACCTCAAAGTGGCAGCTGCGGGTGCTGCGGCGAGCGTGCTGCAGGTGAAGGAGAGAGTTAGGTCAGCGCGCACCTGCGAGGGTAACGTACAAGTAGAACATGACATCAACGCACAGCTGCAGTGTGACCTACTTAACACCACTTCTCCTGTGGCAATGAAAACGTGTAGTGGCGCATTCATACAGACGCATGTACGTAGGGCATCACGCACATAAGTAAAAGAGCAGCTTCGCATCTAAAAAAAAAGACTGTGGCGCTCTGCGCGCTAGCTGAGTAGAAGAAGGGCGGTTGCTTAGGCGGCGGAAAAATCCTTTGCACCGGCACCGACGCGGCTACAGTGTACTAGCTTTGCTGGTGTGCCTCCGGCTGTGCGCGACTTAACATGGCACATGCGATCCCGTCCTTATCAATCGGGGAAAAGCGCTGTAAATATTGAGCATGCTAAAGATATCGCATTAATTCACTCATTCGTAAATTGAAAAACCTTTACAGCTTTATGACAGGAGCTTTCACCTTTGCTACCAAATCACTATGGGCTTGGTGGGTTTTCGTCGATGATCTCCCACCCGTGAACGCAAGCTCCGTATCATGCATCACGCAAGCTGTTCTTGGTTCAGTGCTAGAGCGCGATCTTTTTGACGCCCGATCTTCATGTCTTGGCCAAACTTGCCACCACTACATACTGAATAACAGGTTAGACCTAATCAACATTGGTTGCTTTTCGATAGTGGTCGCGTGCTATATAAGTTGCGGTTTGGTGCAGAATAAACTAAACTTTTTGAGGTGGCTGTACTTGAAGGGAAGGGAATATCATTAATGAAAACGAGGGCTACACGCCCAGCGCTCGAATGGTGGTTTACAATTAAATTGAAATGTCTTGACATCGGGTACGCACCGTTGAAATCAAGCGATCAGTGTCTTTCAGCACCCAAACGTTTGAACATGATTCCACAGTTTCTGTGTAATGCGCATAATTGGGGCAGTCTGAGAAGTAGTCAAATTTTCATGGTAATGCTTTCTTGTGTTAGACCCCTATCTCCCCTTTTTGTGTTCATTTCGTTGGCAAAGTGGTTGTTTGGACGTTAAATTTTTTTTCAACATTCGGAAATTTAAATGGCTGTAAGCACTATGCATTGCATGCTTCGATTCTCGGACACATGCACTGCATGCTCCACACGGTTCACGCAAGTGCGGCTCTTGAAAGAGTTTGTTTTGATTATAGTGTGATACTGCTTATATTTCGGATATTCGGGACTCCATAGACTTATACCTGTGTCACACGGGCGCGCAAAAAGTCTTTTAAGTAAGCGGTCTTTTACGAAGTTGAAAGACTTTTAACAAAGAGGTGTTGCGGCGCAGACACACGGCAGCAACGATCTCCTTTTAGTGTTTTCGTTCGAAGACGCTAGCGAAAGCGTGGCGCTAGCAGTTAAATAAGAAGCAATGAAAATTAAACCATGTATCACGATGTACAAATTAAAGACTTGTTGCACTGCTCGTTTCATCAAACGAATTTAAGAATAAGAGATGAAGAAACACCAATGTGAAAGTTTTTTTGCACTAGATAAGGAAGCATTCCCATAACTAGCGACGTGCACAAGTCCGTCTGGCACCACTGTGCTTTTATTTACCGTATTTGTTTTTCGCTGCTCTCGACTGCTCTCGACACGTTATGGGCGACCATACGGGAGAAAAAGCGAGGATCGCAAGCCTCACGGCCTGCCTTCTCGCTCTGGAAAGCGAGGCAGACGCTGCAAAAGCCGCCAAGGAGAGGATAAAGCAGCGCAATACCGAGCGTCACCACGTGATATTGCCGACGCGTTGTAGCTGCTTACGAGAGTAGAAAAGGAAATAGTCATTAAAAGAGTTCATTACACCTTCTGCAGGATATGAAGTTTGTTTTTACAAAGAGTTTTGGTGACAGAAAAATAAGCATTCGCTCTTTTTTTGCCACCACTCGAAAATTGCTGGCGCCCACTGGTTTCGAGGCTACTCATTCGGAGCCGTAAAAGAGATCGACGAACGCCGTTTACGAAAAAGACCGCTTCTGAAAAGGAGTTCGCTCTGTGCCGTGTGTCTGCTGTCAGGAACTCCTTTTCGGAAAAAGACCACTTACTTAAATGACTTTTAAGTGCCCGTGTGACAGGGGTATTACACTATAAGTGGTCTATACATATACTATAAGAGTTTCGAACAGAACAAGCGCAATCTACCATGGTAAACGCGAAAATGTTCAGTCTCCGCCACCTCAAAAGGATGCTCACATGTTTTCCTAAATAATATTTTTAAACATTAATTGTAGGTCCATCTGCTCAAAACAACTGAACGGATACCCCACCCATGGCACACTTTAAGTGACTCTATATAACAGCTTCGTTGTAGCCAGCTTAAATTTCATTTCCGTAAATAATTCTGTGTTATGACTAGAGGCCTGATTTATAGGCACTAAAGAACTGGGTTTTAGGCTGGCAAAAGATAGGCGGGCAAAACACTGCTCGAGGCCCACAAAATCGTAAATATATGCACCATAAACTTGAGCAAAATTCAAATTTTGGAAGAAATACATGTGGTATCTGTGTCTACGACAAGAAAGCAAACAGAAATAATTTAGCTTATAATGGTACAAAGGTGCCAATGATTTAGCATAGCCATGCATTTTTTTTCGGTGAAATTTGCAGAATACAGTATCTCCTTTCTAGTCCAGCATGGCGAGTTAAGTGTTCGTCGTCGAATAAGCACACTCATGTGCCTTTTTTCGCCAATGCTGAGAAGGGCATAACTGGAGCGAATAGCCAGACCCCTAATAGGCCAGAAGGGTCTTTTTGCCTCTTTTCAACTTGGTCTAACAGCACAGGACCAATTTCTCCTGCGTCTGCAAACATCTTAAAGGGCCCTTCACCCGGTTTGAGAATTTCGAGGAGGCAAAAAAAATGCATGCACTGGGCGGTCACGATCTCATCTGCCAAAATTTGCAATGGTACGCCCCACAAAAGAAGTGAAATATCAGACTGAACCTCACTTGACCTTTACCTCATGGGCGTGCGTCCTAGCATGGTGGAGGTGACGTATACAACAAGAAATGGTCCTGTGTATGTCGAAGTAGTACACGACACTGCGACAAATATTCGAGGTGACGTGTGTAATTTGTGCAATCTATTGCCTGAATAGAAGTATGAAGGTTGACTGAAATATTAAAACATGCAAACAGAATCCATGCGCATTATTTTTTTTAACTTTGTATAGAGCGAGATGGGAGACTAGGCTGCCTCCTTTTTGTTCGTGTTGGTTTTCTCGCCATTTCCGCATCATGTCGCAGGCAGCACTCACAACGCTTAGTTTGTTTTTGGTGCATCGTCCCTTCGAGCTGTTTCAGCAGTGCGATGCGATGTATCGTGGTAAAGATAGATGATCTATGCTAGCCTCTTCAAACATGCGCACATAGGAGGATCCATCCCACAGAAACGGGCAGTGCAAGACAGAGAACGGTGAAACGACACATAAGCTCTTGCATGCATGACCTGGCATGGGCATGTCATGCGAATGTAACCTTGCCTTCACATGACTTGTTGATGCGTCTGCGTAGTGTGATTTTCTGGCTCCGGGTTGCTCGGATACCGAAGAGGGAAGGAAAAGAATTTGGCTAACGAAGTCTACACCGGGCAAGTGGCAAAGGTGTCAAGCTCACCTCTTTGCATCATGCTTTCGCGACTTGTCATAGACCAATTAAAAGTTTAGTGGTACAAAGCTTTTCATTGGGCATGCAGCAACTTCCAGTGCCTAGGTAAAATTTCTCATGTGACCTAGTGAAGCGCAGTTTAAGAAGTAAATGACAAACAAAACAAAACCCACGTGGACATTTAAAAAAAAATCTTCACTCTACTTTCCCATGATGACCCTCTACGGTGTCACATTCCTTTTTCATTATCCCACAGCTGCAAAGAAGCATCTCCCGTTTCCTATGCATGCAAGCAGTTGCTTGGCAGATGCAGAGCAGACAACGCAACGCAGATGAATACATGTGTAGACGCTAATTGGCCTTCCTATTGGCTAAGAGGCTTTGTAGCCTTGCAATACTGAAAGGAACTTATGAGACGGAGTAAAGGTTGCACCCTGTAGAGTTCCTAAAGCTAAATTTTGTCCAGTGACATAAATACTAATCTCCAACTGCACATGAAAGCAAAATTTGAGCTTAAGTAACGTTCACATAGGCACCGATTTTGAAATATGGCATTTATAGGCACTCATAGGAATTTAGGCACGAACGTCCAAATTAGGTATTTATAGGCACTATAAAAACACTAAAAGCTTTTTTCAACCTCTAATTTATGTGCATATGTCAAAGTAGCACGATAGGAATGCAGGAAACGAAATAGGCATTTGCCTATAATCCAGTCTAGTTATGATGCCGTGACCCGGACGGTAGGCACATGGGAGCAAAACAATGAGATGTATCGATGCTCAGTCATTTGCTGCATAGATACATTGGTCTCTACAAGCAGCGGCATAGGTGGTGAGCGAGAAAGCTGAAGGAATTGCCAAAACACTGCAATGTCCTGAGCTGGCAAGTGTGTTTCAGCCAGTGTGTTTTATAATTTTTTTTATGCCACCAGATATGTTTAGTTATGTCACAATGAAGATCTAGGTAATTTTAATGAAAAGCTAATTTTAGTAAGTTGAGCCACAATGGAAATGGCTCACACAAACTATGTGCGAAGCGATCACAGGTTTACTATAAAACACATAGCGGTGTGGCATATAACTGCTGTTGTCACTGGCTGTTATGTATATACAGACAGCATTGAACTATTGGCACAGCAAAAAGTATTTTCAGCAAATACATCAATTATGTACCTTGTGAACGAAGGCTCCTTGGGTGCCACTATGAACTCCATTCAGCTGTCAATAAGTGCGACTCCCCAAAAATGCACTGCCGAGGCTGCGACTTCAGTTTTTGTACTCAATACAACCGTCCAGAAAGAGGGGGAACGCAATGACAAATACTGTTTTCATACCATATCTTTACATGCAATGAATGGGGAACCAAAAGTTTTTCATTATTGAAGAAATTTTGTTCCAGCAAGATGCCATTGCGATGCACGTTACATGCCAATTAGACATTCTTCGATGATCATTGCATTCTTTAACAGTCATAACTGAATATAAAGCTGTTAGTGGCCATTAGAAGCAGGTTCCCGACCTGCCACACAAGCCAAAATATACGTACCATCTTTGGGAGTCCTTGGAGTCCTTGGGGACCTTGTCTGTGGAACCTCCTGGTTCGCTTCCCTTAGTGGACTGCGTGGTTCAACTCCTGCAGGGTGTGAGCTAAAAAAAAAGTGCACACAGTGCCTCACGCGACTGTACTTTTGCCGTCAGACTTGACGTGAATGATGAAGACAGATCTAGCAGAGTTTAAAAGTGAGAATGTAACGGAGAAGCATTCCACCAACGAATTGGACTAGTTGTTACAGAGTATTACTGAAGTGGTGAAAATTAAGGGTGTAAAAATATTCAAAAAAATATTTGAAATATCGAATATTTTTTAGTGTTTCCTATATTCGATTCGCACCATAATTTTACGATACAAACAACCCGAACTTCCCTATGACAAATACAATCAACATTCAATTGAAAGTGGCCCATTCCGATTTTCAGTATGCTTCACCCCGTCCCACTCTCGTACTGCGGCACAGCTGCCTTTCAGGCTCTGCTACAGTGGCAAATGCATTGACTCAAGAAAATGCCGGTTCCAACATGAAGATGATAGATGTGGCAGAGGTGAAACTCAATGCTGTTTTGGACCGGGAATTTGGGCAGAAAGTACGAAAAATCAGACGGCGAAGATTGTTTGAATCCGAAATTTCAGATGCTCTTAATTCTGACATCTATGAAGCAGATTTGAAACTCCGGTCTAGAAGGAAGCACACCATTGACCGCCACGTCAGTTGGGCTTCCAGAGAAGTTCAAAGGGGAGGAGAAGTTGAGAAAATAGCATCTCTGCCTTTCACGTGTAAGGTGTTGTTGGTGACACTTTGGATGCACCCAAATCACGTACATAAATACAATTTTACCTCTGCATTGCTACGTTTTTGATAAAACACTTATGAAACAGCACCCCACCAATGCTTCTTCAACCTAACCAAAAAAAAGACTTTCATGTTACTATCTCATAAGGACATGCTTAAATATCCTCGCCAACTTTTTCTCCTCAATTTCACGTCCAAAAATTAGAAAAATAGTCAAGAAACATTAGAAAAATATTTGATTCGATTCGCACACTCACTTTTCAGTGTTTGAATTTGTTTCGCACCCTAAATTTCACAACACGCTATTAAAAATAGCATGAAATGTACAAGATGCCGACAAAGAGGGAAAGTGCTCTGCCTTGTGCACTTGTGCTCTGCCAGTGCCTCCTCTATTTTTTTTCAGTGCCCGGGCGAATGCTTCCTTCAGGCCGTCGAGTGCGCGCTCCGCCTCCGCTCGCCGCTGCCGCATGATGGCGCTGCGCAAGTAGACTACGGGATGCTGGCGCTGAACGGCAGCAGATTAGGAAGCTCGCGAATTCGTTTTTTCATAAGAGTTCATTTGCCATCATGCTTCTTGACGGCTTTCACGGACGCAGGGAGGACGAAAAGTAACACGGACATAGCGGCACGCTGTTTTCAGCTGGCTCTGTCAGGCTGTGCTACCGGTTGGATATATGCGATCGAGTTTTAAAAGCATTCGCGTTTTATTTTTTTCTTTCAAGCTATCGCAACCTCATTATTTGCATGCGTCAGTATATAATACTGCTGTGTATCACTCTGAATATGTGACAGAAAAAATCAGATGGTCTTTTTTTTTTCCCTTTCTCATTAGTTACCATAAAAAAAAACACTCGGCGGTCACCTCATGGATTCACCTGAGACGACTGAAAGGCAAAAACTATGCCCATTTTCTTCCGATTCAATGCACGGAATGTTTCCTACTTCCTTCCGGGATATTTCTGCGCCTAACATGACTTTCTTACTGCCTCAAGAAGTGAAGACAAAGCTCGCTTTCTGCTCCTCAGCTGGTTATGCAGTGCCCTCGTGATCGGCCCATTTCAACTAAGCGAACACGTTATATGATGCTGTCAAGTTATGTGACCTTCCAATATGTCACAAGCATTTATGATATGTGACGTCATATGATAACGTTTTCATGTAATAATGATTTCTTGCATCACTCGTGTTCACGCAGCCAAAGTAAGAAGATGCTGGAT